>NC_092524.1:41664062-41996875 GCF_037038585.1 Patagioenas fasciata
TCTGTGATGCTTCCTCCCAGGGTTGGAGAAGAAGTCACCGTAATGTGAAGGTATTTGGAACCAGCTAAAATAACATTAAGGAAATATTGGAAAAATGAAATATTGTTATCAGGATGTGCTTGTAATATAACATGTGAACTGTTACTGTAAGATATTATCTCTTATCATTATTCTGAGCCTAAATTCAGCAGCCTAAATTCCTTGCAGGAATTTTTTTTTAGGTGCTTAAGTTCTGTTGTTTGAAGTAATGAAAGAACATTAGTCCTTATACTTCCCTGAAATGCACACAAATGCTGCTGAGTTTGGCAGTTCTGGTTACGCTCCATAAGACTGTATGGGTGGATGAACATTGGCATGCGATGCTAAGCGACCTTAATTTGATCAGAAAAGAGCAAGTCTTAGATTGAAATGAATGAAATAGCCCCGATGGGACTTTTAAAATTCCACTGCCCGTGTCCAGATCAGGATATGTACTTAATATTACATGAACTAGTGTGCAATCTGTGAACCTGTTTTCCAAAATATAAACAGGTGTATTTCTACTAGTATGTCTTTTTTTTTTTTTTTTTTTTTTAAATCCCTGGCTTGAATAAGGTTTGTGGGAGTATTCCTTTCATAAGATATAAGAAGCAGGCTTGTTTGAATCATCAAGATAAAAAAGGACTTAAAATTTTCCTGTTTGGCAAAGAAACAATACTAAATACTAAAAGGAATAAGAAGCATATAGGGATGTACTGTTTGTTTTATAAGGCTAGTCTTAGGAATCCCTAATGTTTTTTAATAATGTGCATAGGGACTTATGTATTTGTGGGGTTTTGTTTGTTTTTTTTTGGTGGGGATTTGGGTTTGGGTTTTTGTTTGTTTTGTTTTTTTTCTTTATGTAAACAAACTGCTTTCCCAAAGCGATTAATGAAAACCTAAAGATTAGAAAACCTCAGATTTTTGCTATAGATTCTGTTTTTCTAGCGTCTTTTAAACTAGTTACTCCTGTTAGAAATAAAGTGAGAACTTTCGTAAGTGGACATAAGAAACAGCTATTCAGGGCAAACTGGAGTACATGGGATGAGGCACCAAAAAGATGGAAACTGATTGGAAACATGTTTATTGAATGAATGTTTTACCAAAGAAGTGAGCCTTTGCTTTTTTTTTGTTTCTTGTTTAGGTCAACGGTGATGGAGGACATTGATCCCTACCTTTAAATATGGCTTAAATCAGGAAGAAATGCAGTTTCTTTTCTTTGTACTTTGTTTTCATGGCATACCCTGACACAGTGTGTTTCTGCAAGGCTTAAAGAGTGTGTGTCTTGACAGAATGGGATGATGGTTATTTTATTACAGTTCTGAAGGGCTAATTTTATATCACGTAACAGAGGTCTCTAGTCTTCATTAGAGTCCAGAATAGGTAGGAGTCTAGGACTGACTCCTTCCGTGTTAATTACAATCTTTCCTGCTTCCAAAAATACATGGATTTAGAGTATCAGATCACATAAGTACCAGAGAAATGCCTCTGCTGCTACTGCATTCTTAAATAACAGTAATTAAAACATACAGATTTTATCTCAGTTACTTTTTATGTATAGCTCTTTGGCAGCTTCTGCTATGATGAAGTATCTTGGATAGACTAATAAAAACAACCACATTCTTCAATTTTCATTCTTAAATTTGGGAGAATGATTAGTATAAATTTTACTGTTTGGAATGGACTGCCTGTAGTCCTACGGGTTGGATAGCTGATGATGCATTAGCAGGGAAGAACAAAATCCTCTGCAGAGTTGGTATCGTTAAGTCGTAATTTTGGTACCTAGTACTACTTCTCATTTTGATATTCCACCTAATATTGCTAATATTAGTCTCGGTTAGATAATTATATCTTATAGACAACGGTTTCTACCTACACAGAAAACCAAAATGAAACTGTTGCTTTTTAATTAGCAGAATAATTTACTTCCAAGTGTCTTTTTACTTCTGTGCTGAAACTGCTAAATCCCTGGCTATGGTGTGGCAGCTCTTCGGTTCACACAGCAGCAACTTGCTCCCTTCCCTCGGAAGCCCCCCTGTCATGATGTGGTCAAGGACTGTGACAGTCTTCAGGCTATCAGTACATAAAAATCCCATGGCTGGCCTACAATGGATTTCTGTGTTTTTACAGCCAGAGAAAACACAGCATGTTTTGTTTTGTTTTGTTTTCCTGTCTTCTGTGCTATGTTAAATGTTAGCCTGACATATGACTGTAATTAGTAAGTACCTTGTACTGAAGGAAATACAGATCTCCAAGTGATAAAGAGTTCATTAACTAGACATGTCTAATTATTGTCTTTGTATGCACAGCCTGCCAAGGAATTCAGTCCAATACAGTATATTAGAAATGACAGGCATTAAAACTTCCTGTGATGTCTTGTACTTTTGGAGGCTGGGGAAATGTTGCAGTAATGTGTGCATGGCACAAGCAGTACTGTGAGAGCAGAGATTATCAGTGATGCTCATTGCAGTGTTTCCTCCAAGGATATCCAGCCTTCCAGCTGCTGTTTTATTCTTTATAGGTAGAAATCTTCTATTATCCTGAGAAAGAAAAAATGAAGAGGTATTTACTGCTTTTTCTTTTTCTTACTCTGGACTATATAGACATATTTGGCATATTCAAGTCACATCTTTCTGTTGACAAACAGCAGCAAAGATTTTTCAGGGATGGACTCCATTTGTGTTCTGCAATTCAGCAAAATTTGGTCCATTTTTTTGAAACACCCTGTAGCATTAATGAGCACTACATATACTTAAGAGTAAAACTACATGCATGGTTTATTGACATGTGTTTGATTTACGCAGCCTGAATGAACAGACACTTCTCTGTGCATCTCTGGCTGTAACTGTTCTGCTTTTCAGCTCTAAAGTCAGTGGGATTAGCAGGAGCTATCATCTCTTTTGTCCACTGATGAGGAGCAGTGTATGCTCCAAATGCTTTCAAATACAATGGTCAGTAAACACCCTGGGGTAAGAGTGGAAAGAGTGGGCTGATCCCTGAAGCATGCTCTAATGCTGTGGTGTGTGCACGGATACATGGGCCAGCCTTTGTGAGCTCTTAACATTGTGAGGAAGTAACACTCCGAATGTATATAGAAAAGGCTCTTGTACCTTCTAGTGCCCAGCAAGGGCAAGATGTGCTCTTAGAAGTTTGGAATAAATATCCAGTCATGCGTTGAACTTATGATGCTGAATCAATGACAATCTAAGTAAAAGCCCTCATTTGCTGTGCTACCAGACCAGTTGAATGTGCTGTCCTGTGTAGCAGAGGATGGCAGTGATTATCCAAGATTATGACCTCTAAGTTTGAAAATTAAAAAAAAAAAATCAGTTTTCCAAGGAAAATGATATATTGGTATAAATCTGTGTCTGCATACTTATATTGCTCACATGCAAGCACAGTGAAAGCATTGTGATTATAATCTGAGAAGCAACTTTTAAGAAAAAAAAAATAGGCAGAATTCTATGTGAAAAATGCATGTGTCTCAGCTGAATAAATAACGTCTGTCTCACTAGGTGAATCTGACAGTCTGTTGTACAACGATAATGATGTGAACTTCATTGCAATGAATTGATATGAATGTATTGCTTTTTTTTACCCTGGCCTCAGTAGAATTTATTATGGACATTAAGGGAAATGCTGCTCTCAACCTACTTCAGGAATGCCACTGGAGAGAAAATTTGGAGTTTCTCAAGTGATTCATAGATGTCTTATAGCTGGAGATTATTGTGGGATGTCAGTCATTTAATTTCTTGCTTGGTCAGTGCTGCCTGGTCCTGTGTTCCACCAGCCCTTGAAGGTCCTCCCCTTGCCCTTCTACTTCTGCCATAAACTTACAGATGTGAATTGCTTTTTCTCATGTAATATTTCTTGAGTATTATTTTAATGTTGTTTTAGTGTTGTTTGCTCATATTTATTTGACACTTTCCACCTTTTTCTGCCACAAAGTGTATTCTTCCTTAGCATAATTGTGTGTTTGTAAGCTCCAAAGATGTCTTTACAAATGTACTGTAGCATGAGATGAGACACTACGTAATTCCAATTTCAAACATTGCTTTAAGCTTGGAAACTCTAGAGAGATTAAAAACAAACAAACAAAAACACAAAACAAAAAAGCGTCACAGGTTTTTCTTTTTTCTTTAGCTTCCACTGCTATCACCTGCTTTACAAGAGGACTGGACCTTAGAAAGGAGACAGAAGATGTCCTTTGCCCAGCAAACTGTCCTCTATGGCAATTTTATGTCTTTGGGGATGGAATTTATGCCTCTCTTTCCAGTGTCTGTGGAGCTGCCATACACAGGTAAGTCAGTCAGATGACTGGTTAGCAATGTGCTAGGCAAGTTTGCATAGTCTTGCCACACTTTCACATCTGAACCTTTAGATGTAATCATAACAAAGGTCTTTCTGGACTTCGGGAGTCATATTAACTCAATACGAATGTCATTAGGAGAAGACAGAGCAAGGAAGAAAATAATGTCTGGGCAGCTTGCAAGTTATCTGGGTTGCGTTTAAGTGCTCCTGAAAACCACTTTATTAACTTCTTCTGAAATGGCGCAGCAGCAGATGGATTTTCACTTAAGATTACTGCTGCAACACTGGTAGGCATGGAAGGATATAGTGTAAATTATAAGTAATTGGACAATAAAAGCAGATTCACTTTCTGACTTTCATTTACATGACACTCTTTCTGAAATTGTTGAAATAAGTTTAAGCTCCTGTGCAAACAGACCTACCCATGATTTGGTTGAATATGGTCCATAGACTATTACTTTTAATCAGTGTTGTGGTTTTTTGTTACAGCATTTCTCTTCTGACCATTGCTTCCTGGGTGTTAGTCTACTTAATGATCTCTTAATTAGACCAGGATCTAGCTGAATTCACTTCCACATCAAATAGAAACTAAAGACTAAGAAAAGTATCCAGATAAAACATGTTAAATAGATGTCATTAGAAAAGCAATAATAATTCCACAGGGGAAGGAAAACAGGCTGGCAGATATCTTATTGAGGTGATCTGGGGACTTTGGGGGTTGGTGGGTCTTGTTTTGTTTTGTGTGTAGTTGAGGGGGGAGGAGTGGTGTGTCTGTTTGGTGTGGGGTTTGGTGGTGGTTTTATTTGTTTGGTTTGGGGTTTTTTTTGAGGAAGGAGAAAGATTTAATTACTTATTCACAAGGTAAATTCTCTCTTGGATCAGTTTTTAATAAGGGAATGTGGGACAAAACCAGCTGAAGATGGTGAGATATCCATTTTGGATACCTGTGGAAGCCACATTGATTCCTGACTGTCAGTTTACTCAGAGTTTTAGATTTTGTTTTTAATACTTCGAAAAAGCTTTTGATTTTTAAAGAAGGATTTTTAGCTTCATATGTTAATTGGCTGTACAACACGATACTTCTTCCCTTAGAGATTTCACAAAGTAGATTTGAAACTTTATAGTGTTATGGCTCTTAAGATAGGACTGACTATTCAGCAACAGAAATTTGGAGTGGGTGTGGAAAAAAGTCTAACAATAAGGACAGTTTCCAACATCACAGAATCACAGAATGTTAGGGATTGGAAGGGACCTCAAAAGATCATCCAATCCCCCTGGCAGAGCAGGAACACCTACATGAGGTTACACCGGGAATCAGATAGAAATCCATCTGTCTAGAATAAATAGATGACCATAATTGATCCAGTCTTGAAGCAGAAGTATAGATTAGGTCATCCTGCCCAAATTTTTCATAATTTCTGATAATTATTAATGTATTTCAAATTATGTTTTCATCATGCCTATAATCTAAATTACTTGGGTTTCAAGAGGTGCCCTTGACACAAATCATTATATTGAGATGTTGTACTATATTACAGAGACCTTTATTCATGTCTTATTCCTATTAATGATATTTTAGTATTTGTGGATTACAACATAAGTTATCCAGTATCCCCTCAAGCATCACTGCACTTCTTTAAAACTAGTTTCTAGGTACGTTCATGTTAATATATACATAAACTACAATTAAAAAAAAAATCATGGCATCTTATTATATTTATATATTCCAGATAATACTACTGCTGCCCTTGCAGGAAGGCTGAGATTAAAAGCTTAAGGAAACAAAGTGTTTAAAGAAAGGGGGAAATAGTTTCAATCTCTTTTTTTATGCCCAAGCAACAGAAAGAAACTCTTTCAGAATATATTGACGTGATGCTGAACTCTGATAGCAGTTTTTGTTTGTTTTTTAATAAAACAAACAAACCTCATAACAACCTAAAATTTTACTGATAAATAAATTACTAGAAAATAATGGAGGAAAACAAAGGGGTTTTTGAGTTAACATGCATTGCTTGATACTTTAAATGCCATAAAATACATCAAAGCATCTTAAATAATATCTAGGTGGCTATCATTACTGCCCAGAAACCTATTTAAAATGTCAATTAAAATCCTGTAATTTTTAACAAGACTTCCAAAATTCAGGTGACATTTGTAGTATTAAAACTCCAAAGTAACCTAAAATGAACTTCAAAAAAAATATTTTAAATTGGGGTGGGGTTAAGTAGAAACTCCGAAATTTCTCAAACGCTGTTAAGGAGACTAAGAGCTAAGGTACTATAGGGGCAACTAGAAATAACTTGGGAGGCATAAGGAGGGTCTGTGTGTATTTGTTTTTAAAGCTTGAGAATTGGTTTCAAAGATAATTGCATGTCTCCATGTGTGTTATTGCTAGAACAGGCTTCCTTTCGATCCTTCTGTGAAAAGAATTAATGCCTCCATTCAGTGTGCTTTAAGTGTCTTCGAGTGGTTATACCTAGTTCAGGTATATACAAATAGTTTGTGAAAGAATGTCTAGATCAAATATATATATATTTTTTCAGAGAAAAGAAAGGTTATGTAGGAAAATCGAGATTTCTTCCCATTGTCTTTTTTTTTTCTAAAAGGCAGTGTTTGTTTTTAGTGACATAGACATTTCTTTTAGTTTTCAATTTCTTTACTAGTCGCCAAAGATATCTGTTGGGGTCTTTTTCCAAAGGGCCTGAAGACTTGAGTGTTTTGGAAGGTTGCAGAAGTTCCTAGCCAGTTCAACTAGGCACCCACACTAGTGGTGACCATGACTGTGAGAGAAGTCCCACCAAGAAAGCCAGTGGGGCTCAGTTCTGTCACAGCTGGGGAATGTTTTTACAAAAAGAGGAGGTACAAGAAACAGAACATGCAGATTTGTTTTCAAGATTTACAAAGTCTTCCCCTAGATGATAAAGCACAGGTTCTTCCCTGAAGTCTGTACCTCGTAAACGATGTGTATTATTGTTCTCCAGCCCAGAAGTATAGGAGTATAGAAAAATCTGTATTTTTCCATAGTAAGTGTCAATATAAATTATACTACTTGTGAAATGTGCAGCCCTGTTTGTAAAACTTGCATCTAACAATGTGCCTCCACATATGTTGCAAGAACAATGAGGGCTGTAATAGCAATGAAGCGATTAAAATATACTCACGCTTCTAGCCTGTGTCTTGCAGTAAGGATGTAAATTAACAATGCTCAAGTATTCTGAATATGACTAATTGTAGTAAAGCATTTTGAAGAAAGCAGAATATAGGTTAAAATCTTCTCTTAAGGAGAACTGCTGAGTCTTTGAAGACCACCTTTAAGTTGAGGGCTATTAGTCCTGTCGGCCTTTCAGAACAGAATTTGCCACATTTTGTTTGTTTTGGTGCAGCTATTAGCAGCCATAAATACTAGTCCTGGTTAAACAAACAATAAGAAAAAAGTGATTAAAGGAGGAGAGGTGATAGCTGTTTAGTTCTCAGCTAATTTCAGTGCAGGCTGCAAAATCCAACAAAAACATACAAAATACTCCTCCTTGCTCTGTGTTGCAATGGCAAAACTCCATATTGGTGAAATTGCCACTAGGTAATCATTGTCATTTGCTGTTATCATTATGTAACTAGATATGTGCTTTGAAAATTTTATACATTTCTTCCAAATAACTGAGACAAGCACGTCTAGTTTAAAACTAGGTACACCCTACATCATACGTTGCGGTGTTAGTGCAACACAGCTCTATGCCTTAAGCACCATTGTGCACCAGACCTGGGCCACTGTTGGTGTTACCACACAGAAAGCACAGTCGGACAACCACCCACCATTTCAAGAAGCACCGGTCTGAGGAGCAGTGCTCATATTTTTATACCGAAAATGATTGCATGAGCATGGGTCCGTTCCCCCTCCACATACACTCCAGTTTGCGATAGGTCCAAATTGAGGCCTGAATCCTTAGTTTTATATAAACCAAATAATTCTTATTCCGATGAGTAGTTCCTTACTGTGAGACAATTATTAACACAAGAAAATACTGTGTAATGCCTATAAAGAATTTAGCAGAATTCAGCTGTGAATAATTCTGTATACTGCAGATGAATAAGCTTTCTGCAGGTTTTAGTTTGTTATATTTGGCTTTTTCTCTCCTTATTTCATGTGTAATTACTCTCAGGGAACAGAATATTTATTTAATATTGTTCTTTTTTCTGGGCAGAAGAATAAAAGATTTATTTGTCAAAGGAAGAATGGAGAACCTCCTACCAGGCTGATGCTATGTAAGCATGAAGAACAGAGTTAAATCTACCACTGAGTGATTAATTGGATTAATAATCAGAACATCAAATGGAGGACTAGGTTCTCAGCTTGTGCAGTTCTGTTCTAGTGCCAGTTCCACTAAATTGAGACCTAGCTCAATGTAGTAGTTTTTAGATGCTAAATTGGTATGTACATTTTTCGTAATTGTCCTAACTAGTCACAGGGTGGAACCATTTTTAATTAAGTATTGGGGTCCTAGAACTCAGGCGTAACAAAAGCATATCATGGCATTGCCAAGCTGGCCACAAAGTGACCACAAACACTGATGGCCCCTGAGCTGCCCTAGTGTTTGCTACAAGAATATTGACAAAAGGGTTGTCTGGCCAGAGAGATTTCTGAGCAGCTGCAGATCCCCTGGGAAAGTTTGGTGTAGTGCCTGCTTCTGCTGCTGAGCCACTTCCCTGCCAAAAGCAATAGGGGTGCAGAGGAGACAGAAAGAGCACAACCCAGGGGCCAGGGGATGCTGGCATGAAACCGTGAGCAGCTCTGTGTCAGTGATTGAATGCGATCAGGCAGCAGTGGGAGACTGTGCTTTGGAGAAGAGGAGGATGCTGCTTAGAGCAATGGAGAAAGCTGGATGATGTGGAAAGACTTTGCTGCGGCTGCAGAAAGATGGGAAGCTGGGTAATTCAGCTGTCCTGTCTAAATCCTTGAGGATAACTGTTTTCATCCAAGGACCCTACAAGAAAAGCCAGCTGCTGTCACAGCCAGCACTCAGGTCCAAATTATGCTCTTGGGTAGGATGGCAGGCTTTCACAATTCTGCTCTCTGCCTTCTGCTGAAAAAGCAGATAGCCTACCTATAGGTATATATGATGAGCATAATGATTAGCATAAAAACATACCATGTGAGTTTCTGAGCAAACGTTTTGCTTCTGGGCTGCAAGACTAAATCAGCTCAATATGTACTTTTAACAACTCAGCTGCAGTGCTACTGCCCTTGGGCTTGGGAACTTTCCTTGGCATAGAGTATTTAGATCATGTTCAAATGCTTCTCTTCACTCTTTATTATACAACATGGGGAAAAACATTCTTTGCCTATTTAACTGACGATGTTTTGTCATCTTTAGCCATTTCTATCTAGCTGATCCTTGCCTTACACCTAGAACTAAGCTCATTTAAGGGAACAATCACTTGGCTCTGTCTCCAACTTTTTTAAGCAAGTGAATAGTTTATAAGCATGCTGCAAAAAGTGTTCTCTCCATCAGACAGATCTGTCATCACTAGAGAAGCAATGGAAAATTTACCCAGAGGAAAAAGATTTTTACCAGGCAAAAATCTTGTGTTTCCTCTTTCTTTTAACAGGAGATGGTATTTCCGTTTCTCCTGCTGTGTCTAAGGTTACTGACTGCAGTTACATCTGTAAGGGTCATCTCCCATGGCTGGAAAGAGTCTCTTTGTGGTCTAGGCATCAGTTTTGATGTGCAGGCTGCTTGAAAAACACATTCAAAATTCATCAAAGGCAAGCCACTCTCTCTGAGAGTGCAGATAAACAGTTCTTGCACTTTGCTTTGAGGACATGCATGAGGCTCTAAAAAGCTTCAGTCCCATTTGCTCACTTGCCTCAATTCAGATTTTAAAGTTTGTTTTACATGAAATTGCTGTATTTTGTAAGACCTTCCCGTATCGTCTGCTGCCCTTGGCCTATATACTTTCTTCCATGAGCTACTATGCAGTGAGCTATGCGATTGCTTCCTCATGTATCTGCTTTTCTGCTTAAATTGTGTGCATTTTTTAGTGAAAAATACCACTTAGGTATAAATTATGATTTCTTGTTAACAGTGAAGCTAGACAAGAGAAGGGACTGACAGCTTTTACGTAAAATTGCCATCAAGCAGCACTGGCAGTAGCATGAAATATAGTGAGTAAGGAAGTGAAAGCTGTTCCTGAAAAATCTGCAGAGTTCCAGCTAAATCGAAACAGCCATGGCATGCAAGTCGCTCACACAGGAGCAAAGAAAAACAGTGAAAATTACAGCAGATTTTAATGGCATAAATCATTCTGAGGGAATGCATAGGCACTTCTCCACTGTTTAAATACCATCGCAGATCTACACAGGATGAATCCCAGTTTCAACTGTTTAAATACCATCGCAGATCTACACAGGATGAATCCCGGTTTCAAAGTCAGTCATAACTGATTGCAGAAAGGAATTTGCCAATCTGATTCAGAATATGAAGGCAGACTGACAATATGGTTTATTCTCCTTCAACATATTTGAGCATGCACTCTAAGTAAGCTTGCTGGAAGAAACATCCCAAGTAAAACTGATGAGATTGTAAAAGATGGCTTAAGCAGTAGTTAATTTACCTACAGAACAAAATGGCAAGAAAAGTGGAATAACTTTCATAAAGCTATAGTCATGTTATATTCACATTTAGTATCAGCCCCTCAGTTGCATTAAGAACAGCAGAGCTGTTACATGGAAATTGAGTATCTTCAGAAGGCAGTCTAGAGCTTTATGACTTGTGATGAAATACAGGATCAAATGTTTTCAATAAATAAGGAGCAAATAAATCTACTCTGGTTTCAGTGGAAAGTTTCTGAATTCAGTGGAGACGATCTAGATTATTTTTTTCCCAGAATGATTACATGGTAATCACAATGAAAAGACCAATAGAACAACACAGAAAAAAGTGGTTCCACTGTGCCTAAAATAAGCTGAAGTAATTGCTTCCAGGAATAATTCTTAGGTTGTGCTTTCAGTGTGAATGTCATCTTGAGTTTAGTTCAGGCAGCACTCAAAGGTGCGAGTCCACAACTAAGGAAGTGGGAAGAGATACTCGGCTCTTCTTGGGAGGGGACCTTGGCATAGATCAGGTTTGCTGACGTTGAGCCCAAAGTAGCTTCACTAAAATTGCAAATATAAACTTAAATTAGAAACGGTTAAATTTAAACACATGTATTCTATTTCTGACACATATTTCCTTATCCATTAAAACTGAGACACTGGTGAAGGCTTGAATGCCAGAGAGAACCAGGTTATGAAGAAGAAAATATGTCCTAACTAGACTGAAATATTCTAAATACATTAATGTGTTTTTTTTCCTGAAGATAATATTGACTTACTGAATTTTCCTGTCATTTAAAAATAACCAGTTAGAGGTTCTGGTCTGATTTTTTTTCACCATTTTTTTTAAAGAACTGTGAAGTGCTGTTTGTATTTGCCAACTTTATAATCTGATTTTAAACTCATTCTGGCTAAATTTACTAAAGCTCATACATTTATGTATTGTACATGGTATTCCTAGATGAGAAAATATCTGTATATTTTGAAACCACTATCATCATCTTCCAAGCTAAAAGAATTAAGTATGTATAACCACAGTCCAATTTAGAAATGCAAATCATATGATGAATGAGGAATGGATTTTAACAGCAGTCCACAAGGAGATTTATGTGGAGGTTGCCTTTGCCACAGATACCCAGAGCTCATATTACCAGAAATACATGCAAGGTTTTCTAAACTCTGGTCTTGATTATTCTACTTTCACAATATGTTAGATAAGGTCAGGACATCTTTTCAAGGAGGAAGCTGAACAGATAAGAAAAAACAGTCACAAAGGCACATATTTTTGTGTTTAAATAGTCTTGAAATGGTTGTTTGTCTCTCACAGTACTATACCTGCCAAGTACTACAAAGTGTCAAACTTCTACTCACTCTTAGAGAAGCTCAACATTGAATTTTGGCCTCTAAAAGTAGCACATAAAAAGTGATCTGAACAGTTCTGATGCCTATTATAGTCACTTCAAAATTGTTATGTCCTTGAAACATCACTCTTCTGTGTCAGTTTGAAGACTACCTGAATTTCAGTATTTTCCTGCCATGTGTCTAAATCTGTGTGATGCTCTGCAGAATAGTTTCTTTTGAAAGTCTTTTCGGCACCTTATGGCTTGTTTTAGCCTGAACACAACTGTCTACCTTGATGGCATCTTTTTTCAGAAGGCTAGTGTCCAATATACTAATGATGGTATAATTGTATTGAATTTTCTTGTGATTAAAATGATTTTTAACAACTCTTTTTGTATGGCAGGGGGGTGATCACCAATGCAGGAGGAGCTGTGAGGGTACAGACTCTCCCAGGACAGGAAAACTACCCTGCTGTGAATGCCAATGGGATCCAGTCTCAGGTGCTCGCTAGATGGGCTTCATCCTTCTCAGTGACCCGTAGGTGGATCACACTATTTTGCAAACTATATTTAAAATATTAACAGAACTGTAGAACACTTCTTAAGTGCTCCCATACGCATAAATAAATGTGATTGCTATCTGAACTGTAGCTTTCACTTTTGAATAGTTATTTTATCTTCATTTTTCCACAGTTCCCTTAAAACACTATTCCAGCTAGACTAGCCAGTCCGTAGCAAAAGCCAATACATAAAAATGGATCACAGTTATTATAATATAATGAGACATAGTTGAAAACTTAGTTGAGGTTAAACCACCCTCATAAGACTGTATAAAGAAGCCTACGGGATATATACGTTGTTGTAGTTTCAAAAATATTAAAGTGTGTGTGTTTTCTGGTGTTTTTCAGAGCTTGGGAAACAGATCTCTCTGATGTGTTCTTACTGTTTACATAGCTAAAATGCAGCCTACTGTCTCTAAGATACTAGTCATCCTTGTGTAGTGTCTATTGCAGATTAGTAGCTAAGAACTTGGAATTACAGGTGCCTTTGGTGGAGGTGCAAGTGAAACCCAGTTCTCCAGATCAAGTCCTGAATCTGTCTGCTAGAAATAATGACTACTGCAGCTAAAACCTCTCATCAATTAGATATGTGGTAATTACTCATCAGCTGCTGTTGTTTCAAATGCAGAAGCTCAAAGAAGTTCAGTGCCTATGAAACAAGGAGTGCAATACTGGATTATACCAAAGATCTATCTAGGCCTGCGTCCTCCTCTCAGGATAGCTAGTGGCAGATGATGAAGAAAGGTTATTGGAAACAGTATTCTTTGAGCACTTGTAATTTCGTCTAAATGCACTAAAATAGAATATACTAAAATACACTAAAACACAATATTTTAACAGGTACCAAGAACATAGCACTTGAATCAGTTGGACGTTCAGTCTCAACAGCACGTCCTTCTACAGGTACGAGGTCTCTGCGAGTGTGTGCATCCCTGGCAAAAATGATGTTTCATATGATTCATTTATTTTAAAGAAGAAAACATATACAATATTTGGGTTTGCATTACATTTTTCATCAGTAAAGAGAGGAATGATTTATAATCAGGGAGATTGATTCTGATTTCAGCAATGTTTGTGTAAATTAAAAAAATCATGAATTAATTTGGAAAAGTAATACAGATAACATGAAGGAAGGAAAGAGTTCATGAACTCATAGGATATTCATTCCTGGGAAGTGACAGAGAAGACAGAGATCATACATTCTTTCTCACAGAACTACTCAACAGCTGAGTGCTGTCAGGGCTTGTGTAGCAGAAATACAGATGTGTGAATTTCTCTGCAGAAAATGCTGCATTAAAAGGCTAGATCAGTTTCTATGAAGGGTTGGCGATATATAATTACTGGACTTCTATATAATTTGTGAATAGACCATTTGCTTTACAGCTTAAGTCATGCTTTGCTTCCAAAGCATTAAAACTGCGCGCCGTACAGCAGGACTACTGAGAAATGGTAGCACTTGGGATGGTGAGCTGCAGCAATCCACCCAGCTTTCTGCATCCCAGTCATCGGCTAGGTGGGTGTAGGAAGGAAGGTTAAACTGTTTCATTTGAAAAAGGGTATTTGCCAAGGAGCAAAGAAGTAGTGCAAGTTTAATAATTAAACTGATTGACAGTTCCTACTGCAGATAGATTTCAATGTAATTCTTGGAGTCTGAGCTTTTTCTGGTTCACTTTTGCCCATTTGTCCTTTTGTTCTTAAATGATCCATGTTGTTTCCTTCACTGAAGGTAAAAGACCTAAGAAGCCACTTGATAAAAAGGCTGGGAACAAAGGTAAGAACCCACATATTTAACTTTTGCAAAGCAAAATACTATCTTTTTTTTTAATGTTGAGTAAGTCTAGTTATTTTGGACATTCACAGACTGTAAAGCTGATATTGCGTTTCTCATCGATGGAAGTTACAACATCGGCCAACGTAGATTTAATTTGCAGAAAAACTTTGTTGGAAAAGTAGCTGTGATGTTGGGAATTGGAACAGAAGGGCCTCACGTAGGAGTTGTACAGGCCAGGTAAGAACTGATCTACACAAAATATACCTGAGTCATTAATAAGATAAATCAATTAATATATCAGTCCCCATTTTGCAGAACAGTATTCACTCCATAATGGCTGGTACGCAGCGAGAGAAGCAAACTCTTTCTAGCTGTAGCACTGTTTGCTGTGTGCTACACAGAGATGTCCATGTGAGAGGACAGGACAAATTTGATCATCTACATTGCCTGTGCAATATCTGATATTTGGCTAGAGGGAGCAGCTGGACTTTTCACGGCCCCTCTGCTGCTGACAGTTTCATAGGTCATCCTAATAAAACAGCAGAAAGCACTCTGCAAAGGAGAGATGGAACTTCTTAAAAATTGTAGAGAGAATTGTCACAAATGGCTACGTGCAAACCAAAAAAATAAGCACTCTTGCCAACCTATAGGTTACTATAGCTAATATTTTCAAATTGTAAATAGTCACTTTTTTTTATTTTAAGACTATTCATAGAACCATATAGGTTGGAAAACACCCTTAAGATCATTGAGTCCAACTGTTCATACTACTATGCATGTTCACAGACTGCAAAACAGTCTAAAAGCAACTGTGACAGTCAACATGTTGGCAGGAATGTTTTTGGAGACACAGTTTAGTCTGCTAGTGTTCGGCAATAGCATTTTTTCAAGGCTTGACCACTTTGGCTACAGCTTCTGGAATAAAGGAAGCATAAAGAAACCTTTAACTCACTTATTCCAAGAAGATGAAACATCTGCCAGATAAACACAGGGTTTCTCTATCACAAATTTCATCATTAAAGTCTGTTCCTCTCTGCTGTCTTCAGACGACTGTAGAGTAGATGTCCAAGTCTGATTTAATGACTTCGGCTTGCTTTTGTAGTCACTAGAAAGAAAGAGCACGTTCACAGCGCAAAACACCTGAAGCACTTTGGATGCTTCTTTTAGGATGTGATGCATTGCATCCTGAAATATCCAGTTTCTGCCCACTGTAGGCATCAAAAACTCAGGGAAATGAACCTCGCTCTTGCTGTCCTGGGTTTAAATACTATAACATGAGGAGCAATTGATGGAGAAACTGAGCAATCAGTTTAGCACCTTGAATATTCAACCCCTTTTCATTAGGAATTCATCTCACAAGAAATAATATTTATATCTCAAATTGTACCATTTTAACAGTTATTGTGCCATGAGATTCATTACCACAGACCAGCTCTGCTGGACACAGGGGTTAATTCTAGTGATCCTGATGCAGGATCAGGCCATTTAGTCATAGCAGCAGCTTTTTGACCTGCAGGTGTTTACCTTCCTATTCTTCAGATGGCAAAAGTAACTTTATTTCTTTCTATTTTCATTTTCTACTGTAAATCAAAAGTGAAATCTGGAAACTTATCATGGCTAAAATATTTTGTTTCTTACATGGAGTCAGTAGCTAGCATACCTTAAAACTTCTCAAATGAAATAACTGAAACTGAATTTCACAGGAATTTTTTATAAAGAAGGTATTTCTCACAGTAGAAAACACGCCAATTTTCAATTACACAAATGCATTTAGTTTAACATCCGGCAGGTTCAATTTTTTTTTCCGTATAAATTTTCAACCTGATGTTTTCAGCCATTTGATAAGCCTAAGAATCAGCCTGTTCTTAAATAATTCCTCTTCTTAAAGATTGTGAGAATTATGAAGTGAGGAGCATACTTCTATTTCAGTAATCAAAAATACAGAGAAGAATATATATTAGCAAGGACAAAATTATTCAAAGTGTATTTTAGCTTCCTAATGCCATAATAGTATGGAAAGTGAACTACATACTTTATTATCCTGTGGTTTTGTTTGGTTGGGGCTTGGGCAGGGGCTGTGTGTGTGTGGTTTTTGTTTGTTCTGTGGTGTGGGTTTGTTTGGGTTTGGTTTTGTGTTGGTTTTTTGTTTGTTTGTTTTTCCTCCACAGTGAACATCCCAAAATTGAATTCTATCTGAAAAACTTCACTGCTGCAAAAGAAGTTTTGTTTGCCATAAAGGAATTAGGATTCATAGGAGGCAATTCTAATACAGGTGCGTCCATACTTCTATGTAAATAGAAATTACTTTTTTACATATTTATGTATGTTTGTGTTTATATAAATGTGTGCACATATATACTGAAGTTCTTGTAATTGTTACGTAAGAAAGCGTTTTAAATGCCACACTCATCTTAGTCAGGTTCAACATTTTTCCACCAGAAAATTGCCCCATCTTACATTTCATTTCCAGAAATTACACATTTTGTTGGAGTAGAAGTGCAAATACAGTTTTCTGTGTTTAAACAGTAATTGAGTTTTCACTAGTAACAGTGATATCTTGAGACAAATTCATATCTGAAAGGCTTAACGTTTCTTTCTTGTTGAGTGGCTAATTAGACTTAAAATAAACTTGGAATAAGTAGTAAATGGTTGTGAAGAGATGTTTGCCAAACGAGGAAACCGAGCATTCTCAATATGTTGCATTTCAAAAGCTAAATTTAGGTAACTCCTCAACCTTCTTCCTTCTAACCCATTTGGCAGGCACAAATGTATCTACTTCCTAGTACAAAACTAGACCTGTGGGTGAAAAAATGTCAGCAGTATCTTCCTCAGATTTATACATGTGGGTTTTGTTGTTTTTTAACTTCTAAGTTGCTCAAGCTTCATGGTTAGCAAATTTTCTGGGATGCTATTTCACTATTAAACTGCGTTAGACCTATAATCATAAGAGAAACCCCACACAATTTTATATAGAAAGCTGGTACCAAAATGAACTATTATGGTATGCATTATTTCTTTGTATTATTTTTCTGTTCAAAACTAGGGAAAGCATTGAAGCACACAGCTCAGAAATTCTTCTCTTTGGAAAATGGAGCACGCAAAGGAATTCCCAAGATCATTGTAGTGTTTCTAGATGGCTGGCCCTCAGATGATATCGAAGAAGCTGGCATAGTGGCCAGAGAATTTGGAGTCAACGTATTCATTGTATCTGTGGCAAAACCCACAACAGAAGAGCTGGGAATGGTACAAGACATTGGTTTTGTTGACAAAGTAAGAGAGAATATTATTTGTAATGGATTTAATTCTGGACAATTTGCTTCACACTAAAATTCTAATGAACTAATTAATATATACATAGAGGAACTCATATATATATGTTTATACATATATGTATATTTTCTCTAAAGAGCCAATGAAATAATCCCTGCTAATCAGTGATTGAAAAGAATAGCACTAGGAAGGCTGAAAAAACAGTGGGATTTTTTTCCTGCTAACGGGGCTACACCAGAGTACCACTGTCCTCCCGGTTCAGAGTCTTGGTCAAGTTGTAGCTTCTGGACTTGGAGCATCTCTATGTAATGAGAGTGTAGGAGATTGCCCTATCGCAGGTGTGGTTAAATGTGCCAAAGCCATGAAATGCAGATATGGTAACTCCTGTCCTGAAATCGCAGAAGGGAGGTATATCTTTCTGTACCTGCTCTATGGATAATTATTTACTCACTTGCACTATAAAGAGGACTGGAAAAAGTCCTACAGAAAAAGATATCACAGGAAGTTCAGGTGCAAGACATTCATCTTGAATGAAGAGATCTGGATCTGGTTCTGTATGAGTTAGGGGTTAATTCAAACACAGATCACCTACTCTCAGATGAGCTTTCTAATCACTAGGTCTTTACTAACTTACTCTCCAGTGAGAAAACGTCTCATTTTCCACTGAGAGGTTTTAAGTGTCTAATTTCAGCAGAAATTTCATAGCTCAGAGCATGAACAGAATTAAGCACTAGAGCTCTGCTGCTTCTGGGCACAAGATACCTTGCTGCTGATCCGAGTGGCATTGCAGGCAGGTTCAACCCTCATGTACTTATAAGCATGGAAAGACATGACCTTAGGTGACTGAAGCCTGTCCTGCCCTTTTGCATTTTGATCTCAGCCAGATTAGTTACCACCTTGGAGAGCTAATTTTAAATTTAACTCCTTTCTTAATTACCTTGTATGACTTAATTAATTTTCAAAAAACATTATTATAATTTCCAGTTGTTACAGTTCTTGTGGATAAAGTTAAATTTTTAAAAATTTCTAGATGTTGATGGGCAGGGTTGACTTCATTACTGGATAAAGTAAGCTATATTATAGCTTTCACTGACTTCAACTGCAGATGTTCCTGTAAAAGCAAACAAGCCAAAAACCCACCCCAAAATGGCCACCATCAAGCAATTTGCCTTTGAAAGAAAATTGCATAGGTGTCTGGATATTATACATTCAGCTGCCGTGTCAGTATTCACCTGCTGACTTTTTGTTTTCAAACAGGCCGTTTGTCGAAACAACGGCTTCTTCTCTTACCAGATGCCCACCTGGTTCGGTACTACCAAATACGTAAAACCTCTTGTCCAAAAACTGTGTTCACATGAGCAGATGTTGTGTAGCAAGACGTGCTACAACTCGGTCAACATCGGTTTCTTGATCGATGGTTCCAGCAGCATCGGAGAAAGCAACTTCCGCCTCGTGCTGGAATTCATCAGCAACGTTGCGAAGGCTTTTGAGATCTCTGACATCGGCTCCAAGATTGCCGCTGTGCAGTTCACGTACGACCAGCGTACCGAGTTCAGCTTCACCGACTACACCACGAAAGAAAAGGTCCTCTCGGCTATCCGGAACATTCGCTACATGAGCGGTGGCACTGCGACTGGTGATGCCATTTCTTTCACAACCAGAAATGTGTTTGGGCCAGTGAAAGACGGAGCTAACAAAAATTTCCTTGTTGTTTTGACGGATGGTCAGTCTTATGATGATGTCAGAGGGCCCGCTGCTGCTGCACAAAAAGCAGGTAAATGATGCATCTTTAAAAGCAGTGGGTGCTGATTCATCCTGTTTCCGTGGTACTGTAAATGTAAACATTTTAAAGTTTGCCCCAGTGCACAAATCAAGTATCATACCTGTTTTAAATTCAGCCAAATGTAAGACCCCCAGAACCGCTTCTATTAGGATGAAAAAAACCCAATGTTATGGAGCCAGGTATGAATAGACTCACTCCTGGCAGCTTAGTGAAAAACATACACCCAACCTCATTTCACTAAAACCAAGAGAAATTAGTAAATTAAAAATAAAGAACCAAGTAGTGAAGCTCCAATCAGTGATGCGATCTAATATAGCATAACTCCTGTTCCTCATCATCATCTAGGAAGGAAATAAGCAGTTTTGGGCAAAAAGTTTATGAGGCTGCTGATTCTTGAAAGCACTAAGCATACACCAAGGATCCATGTTTATTTTCAAAATAATTTTACACAATGTTACTTGTGTTGCAAGATTGGCATTGTAACAGCTACATTCATATGTGTCTGCACAAAAACAACTAAGACACTAGCTCTTAAGATAGTAAAAATCCTGAAGGAAATATGCATTGAGACAAATCTTCTAATTACTGATATTTAGTGGCAAAATCTAGCCATCTTTGACAGACTGCAGGTATTGAAACACAGTTTTCTGATCCAGATTAATTAATGGGTGTAGAAATTGCTGGTTTTGTTTTATCTATAGGCGAAATAATAACAACTTTTTTTGTTCATTGTAGGAATAACCGTCTTCTCTGTTGGTATTGCCTGGGCACCTCTGGATGATCTGAAAGACATGGCTTCTGAACCAAGAGAATCTCACACTTTCTTCACGAGGGAGTTCACAGGACTGGAGCAGATGGTTCCTGATATTATTAGGGGCATCTGTAAAGATTTTTTGGACTCTAAACAATAAAGCAAAAAAATCTTCTGTTGGATATTACTACTTTGAAACCAAAAATCATGAAACTGAAATGGTCTCTCTGAAGTACAGATGTTTTATTCATATATATACTATCTTAATGCAAAGGGAGAGGAAGGGCTACTTTTTGTTTTTGTAGTCTGTCAAGGATTATCGTGAGCTTGTTTAGAAGTACAATACTTAATACTGGAATGCAGAACGTGGCCAACGGCTATTATTTTCAATACGTATATAGCATCCCAAATTTTAAAGCTATGCATATTGTGCACTTAAGGCTATCAGATATCAGCAGAGGAAACAATGCAGCTCTGACACTTTTGCTGTCACTTGCTAGATGTCTTCTTATGAGTTAAAAATAATATAATTTTAAATACACAGTACTATGCTCCATAAGCCTTTTGTAGCTTAGGATTCTGTATCTTTTCAAGGAGTTCTGCTGATAGCACACAGTACTTTCTGTACTTCAGTTGTGCAACATCTATTATTGCCAGGCAGTTTAAGGAAAGCTATGACAGATTGTAGCTTAACGGTCTATTTTTACTAATTGAGGTTTTGCTGTTGTGACTGATATTACCATCTGGTTGGCGAAGTTTACATGAAAAGACTTTGAACTTCTAACCACAGGTTTTTGTGGATCTATGTAGTTTGGTTCTTTTGGCACAGATTTGGAAAGGTACTTGAGGCACAGTAGCTCTTTTTGAGGATCTGGATCCTAACACACTAGCTGACACTACTGCTTCCCACACCACTCAAGTCAGCAGTGATATTCCTAATACATCTGATAACCAGATTTTTCCCCTCTACTGCCTTGTACTGTCTTGAATTTAAGAAGTTGTTATTGGCTAGGCAGAGACAGGAATCTTGGGCAAAGAGATTAAATTGAACCACACACTGGGAATAGAAAGCATTCAAATTCAAATCCAAAGGTATCATCTCAAACCTTGAAACCTAACTGGTTTATATCAGATTACATGGCTAGAAGAGAGTGGGCAGACGTGTAAGTGCGGTTAACTAGCTCACAGAATAACAGCTCTCTATGCTAGTAAAAACATCTTTACAGATGTGTAAGGTTCTCTGAAGATGAATGGTTTTCTTGAAAAAAAGGCTTTGATTATGTACTTGGTAATGTATTGATATATTTATACCTATATGTGTGTGGTTAAAATGGTGCAATATTCACTGAGTTTTTCTCAAGTATTCTTTAGAAAATAAAGGGTTTTGCAAGTAAAATATATATTAATAGTAGAAACCAAATCAGCACTTTCCCTATCAATTTAGGGTTTCCCTTTTTTCTTCCCCTCCACCTCCACTATTGATGATTGTAAAATTTGTAGTAGTTATGGAGTGGCACAGAAGGGATTGTATTCATCAGGCTTTTGTTGTGCATTTTTTAATAACTTATGACTGGCTATATATTACACTAAACATGAATGGCAAAGATGCCTTGTATTTTTCTATTAATTGTTATCCTTAATTTTGTTAAGTGTTTATAGATAAGAGTATTCAGCTATTGCTGTATAAATTCATATGCAATATCAACTTTGTCCAAAAGTTAAATTCATTTAGTTTTTCAGCTTTTTATAGAAATATATATTGCAAGAAAACTGGGATTGCTGCTATCTGTTTTAATACCCTGTAATATAAAAGTCTTTTTGTGATGAACCTCACATAGTATATCTTGAGCAAGTTGCACGTGATGCTTCCTGCCTGTATTATCTTATATCCCAATTTGCAAATGAAAAAAGCCTAAGTCATCCTCAAACAGCAAGGATACTATTTATACAAATATTTTAATTTAAATTAAGTCAATATAAAAGTTTTAGTCACTGTTCATACTAGGTATAATGCCTGTTGAATCTTTTGAATATAAATCACATGCTGGCTAGCAGAATCACATTTTCTCACCCACTTTCTTTTTACTATTGCAAAGGAGGAGGCAGCTTTACTCATGTTATTGACTCACCAGGGGAAAAACAGTTCTGGGTCTCTGGGACACCAAAACCTGCAGAGCTAAATGTCCAAATATTTCCTTTCACAGGAACAGTGATGCCACGTAACTTGCACCCTTCATACAGCCCAATTACACTGAGGTAGAAAGTGGGTAAAGAAAATACTTTTTCAAATATACAAAGTTTATGTGTCAGTAGGCATTTGTGAGCAAAATTTTGATCTGGAAAAACATCAGTGAGTTACGGATAAAAGGATTGAGGCCTGGTGAGATAGAGAGCCAGGGTGGAAAGGATGTGGATTATGCTGTAAGTAGAAGGTAAGTTTGGAGGAAGAACAGCATGGCAGAGGGTAGCAGACATGATTAGATGCTCTTGTTTGGGTAAAAAGTTTTATGTTGCTGGACCAAATAGTACAAAGAGTGTGAACAGAGCTGCAGCTACTCTCACTTGTGCAAACTCCACTTGGGAATGTTGCCACAGGTATTAGGAGTGTCAATCAAGAATATGTCCTGCAGGGGATAAATTCTGTTCTCTAGTGAGGCTGATGAAAACCCCTATAATGAAAATCATGGCAAGGGGGCTGGACTAGATGGTATTTAAAAGGTTCCTTCCAGCCTAAACCATTCTGTGATTCTCTATGTCCTGTTTTCCTGAATAGTACTCGCAAGGCTGGGGGGGATTTGCAATCTGAATGCTGACGACATACCACTGCACATAAAAAAAAAAAAAATCAAGATTCCTTCACTCAGAAAATAATAAAATATTCTAAGCTTAGAGATTTAGGCATTTACTGCAACTCCCAAAGCCCTTTCGGAATTTTACATTAAACAGTTAACGCAGTCCAAAACCCATCCTTCCCAGTGGAGCTCCCACAGCAACTTAAATTTACAAAGTTCTATGAATTTCCTGTCCTAAATAAACTGAAATTACTTTTTGTACCATGGTAACTTCCAGTAAGAACTGCAGCCTACAGCCAGGCCTGAGCACTGCCAAGAAGACCAATCAAGAAACCAAATCTCTTACATTTCCTGGGTGAATTCTTTACTCATACGCTATTTTACAACTGAAAGAAGCGCACAGGTTCCTCTGTCATCGGCAGCCTGCTTTTCTCAGTGCTGGAAGGAAACTCAGGCCAGGGTTTCTGATTCTGCTTCAGGTTTTACACCTCACACAAATGTTAGACATTTAGACCTCTCTGATCATGAACCACCTTGTATACATACCTTTTGATACCATGACTCTTGCTTGCTATACAGTTGTCTGACAAGCGCAGTATACAGGAAAAGCAGGTACACAGCCCAGGACTGAAGGTCGGTAAACTGCAGAGAAGTCTTAGCACTGCCAGGGCTGAGACCTGTAGTCTTTTATATTACATCCTCAAGCAGAGTGCAAGAAAAACAGGTCTCAGAAGTTGAACTTTATTACCATTTGTGAAATTACTAATAATGAACCAGCGAGAAACAAGAAAGATCCAAAAGCAAGAGCATCCCAACATTCTTAAGATAAAACAATCACTTCAAAAGTCGTTACCTTGCCTTTCAAAAGCAATGCCAATAAAGAAGAGCTATGTAGTAATCATCCAAAAAAACCCAAAACCCTTTCATCAAAAGTTAATGACTATAATTCTCTACAACTTACAAAGTAATTTTGAGGTGGGAAGAGAGGAAGAAGAACAGGGCTGTTTTTCTGGCACATATGAAGTAGTATAGTTTCATCAGAACACCAGTTTCTCCCATAAGTGTTCTTAATTACTTCTATTTGCAATTTGTATTCATATAATCACATAAGCCTTCTCTTCTGTCAAGGATGGCCCCATACAATACAGGTATTACCTTTTCATCTCCCCTGTTCTGGAGAAGAAAAGTGGTGACAACATCTTATGCCTTGCTTTTAAGCCATATTTCTAATGGGGCAACTCTCAATATTACTACCTAGCTTCATCAGTTTTGTCAGCACTTTCCTTCATGTCATTAGGCTGAAGGGTGAGTCAGCTCCAGAAACCATCCAAGCCACAAAAATCACAGAAAACTTCTCTCTTGCACACAAGTTCCACAGAAGGCCTGAGCACACTGTCAAAGAAGATTGACTTGTATCTTAAACAAACTGTGTGGAAACTAGAGGCTTAGATCCCCAGCCTAACAAAATCAATCAAAAAAGTCTTACTGACTGGCTTTGGTTTGGAGCTGGGACAGTAAACAAAATGGTTTCCTTGAGAAGCTGAAGCAGAACGTGTTGGAATAGCTTGTGGTGAACTGTCGTCCAAATAAAGATGCCAAATATATGGAAACTTCCACTAAATGTTTATTATTTTAGAATAACTTTACATTTATATACGTCTGTCAACTGGAGCACACATTCTTTTGCCGCCTTTGGCTTCAACAGGAATTTCGCCTCTGACTTCAGCTGAAAGAATAGGTCCTGAAAATGTGATGTCTATGATTAAATCCAAGGTCTTAATCTCTGCTTTGAAGCAAATGCCCAGTTTAAATTTAATCTCATTAGGATCAAAATTTCTTTTCCTTTCAAACCATCAAGTTTGGTTAGTGAAGTATCTTTGATTATAAGCCACTTTCATTACCTGAAGGGTATTTATTGTTTTCTTACCCTAAAATTTATTCACATTCATCTGAGTCTACATAGAAACACGTGTCCTTACTACTTTTCTTTGCGTTCTACACCCAGAGCAGTTGTTTGCAAACACTAGCAGGGTCAGCTGAACTCCGGCCACCCCAGGGTGACGAAGGGAAGCAGCGATGCTCTGGTCACCATGTTTACTACAGCCAAAAGGAGCGGGGCGTCGCTGCCAAGACACCAAGACCTCAGGCCGAGGGCACCCTCCTGGAAACCAGGTGCTGTTGGTCGGAACACACCCTCTGCCTCAGGGTCCAACTGAACCTACAGATGAACTTCACACTGGACCAGTTCCTAAGACACCAGCATGAGAATCCTGCAAAGCTGTTTTTACTTGCAAATGCTAACTAAACTTTTCCAACCTTTGCTGAGGTCAGATATGGCCTTTGCTACTTACCAGCAACCGGAGCACGGTAGAATGTAAGCAAAGGGATAAGAGCTATTTTTCTGCCCTGGTATATGTGATCAGATTACAAATATGATAAACAATTCTCTGCCAAAGAATACAAGTTAGAGACAACAACAAGTCAAAAGACTGAGAAAAAGACTGGAAATTAGATGGGAAAACAAAAATTACTTACTAACTTAGCACTCCTTTTACATTTTTTGTAAGTTTCAAATCAAACTATAGTATTAAAATAGCCCTCTTAAAATCAAAACCCAATTCACTGTTACTTAGTTTCTGCAATTCTCTGAGACTTACTCTGGGTATTTTAATAACATATTGATACTACTTGCTCAGAAAAGGAAGATGGAGGGAGACAACAACTTTCTCCCATCTAAATATTCTAAGTGAGATGAGGTACACAACTTGGTCCCGTTGACCTGATTCTGGTGAGGACTCAGAGCCAGTTTAGAAACAGATCTGTCTGGCACAGCATGCTGGTAGCAAATGCATCAACAAGGACTTCACTGCCCAATGGTCTGATTTGCTCAAATCTAAACAGAGACTAGACTAACACACACGATTAAAAGAAAGTGACCACAACCAGTTGCCTCTGTAAGTCCACATATCTGCCAAAGCCAGAAAATTTCTGACAGAACGTAATGCATATGCACCATGGAAACTGTCATGTACTAGATCACTCAAACTGAGGAAAATACTTCTTCTGTATGGCAACTGTTAGCTAACATCATCTTAACAGAAAACTTCACTTACTGAGAATGGCAGAATCAGTCACCTGGGTTATCAGTGGTGAAAGAGTCAAAGCACTAATTCAGGAAGCTAAAATACAGCTCCTGTTTTGCAAACAACTACCCTAGTAATTAAGTGGCATTGAAAAGCATTTTAAAAGATTTGCTGTCATTAAGATGCAATGGTACTTCTACATAACGCACGAAAACTCCAGGTAAGGCAATCCAGAGCAAACCTGTGGCTACCAACCAGTCCACCAAAAGCACCAGGCACACAAAACAGAGCCATGACACAGACCTCAAGGTGCGGCCCCTGCGTGCAGAATGTCTGCCCGGACCTTGCAGTTTCTGCTTGGAAGCTCCTGCCGCAGTGTCTACAGCATCCGACTCCTGCTTCTCCCCAGCTGAGCCACAGCAGCAGCAGCCACACACCCTCCCCTGTGCCTGCCTTCCTGCTGCACGCAGGGTGTTTTCCCAATAGAACTGAAAGGTTTGAGATTTTTTTTTTTCCCCCTCCCAGCCACTGCTGAGATCTCAGGGAAGACATTAGTTCTGCATCATGCAGGTGCTCTTTATTCCCACTGAATTAGAAATCTGACCAGAGATAAGATGCAAGATGTCCCATTTCAAATTAGAAGCATTTCCCTTAGAAAATCCTCCTCTTTGGAAAGAAAAACCCCACATATTAATTAAAAAAAAAAAAACAACTCAAAACCTCAACAAGAAGAAACCCACTCATTCCAAGATACGAAAGAGCAACTGGAAATGAAAGGCACCTGAAACAACAGGAAAAAGTCTGCTTAAAAAAGCCAATGAGGTCTGTCACCAGACAGCCACAAAAAGCACGAGACCCCTCGGCCAACTCTCCTTTCATGAGGGAAGAACACATCCCCTTGGCCATTGGCCGTTCATGAGCAAACCTCAGCAGCTCTCAGGCTAAGGGTGGGGGAGCCCAGCTACAGTTGGTTGCTCCCCCCACCCAGCTCCAGAGTCACCAGGATGGCCCCAGGCTGGCAGCCAGAGGAGAAGTATCAGCTCCCTGAAGTCCCACCGCAAGCCCAGGTGCAGGTGGAGGCCAGTGAGAAGTCTCAGGAAACACATCAGGGGTATGTGACCAACCATAGACAATGAGCAGCTCTCCCTCTCCACAGACAAGGCTGCAGGCAGAGGGCACAAGGTCTCTCCCAGCCTGCCTCCTCACAGCTTGCTGCTGGACTCCAGATGCTCTGTTTCCACTCCAGGATCAGCCACTGTGGCTCACTCCACTGGCACCACCAGCTGAGCCCCCTCAGCTCTGCCCCACCCCCAGCAGGTGTGACACAGGCCTCCGTGCATCTGGCTTATAAAGGCATCTTCTCAGTTCCAGAGTTCACATGGACACAGAGGGCTGTAAATAACACATGGATTCATGACCTAACATTTATATGAGCTACTCTTTCCTCCTACAGGTTTCTCAAAGCCTCTGGAGCTTTCCAGAAAAGCAGAGTTGAGAGACAAAAGCAGATGAGAGAAGGCAGTCAGTCAGCTAGCACTAGTGAATGCTTAAAACTGAATAGAATTAAAAGTCTTGAAAATATTATCAAAAATGTTCAGCTACAAAAACCTCCTATTTGAAAACAGTTTAAAAAAAATGGTCACATAGACAATCATATTTTTTGCCATATTTATTGCTCTGAGGACAGAGCTGCAACTCACCCTCTTATGGCAGTATTCTCCCTTCAGGTTAAAGGGTCTTCAAAACATGCAAGTCAAAGACATCCCAAAAGTAAATACTCCTTGATTGACAAGTGAAATGTTTATTCTAAGGGGTCCTCTACTCTGAGTAGAATGGAGCATTTCACCTTAAGAGGTTATAAATCTCACTGCATATCTTCTGTGACAGAAATGAACAATTCTACAAGCCACATATTAAGTTAGTGTTACCTTTATTTCTATTTGAAAGACCATCGCTTTTCAAAGGATTAATGCCATTTGTGAAGAATAGGGCAATATCAATACTTTTGAATTTGGCTAAAAGAGATACAGCTCCCAGTAATACTCAGTTTAAAGGAGACAGCCTTTAACTCACAGAGCTAGTACAAGATCATTATTAAATTCCTACCTGTAGCCTCAGTTTTACTCATATATATATATAAAATAAATTCACAGCACTGATCCTTTAGTTTAGAAAGTTTAAAATTCTGTAATAAATCCACTAACTTGGATCATTTTAAAATGAGAGCATCAGAAGTCCCAGAGCACTGGTAAGATTTGTATAACAGAACACTACAGATATTCCCCATGTAACTGAAGACAACTGTGTATGTTGTTTGCCTATAAAGATATTAAATGGCTAAAGCTGCTACTTGCTATTTGCCTGAGGCCAATCCAAAAAAAAAAAAAAAATAGTATTTTGTTGCTATATATGCACTTTCAGAAAGTGTAGATGATTTCTGTTATGGGGGGGCTGTTACGAGGAAGGACTAAAAAGCAAGCATGTTGTTCTCCATTATTAAGTCAGTCAAAATCTGGTTTTATGTTAAAATTAGAAAGCAAAGTACTGTATTTTTATTACATCTGTAACGCTTTGTAGCTTGAACTATTTATTTTGAAAAAAATCTAATAATATAAGCCATTTAGTCTGCATAGGACTCAAGGATGTGTATTCTCCAATAACCAACAGAGCAAGAATTAAATATGGAACTCAAACCTCCATTCATGCTCACCTCAGACGTAGCATTTCAATATAATTCTGGTACCCTCTCTTTTTGTATTTTTTCTTTGAAAAAAGTTATTATATATATATATACACACACACATCGCAGTGAAAGCAAGACGCAAAAGGTAAAGTCAGTCATATTTTCATACCATGTACCTTCTCTGGGAAGAGAAAGAGTTACACTTGTTTTCCCAGCAGGATTCATGTAGACCACCTGATCTGTGTGTTTAGCCTCTCTGCAAAAAGATCAGTTGCTCTGCTGGGATGCATTTGTTTGAGACACGTTTTATGTGATATGGTACCCAGCAGGAATTGCAGTCAGCACTGTGTGACCAAGAAGCTTTCCAGTGATTTGAGATGGGAAGTGCTAGAGAAGCACATAACACTAACAGTATGCCAGGACAGAGAGTACTAGCAGTTTTGTAATAAATCAATTGGTATTGAATAAGGGAAATGGACAGCCTCTGACAAGGTATCCTCAAGACCACAGAGTTTTTTCCTACAGGAAAATCTACCAGTTATCTACTGGCAAATAAATTCTTCCTTAGGATTTCTAAAATAGGGAAGGGCTTGTTACACCCTTTTTCAGATGTATTTGATACTTATGCAGACAAGATGCTGGACTACACTCACCAATCATCTGCTTAAAACAGTTCCTACAACAAAAAGCAAGACCGGGAATAAGTCTGTTAATGCTAAATGTATTATTAAACACATTTAGATATCTTTCCACACAGGTTCTGAGCCCAAGTCCTTTGGGTCTTTCTTACAAAAGAGAAGTAAATCAGTCCTTTCATAGGTTGAGGTGATTTTGCTAAATGAAAACACTTATTTCAGCACTATCATTTTTTCCCCAATCGCCAGTACTACAGCTCTTCTGTTCTAAAAAAACAAATAAAAAAAAAAATAAGGTTTTTAGCATGTTATGACCCACAATAAACAAACTAAGACTCTATTAGAGACAACTGTCAATATTCAATAACAGAAGCCTCACTACAGCATTTGATCCACTATAGAACAGTGAACTAAGATGACTGTTAAGATTTCAATTAAGGAAAATAAGCAAATATTTTTGGTTTTACCATTTCGATTTTAATACAGTTAAAAAAAAAAAAGTAAATGTTATGCATGGCAATGTTTATTAAACAATCACATTTCATTTAAGCATTAAAATGCAGCAGTCTGGAAAAGCTGCCAGAAACAATGTTTGGCTTCAGAAAAGGCGATTATGAAATTACTTCCAACGAAATTACTTCCAATAAAATTCAAATACTCTCTTGTCTGTTGATTAGTTGAATGCTTTAGACTGGAAGGAACAAAAAGTGCAAATCAGCTGAATGTTACTTTCAAAAGTAAAGTCTTAGTGTCCTACAAGCAGTTACTGAAAGGCCTCACCTCAATCTTCATGACAAAGGACAAAATTCTCGAATTTCTATACAATTATAATTTACTGCAACATTTCAAACAATGTAACATTACTAAAACAAAATTAATTTCAGAATATAACTGCATTATCCTGCCTACCATGAGCACCTTTTATTCCCTTTGTTTTAAAAAAATCTAATTTGCTTGACATGAGATGGCATGAGATACATTCTCACTGCAAAACTGGAAACTTACATGGAACAATACAGTTACAACCACTTACAGGAACATGTTCCATCTGAAGGTAATTTATATCTAAACATAATACTTTGACATGAAAATCTAAGATTCATATTGCGGTATTCTGGTTCTGTTGATAGAGGAAAGTGACTAATCACAGAGTAGCTCAATGTTGACCTGCAGCTTATTGGAGGACTTGTAAAGAAATGGACCCAGGTGAATACATATCATTTGACATATGGTCAAATTTTAAACATTTAAAATATTGGGTTTTTTTTTAATTCAACACAATGATTCAGTGGCAGTTAAAAATAAAAAATAGTATCTTTCTGGCTCCTAAATCACTTGAGAATCACTTCCTATACTGAGTGAAAAACTGTGATTTCCATCCTATAAAGACTCTAAGAATACATGGGCAATTTTCAGATCGGTCTTGTAAAAATTTTTAAAAATACTGTGGAAACATGTTCTTATATGTGGGTACTGCTGCTTGAAACTGAACAGTTGGTTGACATCCAGACAACTATTACAATTTTCAAAAAAAAAAAAAAGCAGCTTATAAGCATAATAAACGGTCATTCTGCTAAAATTTAGACCTAATTTAGTAATTTGTAGAATGACACTTTCAAACTGTGCAACACAAAATAATGTAGCCAACAGTAACATACAGGTACACCATTTAATATTTATTATATGCATTTTATATACATTATTTTTCAACAGCTGTACTTTTGTTATGTGGTACAATCTTAAAAATTCGCTGATTCATAGTTTGTAAAACAGAAACCTTACAAAACTCATCAAAACTCGCAAACTGATCAGAAAAGTTTTGTGGAAGACTAGAAAAAATACTTTATTGTATTAATCATGCATTACACAAACAAAATCTTTAGTTACACCATAAACTGAAGCACATCTGAAAATAAAATAAAAGCAGGGAATAACTATAGTCAAAACACAGCAGATTTATGAATCTTGAATCAACTACTTTTGTATTCTATTTGAAATGCAAATAAAAATAATTTTCACTCCGAAAGTTCTGAAACAAGATTGTTATTTGGAATCAACTCCATTCCAGGTACTTAACCAGAGGAAAAATAATTTCTTGGTTTGCAACTTTAGAGTTATCAAATGTCCCATTTTCTCATCTACTTCAGACTGTTCAAAGAGTGCCATAATAGATATACAGGGCCCTTGAACACACTACATAAAAGGATATAAAGACCAACAAAAAGTGAAATAAATAACAATAGGCCATTAGCAAGATGGGTAATCCTTGATAAATAAACTCGTAAATACAGTAAGATGTACAAAATATCACATAGTGATAGGATGCCAAGATTAATTTTTTTTTAAGAGTTCATTCGGGGGTGTTAACCCCTCCGTGTTTCATCAGAACACATTTTACAGTCCTTTATTTATGAAGACAGTTATGCGATGATGATGAATTAGCATCCTTATGCAAGGACTTAGCTGAGCGGTATTAGGCAAAAGAAGGGAAGAGTGTGGTTACACGGCAGCGGGTCAGTGAGATCTCTGTGTTTTAGGGTTCTATAATGCAGAAAAACATTATCAATACAATCTTGAGCACTGTTGTGACAGGCTAAATATATAAAAAGACTTATAAAAACTAGAATTTTATCCAAACATTTTGTGCAACTAATGCTAAAATATTTTAAGTTAAATTTCCTTTTCTTTAAAGCAAAATAAAAGTTTAAAAGGGGAATCTGTGGCATTCAACTGATAAACAGAAGATTACTAAGAGATGAAAAGAAAGCTACTCTTGGAGCTCACTTCCCCCCACAAGAGCACCACATTCCTAACCCTAAGGCAGCACACAGAGTCCAAAATAAAAGTCTTTTGTAAGATCAGACTCCACGTTTGCTTAAAGACACCTAAAGAACAGACATACGCTCAGTTCATATCCAGTCAAGGCTACAAATACTGGTTTTCTTTTTTGTATTTCTCCCCACCCCCCCCAAAATACAGTAATTACAGTTAAATGAATGAGCCTGACACTGTTCAAGATGTGGTGGCTTTTCACCAGCTTATACCTGCCCCACACAAGAGCCTTCACCCAGGCAGATCAGATGTAGTGTCTTATTGGTAACCTTATCATTGATGGCAGTGACGCATTCCCTCTTTTTTGTCCAAACAGACCTGCTGTTATGACGCAGGTTTGTTCTGCTGTGTCACACGAATACTTTGGCAAGGGCATCAGCTCCTGCACTGGCAATATATGCTTTTGATGGATGAAATGCTACATCATAAATGGATTCATCCAGCTTTTTCCTATGAGCTGTTATTTCTTGCACACATGTCTTGCTGTCCAAATTCCATAACCTAATGGAACAATCATGGCCTGTTTACGGAAAAAAAAAAAAAGAGAAGAGAAAAAAGACAAAAATTTGTCAGACACTTAAATGCATCATAAGTGCAAAATCTATATTGTATATAGAATATGAAAAAACCCTTACTTCCAGACATTAAATAGATTCCATTAGGATCTACAGCTAGACTTGTGACTGCATCCAAGTGAGCAACCATAGAATGGATCATTTTACCTAAAAGCAAAATAAACAGTGAATTTCCTCTGAAGTATTGTTTCTTATAAAAATAACATTGCAATTAAATGTGATATAGCATAACACACTTATTTGTTGTAGATTTCAACAATATTTGCATGATACAGTTCTATTAAAAATCATTAAGTTTCAACTGCAGACTCTGGTACAAGTGTAAGGGTAAATGACACAGAGCACTCAAAAAGGCATCCCCATTCTAAGCGCTCTTTTTATCCATCAGGCATCTTTACTCGCAGCAATGACAAAGAAGCAGCTTGTTTTTCCTTACATGCATCGTTTCACATTTATCGACACGGAATTTGATTTGATTTGCCTGCTTTTAAGTCTATTAAGATCTTCAGTTCTTCCTTATCAGCGTTCATCTTTAATACCTTGAATTAATGAACGTCAGTAAACTGTCAACATACTGTCTCCTGTCCAGATGATTCATATTATGTTGAACCCTTGCTGGACCTGGTAATATTTTATTCCACAAAATGATAATTTACTTCTACCTTCTGTTTTCTGTCTTTGACCCAATTATTTGTTTATGCAAGATTTTCCTCCTCATTCTACATCTTTATTTCTTCAAAATAATACATTTTAATTTCAGGACAATCACTGCAACGAATTTAATGACCAAATTCAAATAGATAGATTCATGGAAGATGAGGAGGGGAAAAATGTCTAGCTTTTTGCCTTTAAACCCCAAATCCCAAGAACACCATCCCCTACTCTGCTCAAACCACGGTTAAAAAAGGGGTTTTCCACACGTGCCTACTTAAAGTCATCTTATGCTGATTTTTTTTTTCCAACTTTGGTAGGATAACATGCAGAAAGCAACCGATAATTTGACAAACGGAAGTCCATCTTTGTTATTACAATTATTTCAGCCTTTTTAGGGCTACAAAGTTGGTGAGTAGTTTGGAGGGGAAGCCGTATGAGGAGCGGCTAAAGTCACTTGGTTTGTTCAGCCCGAAGGCAACTGAGGGGAGACCTCATCACAGCTACGGCTTCCTCACAAGGGGAGAAGGAGGGGCAGGCGTCGAACTCCTCTCTTTAGTGACCAATGACGAAACCCGAGGGAATGTCAGGAAGATGTGCCAGGGGAGGTTTACGCTGGACTTTAGGAAAAGGTTCTTCACCCAGAGGCTGGTGAACACTGGAACAGGCTCCCCAGGGAGGTGTCACAGCCCAAAGTCTGACAGTGTTCAAGAAAAGACTGGACAGCACCCTCAGACACATGGTGTGAACTGTGGGGTTGTCATATGCAGGGACAGGAATTGGACTCAATCATTGTGGGTCCTTTCCAGCTCAGGACATTCTATGACTCTATGATTCTTTTAGTCATGACAGACTGTGCGGTTTTTCCCTACACCCTTCTTTCCTGTTTTATCCAGATTCTTTTCTGCTTCATGAACTTAATTGTGTTTTTAAAGTACAGCACAGGATTCCATTACTACAATTAATTTAGGGTTATTTCTTGCCCTAATAGGTACCAAGCAGTGTTCTTCACTACTGAGAGTTGAAAAACATAATTAACATATATTCTTACAGTTAAAAGCATGGAAATGATGAAGACAGGAAGAAAATGGCAGACATGTTCTGTATAAATTAACAATGCTCTAACTTAAAAGGACTTCCTTGTCCCTCACAACTATCTCTGCCTGTTTTTAGAGAGTATTTTCTGACTGCTGAAGTCACAATTGCAATGGATATGACTATATCATAGAGAAGGTACTGAAGAGGCTTAATCTTACAAATACCAAAAGTTCTCTTTTATATGAAACCACATCACTAATAAGTTTTCTACAAATGGATTCTCCCTATGTCTGCCCAGATTTACTTCAAACATATTCATACATACAAATCAGGGTCTCTTTTATCCTTACCCGTTTTGTTGTCAAAAAATTTGATGTGTCTATCTTCATGTGCTGTAATAGTTACAGGAAGTGTGGGATGACTTACTACCTTGTTAATATGATTATTTGATTGTACACCTGAAAATAAAATTTTAAAAAAATATTAACCTGCCTTACAGAAAGGGTTAAAGTTAAAATGAGAACATTCTAGCATTACACTTCAGCTTAGTATATTAACTAGTATTATATAAGTAACATTTTAGGAAGAGCTTCAATGCATCTCCTAATAAATAAATATAGCCAGGCAGGCTCTAGTCAATGTAATGTAAGGTTAAAGCTGTACAAGCGGTTTACACACACACAAGATTCTCGATGGAAACAGCAAGCAAACAAAGTACTGCAGAGCAGCACTCGCCAAGTAGAAACAAACTATGGTATCAATATGTTTAAGCACACACCTCTTAGAATCTTGAGAAACTTCAGCTTAGAAAACAAGAACTGCTGCTTTCACTACCTCTAACCACTTTCAAATCCTGCTAATCCACAATCTTTTCCGTCATGTCCAAGCACCTTTAAGCATCTAACCAACTCTCAAATTGCACGATGTAGGAGAGGAGCAAAACTTTTTCATTTACTTTACTGTATAATAAAACTTGGATAAAGGTACCTCATCCGAGATGGATATTCAATACAAAAGAGCTTTACTTACCAGATTCTGTTTGTGATGAAAGCATTACCACTGACTGGGATGTTTCTAAATCATAGATGACTGTGCTGCCAGTGTTAAAAGATGCCACCATATGAGCAGGGTCACAACCTATGAAGTCAACTGATGTAGGTATTCCATGCTCTAGAAAGACAGAAAAATGTCTTTAGAAATAATGAAACACTTGAAAATTCTTGACAGTTTATACATTTAGTTTGTTTTATACTCATACTTTAAAGAAGAAATTCACTCACTTCTTTAAAGTAATGCTACAGCACCAGGATTACTTTAGTAAAAGATCTTTTCCCTTTAATTCTGTTATGTAGTTTTGACAAACGGAGATAGAGAGCCTGGACGCATCATCAGCTGCCTCATAACAGATTTTCAAAACCACTACAAACCCCTACCTTTCTCTCCATTGTAAGTGCAAATACAGGGCATTTTTTCTGGTGGGTTCCACAATCTAATAGTGCCATCTGCTGAACAAGATAGTAAGTGATTCTTTACACTACTGTACGCAAGACCCCAGACTGCATCTGTGTGAGCAATTAAGGTGCCAGCTAGAACGTTTGGCTCTGAAAAAAACCAAAAAACAAAAGTTCAGAAATGAAACCTTTGTAGTGAAGAGACATTAAACAAGTATTTCTTGTACTTCAGTATAAATTAAATTCCACATAAAACTGTTACAGCCCTTCCTGTTTAAGCAACAACCAGAATATTACATACGCGGTCAATTTGTACAACCACTGCCATCTTTCTCAAAAAACACACACCAAAAGGACAGACAAACAAAAAACCCCACCAAACCAAACCAAGCTGCCATATGAGGAAAGGCTGAGAGAACTGGGTTTGCTCAAGCCTTGAGAAAAGGCGGCCTAGGAAAGACCTTATCACCATGTTCCAGTATTTAAACGGTGGTTACAAAGAAGATCAAGACTCCCCTTCTACAAGGAGTCACATGAAAAAGACAAGGGGCAATGGGTACAAGTTACTCCTGAGGAGATTCCAACTGGACACAAGAGGGAAATATTTCATGATGAGCACAATCATCCATTGGAATAATCTCCCCAATGAAGTGGTGGATTCCCCAACACTGGACACTGTTAAGATTCAGCTGGACAGGGTGCTGGGCCATCTTGTCTAGACCATGCTTTTGTCAAGAAAGGCTGGACCAGATGATCCTTGTGGCCCCTTCCAACCTGGTATTCTATGGTTCTACGATTCAAAATACTGATCACCATCAATAGTAGGACACTGATGCACAGTTTTCCAAGCAGTTATCAGCTCTTTAATTTTATAGACATTGGTTATGGGAACTGAGATGGAAATCAGAAACATGGGACATAGAATTTGAGTACACTTATCTTAGTTTTCTGAGAAATCCCTATCAGAAGAAATAATCATTCAGAAACTTGGAATTTTGGTCCAAAGTAGTAAGCATACTTCTTAAAAATAAAGATGTACAATTAATTTTTTTCTTTACTGTTTAATCCCCAGAAATTGCCAGTCTTCCTATTACAATTCTACACAAAGCATGTCACCAATGCAAGTGGGAATACATAATTAATGTTTACCACACAGAAAAAGTTGAAAACACAATTTACTTGATAAATGGTAGTTACATTTCACAAAAGCTCTAGAAAACAGATTAGCATCAAGCAACAAATTAATGTTGAAGACAATCGTCATGAGTTACTTATTCTTTAAAAGGCACTTACCATAGGTATCATATGGATCCACATTAGGGCTAGGCATGTTCCACCACTGGATGGTTGCATCGATACCACCACTGAAACACTGTTCTCCATTGGAACTAATTGCCAGTGACAATACAGGTCCACTATTGGGAGACAGGGAAAGAGAAGTTTATTGATACTGCCTACACGGTAGAAGTAAAAATTCGTGATCTACTTTCAAAATGAACTGGATTGTATCAAGCAGTTAAAAAAATTCAAACCACAAAGAAGCAATTTTGTTAAAAGCTTTTCAAAATCTCAAGAGGTGATATCAACCTCTATTAAAATATTAATAACAAATTAACTAGAACTACCCAAATCCAAGAAATTCAAAGACCACCACCTTACTTCTCAGAAGCAACAGTAACTACATCTACAAATGCTGAGTTTTTACCTTGCAGCTAGACCAATCTAGATTGTACTGAAAGAGGCGGTTGTAGCCTCCCACCCAACTATCTTCTCATCCTTTTTTATGAACCGACAGTAACCTATGTCCCAGTAAACTGGCTCAGAAAAATGACCCTAGAAAGTACTTTTTGGCCAAGGTTAGACTTCCACTGGTTTAACTTCTTCAACCTGTTCGCTGTGATATGAGACAAGCACAAGCTGTAGTCTGATGGAAGATGCAGGCCTACTCCTTTAGACACACTACTAAGTCAGGTTTAACTGTATTGTAAAACCATATCCCCAAAATTAGATGCCTGGCTCATCTGACAGGCCATGCTCAGGATATAAGGAGTTTACCAGTCATTTAAGTGCAGATGAGCAAACTAGAATTACATATTTGAAGATAGTGAAAAGGAAGACCATCGGTTGAATCCACCTGTGTATTTGGCAAAGAGCAGAACGAAGCTGGGATGAGAGGGAATGTTGCTCAACGCATATGTGAGGTAAAAAAAAATAACAAAATTACTTTGTTATCAGCCCCACTGGAAGCCACAGGGTGTAGATGAATTCTGCACCAAAACTTTCCCAAACCTTATCTTTTTGTATTCAGTAACAAAAGCTCAAATAATAGCCCAAATTTAGACAGAGGAAAAGAACTGAAGGAGAATTCAATTAGTCAGTGGTCCTCTGTCACTCAAAAGAACATTTGTATTTTATCATGAGGACATACTACTCACCCTGTCCTAAAGAAGAGTGTTTTTTTACACTTCAGTTAATAAGTGCAAAAAATAAGATGTTACATCCTATCAAGTAAATGGCTTAAGGGAATGAGGAGGGTGATGATACTATGTGCAGATGTCCAAGTACAAACTACTTTTTTTTCTTTTTCCCCCATTATCAAGGCCAGCACATGAAGTGTTATCGACTTCCACACTTACAAAGAGCTCTCGTGAAGCTTATCTGGTAACTGGAGACTGGATCTTTAGTTACATAGGGCAAGTACACTCAAACTACTGTGACTACCTACAGACCATGAATTTTTGTCTTGTGTTCTTATCAGAAGGAAGCAGAAATCAAAATTAGCACGCGAAACTTAGGCAGTAATAAAGCAGTTAATGCTTTATGGAGTTTTACAAGTTCCAGCTCAACTTGCACATTTTACTAATGTTGTTTAATTCAGGTCAGTTCACTGTCACCATCTGCCACAACAAGGATCTTTCCTTGTTTCAGACTAGTTTGTCCAATCCGCTTCCCCAATATCTTGGGCCAGGGCACAACCAGAAATGAGAATATTTGTAATAAACCACCATCTGCACACAAAGTAGGCACGCTTGAGATGGGAAAGGAAGCCTGGGTTGACACTGGAAGAGAACTGACTGTGGTTATCAGAACTTCGCTCAGGTATTAATAGACTTTTTGATTATAATAGTTACTTCATTGATTTCCAAGTTTCCCCCAGCACTGAGAGGCATATGTGCTGGTGAATACCCATGCCTTATCTACTACTTTGGCCTATGCTGGCAATGAAATTTTATCTCTTATTCTTGTTGAAGCCCCTAAAAACAATTCAGAACCTCCCTACTCCCTTGATGTCCTGATTTTTCACTCATTGAATCGGCCTTATTTTTTTGATCCTGATGATTGCATTTGTACTTCTAATTTCTCAGACCTGTATCTGAAAACACTAGGTACAATTAATAAAGTCTACCCTGCCTATCTTCATATGTTATACATAAAATCCACAGTCCAAGATACAGGCATCACTCAGGTCATTTTTACTATCATCTTCTACAATCTCTCCTTTCCATTTCAACTAATCACATTTATCACTTCCTGTTCTTCTTGTGTTATCATGGACTGTGTGACTCATGACAGGGACTCAGTATTTGCCTGTTTTCACAAAGTACGAGGGCCGTTGTTGATAAAATGTAAAAATAGAGCACATTTGTGGCTTTTACACTGAAGTGTCTTACGAATCCATCAGATAACGACAATACATTTATCAAGCATTAATTATGTCAAACACTTACATGTGGGCCCTAAATGTGTAGATTGGTTCTACATCTAAAGAGGCACTCCTGAAAGAAAAAGGAAAGTTATTATGCTACATGAAATCTCTAGAGGAAAACTCCGAAAACTTATAAGAGTTTAATCAATTTCAAAGGCATTTAAAACATAATTGATATTTTATAAAAACCCATATACTTGCTTTTTGGCAGGAACCGTTTTCTGCAAATTCCAAAGTTTTAGAGTGTGGTCCTCAGAGGCTGTAACCAGCACAGGCTCTACAGGATGAAAAGCTAATGCCCGCACTCCATCAAAATGACTGCGTAGCGTGTACTTAGGGTTCCAAGTCTTCCGGAAGGCATCTTTGTTAGCTGGCAGCTTTAGGTAAACAAAAAAAGAGAATAGAGGCGTAACTTTATCCTGAGTTTAAAAATATGTATAATATACATCTCCCCGTATTTTAGGAAAACACGCTACTTTTGATTCAGCTAATGCACGTTCAATCTTAAGTTTGCATTTATCTACTGATCTGTCTATATGCATCTGTAACTCCATCTCCGGCCTGTAAGGCAGTCTGCAAATTTTTCTACTATCATAGTTTCTTCCGGCCCAGAGTGAAATGGAGTACAATGCTGAATACACAGACAAGAAGCCTTGATTTTCCAAAACTAGTTTTAATCTTTTTGTGCAATGACACTTTAATTCTTCCCTGAAAAAAGACAAGGTTTCATTGCTTATCATGTTGTCTGCACCCAAAGGAGAGATTACAACTGTCAAAAGCTCATTTATCACTTAAGCTTAACAAAAATGAACCTCAGGTGCCTAGTGAGTGATCATTCTCAGACGAGCAACCTGACTGAAAAATGACAAGAAACATAGAGAATTCTCAAATACTTCTACGCATGAAGGTATGTACACATAAGTAGGTAATACAAATTTAAATACACATTTACAATGATTGTAAACCTAACATCACACATAAATATTTTTAATGAGTTTTACATATACTTGTGAGCCAATAACTTTGTTACTATGTGAAGCAATATATACAAACTTTACTTTTATATACTGTGAATTCAATTAATACTCTTACCTATAGACTGTTAGGCTAAAATGCAACATTTAAAGCTACTTAATACTGACTATAGGTAACTCAGAAGAGTTACCAGAAAACCTCAAAGTCTTCTAGTGAGTGAGAGAGACTAACTTAGAACTTTGAAATCAATTTATATTCTGCAGAGAGCAGACTCTTCAAACACTACATCCCATTTGTCCTAAGCCTCCACCATACGGAGAAATACATCTGCAGGTACTTCTCTCTCTTCCCCTGAAGTAATTATAGAGAGTTTAAAAAACTGACTTTAGTTAGATGAACAAAATTAGCAAACTAAGAATTGATGGAAACTAATCCTATTGTCTGCCTTACACTCTATCTAGTCACCAAGTAATTGTTAAAGTGTGTATCTTAACCACAGGCCAGAATCTCTCAGTATCCAAAGATACTTCCAGCAACACTATTAAGAGACTAAAAATCTCCCATAGCTCCTAAAATCTTAGTACCTCATATCTGTCAGGACTGAAAACAAAACTCAAGATCATCACGTAACATAAACTGTAGTAAGTATTCTTGGACCAAATCTATATCCTGGACTGAATTATCGCTATTCACTCACACTAAATTTGATTCTATCCAGTCAAAGCAAATAAAGGCTCATACAATAAAATTTACTGTTCTGAGTTACAGATTTGCAGGCATTTGCTTTTCTCGTATATTAATGTACATTTCTGGCCTAAGTGCAAACTATGCCAAATGCAGATCAAACACCAGAACTTGTTATACCAGACATATAACCTGGATTTCTTTTTTTTTAATACCATCAAACAAATACATTTCATAACAAAGCATTTTGTTTTCACTCTTCCTACTTCAGAGTATACAGAATACCACAATATTTTTATTGAGATTTAAGTTATTTAGCACTACACTGCATACTATATACAAATTTCATAAAAAGAATAATCTTTTCTTCTGGGGAACAGAGTGGAATTCTGGAGTTCTGTATTAAACTTTATAGATTTCAGCCCAAACTGCATATTTATTCATATGTCTAAATTTAAAGTGGATAAGGGGATTAAAAAAAAGGGGGGGGGGGGGGAGTGTGGAAAATGGGAAAAAAGTGGTATTTTTCTATCAGTCCCCCAGTATTTTTAATCCTCATTATGTAAGGTATTCATCCACCTGGCTAACTCATGTTGCCTCATGTACTTGTGGTGATCTGAGGCTTAGAGAAATTAAAGCTAAACATTTGAAACCGCAATGGCTAATTTTAGGACATGTTGTTATGTCCCAGATTAGACAGAAGACCTTGATTATTTGGGTGTGACATGCATCCACACCACACTGGTTTCTATTACAGTTGTGAAGAAGAGCCACTCAAAAAACCCAGGATTCAATATAGTGGTCCTTCTGTTTCAAAAAAGGGAAAACAGAGTTCATTAACTTTGGCAGACTTTACTACACAGGACCAAGAAGGAACAGCTGGACCCTTGATCCTAGTCCCCCCTCAGCAAACAGCCAGAGAGCAGATGCTTAGAATAATAGCACTGACCACAACCAAGAGTTGTTGTTCCCCTACCTAAAACCACCCACAAATACCCAAAACAAAAACTCTGTCTCCATTAGGAGAAACAAAACACTTTACATGTCCTGAAAAAACCTTTACCACACAATCTCCCTAAACTTGGAGCAAAAAATCCCCATACAAACCATAAACCACAAGAAATTGCTAAACAGATTAGAGAAGCAAGCAGAATGGGAAATGCCTGCTTTGTAATACTTGCTCCATTTAACCTAATGAAAATCCCGATTTGCCTTAGTTTTGTCTGTATGGGAACACAGGCCAGCAACCTATTCATTCTGCCTTGTAAACAACCAGCATTCCAGACTGAATGAAACTACACCTGAGCAAAACAAAACAAAAAAACCAACAAGCAAGCAAGCAAACAAACACAAACAACAAGAAACAAACTAGCAAACCAAACGAAAACATCCCATGAAAACCAAAACAAAACACATGAAAAAAAGAAAAAAAAAGATACCATGGAAGGAAGCTACTCCTTGCCCCTGCAGTCAACAGAATCCTTGCAGTATAGTAAGGAAATGCATATTTCCCTAACCCAATCAACTATGCATCTCCAGCAAACAGGTGAATTAGAAAGCAATAATTAATAACTACAGTCAGAGTTTCCTAATGTTTTACTGTTTTTTCCTCTTGATACTGTTGTGACTGATTAGAAATTTCAAAATTTTGATGCTCTGAAAAATGAGGACTTTCCATTTCTCAGCCACAGTATCACAGTATCACAGTATGTTTGGGATTGGAAGGGACCTCAAAAGATCATCTAGTCCAATCCCCCTGCTGGAGCAGGAACGCCTAGGTGAGGTCGCACAGGAATGTGTCCAGGCGGGCTTTGAATGTCTCCAGGGAAGGAGACTCCACAACCTCCCTGGGTAGCCTGTTCCAGTGCTCTGTTACCCTCACTGAGAAGTTCTTTCTCAAATTTAAGTGGAACCTCTTGTGTTCCAGCTTGATCCCATTGCCCCTTGTCCTATCATTGTTTGCCACTGAGAAGAGCCTGACTCCATCCTCATGGCACTCACCCTTTATATATTTATAAACATTAATAAGGTCACCCCTCAGTCTCCTCTTCTCCAAACTAAAGAGCCCCAGCTCTCTCAGCCTTTCTTCATAAGGGAGATGCTCCACTCCCTTAATCATCTTTGTTGCCCTATGCTGGACCCTCTCCAGCAGTTCCCTGTCCTTCTTGAACTGAGGGGCCCAGAACTGGACACAATATTCCAGATGGGGTCTCACCAGGGCGGAGTAGAGGGGAAGGAGGACCTCTCTCGATCTACTGACCACCCCCCTTGTAATACACCCAAGGATGCCATTAGCCTTCCTGGCCACAAGGGCACAGTGCTGGCTCATGGTCATCCTGTTGTCCACCAGGACCCCCAGGTCCCTTTCCCCTACACTGCTCTCTAATAGGTCATTCCCCAACCTATACTGGAACTTGGGATTGTTCCTGCCCAGATGCAGGACTCTACACTTTCCCTTGTTAAATTCCATCAGATTATCCCCCGCCCAACTCTCCAGCCTGTCCAGGTCCCGCTGGATGGCGGCACAGCCTTCTGGCGTGTTAGCCACTCCTCCCAGCTTAGTGTCATCAGCAAACTTGCTGATAGTACACTCAATTCCCTCGTCTAAATCATTAATGAATATATTGAATAATATTGGCCCCAGTACTGACCCCTGAGGCACTCCACTAGATACTGGCCTCCAACTGGACTCCGCACCATTGACCACCACTCTCTGGCTTCTCTCTTTAAGCCAGTTTGCAACCCACCTCACTACGCTATTGTCGAGACCACACCTCCTCAATTTAGCTGTGAGGATGCTGTGAGGGACTGTGTCAAAGGCTTTACTGAAGTCAAGGTAGACCACATCCACCGCTCTGCCATCATCCATCCACCTTGTTACATTCTCATAAAAGGCTATGAGGTTGGTCAAGCATGACTTACCCTTGGTAAAGCCATGCTGACTGCCCCTAATGACCCTCTTATCCCTGATGTGCCTTGAGATGGCACCAAGGATAAGCTGTTCCATTACTTTCCCAGGGACAGAGGTGAGGCTGACCGGTCTATAATTACCCAGGTCCTCCTTCTTGCCCTTTTTAAAGACTGGAGTGACATTTGCTTTCCTCCAATCCTCGGGCACCTCTCCCGTTTCCCAAGACTTGGCAAAAATGATGGATAGCGGTCTAGCAATGACTTCAGCCAGCTCCCTCAGCACCCGCGGATGCATCCCATCTGGACCCATGGATTTATGGACGTCCAGACTACTTAATTGTTCCCTAACCCAGTCCTCATCGACTAAAGCAAACTCCTCCATTAACCTGGCTTCATCCGGGGTCTCAGGGGTACAGGGTTCCCCAGGACAGCCTCCAGCGGAGTAGACAGAGACAAAGGCGGCATTCAGCAATTCTGCCTTCTCTGTGTCTTCTGCCACCAGGGCACCCACCTCATTCATCAGTGGGCCTACATTGCCTCTGGTATTAGTTTTATCTGCTATGTATTTGAAAAAGTTCTTCTTGCTGTCCTTGACCCCTCTCGCCAGCTGTAATTCTAAGGAGGCCTTGGTTACCCTAGCTGCCCTCCTGCATCCTCTAACAGCAGCCTTATATTCCTCCCAAGTGGCCAGCCCCTGCTTCCATGACCTGTAAACTCGCCTCTTCTGCTTGAGCATACCCAACAGATCCCTATTCAACCACGCAGGCCTTCTGGCTCCCTTCCTCGACTTCCTACGTGTGGGGATGCTCTGATCCTGAGCATGGAAGAAGTAACCTCTGAATGCAATCCAGCTCTCTTGGGCCCCTTTTCCTTCAAGCAGTCTTGCCCATGGGATTTCCCCCAGCAATTGCTTGAAAAGGCCGAAATTAGCCCTGCCAAAGTCCAGGGTTGCAATTCTACTTGCTATTCTGTTCCTGCCACACGAGATGCTGAACTCCACCATCTCGTGGTCACTGCAACCCAGGCAGCCCTCAACCTTTACTGCTTCGACCAGACCCTCTTTGTTAGTGAGGATGAGTCCTACAGCAGAAAAACACCATCCAGTGTAGCTGTGGAATCCAAGAAAATAGAAACAGGAGTATTTGTTTTGATAACAAAATTAATCCTTCAGCATAGGAACCACTACACACACTGGAGGTAAATATAAAAACATGAAAACAACATGACTTGAGTTGACTGTACTGTACTACAGATAACTAGTCTTGTGGACAACTGGTGGACTAAATCACTGACATACAGAAAAACTTTCAGCTATAGTTGAAATTCTTAAAATTTAAAACATTATCCCCATTCTGTCCACATATCCTCTCGTTTTCAAAATATAACCCTCATCAGGGATTGCAACATGAAAGCCAGTGGAACCCTGTTGTGGCTTTATCTACTCATGCACTACTAATGGCTCACACAAGCATTTTAAGAACATGGACCTATTGGGAAAAAAATGCAAAAAGTGGGAATATTAAGTATTTGGGATTCTGTTGTTGTTTTACTTAAACATTAATTTTGCTTAACATTATCTGCTTATCTGGAGATTCACTGGAAAAGCAGTTGGCTTCAGCTAAGCTCAAAGGGGCATGAGATTAATATGTCCTACAAGTGCTGTGTTACAGGTACAAGATAAGACATGATCTTATTGCACTGCAGATCCACAGTTATGTGGAAACAACTTTAGAAATCAAGAACTATCAAGGAATTTTTAACCTGAAGGAACACTGTGATGGAGAACCAACAGTCTCTTCAGATCCGTGACAGGACAGAGATTCCCTTCTTAAATAAAAGTATCAAAAAAATTCTTTCAATCTGTGTTATTGGATACTTCAATTCAGAAGAAGTCAGAAGCCATCACGCATTTTTCAGATATGCTTTAAAAGATAACAGATATCTTAAGAGCACTGGGAAAGCAGGACTGGATAGGAAGGAAGGAAACCAAGTGACAACTATAATAATCACTTCTCATTCCTGTTTGGTGAATGAAGCAGTAAGAGAGCAAAAACTTTTGTCTCCTGTATCAGCCAGATATTAAAGCATGAAATAACCTCTCCACACACACCTCTCAAACCAAGCTGTAATTAAAGAGCCTTTAATGAAGTGTCTCAACGAGAAAATTTTAGATCTCCAGCTACACTGAAGCAATAAGATCATCTTCATCTACAGAATAACTGACACCCTCAAACCTTTGACAAATTTGTGAGGTACTGCCTTCTGCTGCAAATTCCTTGCTAGCTCAGGCAGCATTTCATACTTGTGTATTTATCACTTCTATTCTCTAAGTTTCCCAAGGCAGTAAAGCCAACTCCAAGTTCTATTCTGCATTGCTCCTTGCACAATAAAAACTGTATTGTCAGGTTTGTCAGAAGTCCCACAGATTCTTCTGAAACAGTTTGATCAGTTGGTATCAACAACTCATTTTAATGCTTCCTGAGTGTGTCTTGGCTCACCTGTAAATACTCCTCCCCCTTGGAATAAGCAAAATGGCTATGCACTGTTCTATGAAGAAGCTGTACCTCACAAAAGAGGAAAACATATTGCAAAGTTGCAGCATTGCAATCAAGCACAACATTTTCCTCAAAACAAATCTTGCTTCTGAAAGTCTCTCTCTCACAAGGCATCCTCTATAGGCCAACTTTCCCTACACTACTGGAGTTCTTGAAGGAGACATCACAAATTCCTTCTTTTACATCATAGATATTCTTGTAATCTCTTTAGCAAAGAAAGACGTGGTATAGATTTGCTATTACGGCATCAGAACTTTTATTATTTCATTATTAATTACTGCATTATTTTGATCTAAGATACTTCTGGCTCAGCATGGGCCTCTGACAGTAGTTAAAAACAACCAAAAATGCTTAAGAAAAAGTACAAGATTAGTGATGCTTCTTCTCACCCTCCTTCCAGACTGCTATAATTTCAGCCCAGGAACTTCTTGTTCCTTCCATGTATACAGTAATTCTCAATGGACAGCTAATTGGAGAACAACAGATAACAGTCTACAATAGAGATCTAAAGTATTCTGCTAATACTGGAGTTGTACAGGTATTAGAACTTATGCTACGAATTCTGACTGATAATCATTCTCATGGCATTAAAAATAGCCAACCAAAAATGGAGCCATGTAAAATACAATATTACAGATCAACCATATGGGTCACCCTACTAATTAGTCCATACATTAACTGTCCAGTATATGGGTTGATTTGGGATTTTGGTGGGCAGAAGAGGAAAGAAAGGTGCATAACAAATATTTTAGTTTTTAAAAGAAAAAAAGAAACAGAAAATTCTGTGATTATGAACATGTGCCTTAAGATCCAAATATTGTCATGTTACCTTTATAAATTTAATGAAGAGCAAGTGTGACCCACCAGACCTCAATACTCCAAAGTTTTGAACTCAGGAATAGGACAGACATAGAATGCAATACAACTGCAAAAACAATTTGTGATCTAATCTCACAACTGTAGCTGCCTCACTACTGAAAATATACCATTTAGTTTTCGATGCCTCATACTTACTGTCAGTAAAACCGGGATAACACTTGAAGAAAATAAAACAATCAATAAACAAGTTCAGAAGCTGGATTTGAGATTCTAAACTGCTTTAAAATAAATACCATTAAACCAAACTTCTCTTCACTCTTCGATGAAGATACAGACAGGAGCATTTAGCAGTTATTCAACCAAGTAAATACAGTACTATGTAAAACAACCCCCGACTATTCAACTTCATAATTTCCAGGAGAGATTAGTACTAGTTAGGAGTAGTGATTCAGAACATCCAGTTCCAAATGTTTCAAATTTAAGCTGCCTTAAAGCACTTACAATTGAAGCTTTTGAAAAACTTTTCTTCGAAGTTCACTTGTTCATACATTTCACTGAAACTTTACAGAAAAATAGTAATTTTCTAAACACTTGTACATGACCCTCCAGGTCAGACACATCATACACATGATTACACAAGAGATTTAGCTAGGTAGACGGCAAAATCCTGAGAAAGATAAGAAGCAAAGAGCTGAAACTGAACTCTGATATTAAGTTATCTGATTTCCCAGAAGTGCTATATCATTTGAAATGAAATGGACAACCTGAAGATGAATCTTTATTGTAAGAAGGACAATTTATTATTAAAATTTTAAACCTATTCACAATATTTTAAAAAAATCTCATCTATTTTTATACAGTCCAGTAATACCCAGGATGGATCATTAACATTTTAATTTGTTATTCAGGAAACGGAACTACATAACATAACACTCTGCCATAATGGAGAAATGGAAATATTAGCTCTTACTTCATTACAGTAATTAAGAATCCTTCCTTTTGTGTGCAGTCACACAGAAGTGTTTTCAGACTGTGTAAAAAGCTATAAACAACTTATTTCTTCACTTTGGAGAATCTAAGATTTTAATAAAATCCCCAGTAATGGTTGCCAATACAAACACCATGTATCTAACTCAAAATGTTACAGAAACAGAGAGGTTCCTTACCAACAGCAATTTAAAAAAAAAAAACCCAAAAAACCAAACAGTACAACCACAAAACATAAGACACTTTAAATACAAACAATACCTAGGACTTACCTGAACACTTCCCTAACCAGCCATCAAATGTTACTAGCCAACAAAAAAATCCTATAAAACTATTGGTAGTAGCTTAACAAATATGGTCAAAGGAATCTCAGAATACTCTGGACTGTAATAAAAACATACTCTAAAAGCTTACATCTGATATATACTACTATATACAGTCTATGCTGTTAACACTACATAAACCCACAGAAAGCAAACAAATAAGTTAATGTCAATATTTATGGTTTTTGCCATGTCTTCTGAATACTCCATGTGAGTGTAGCATTGCCATTTTTGATCAAATAAATTCACATTAAGATGTCAGTCTGTATTTTATGTCATAACACATTCCTCCAGTGACAAAATCTAAATTAAGTTATCTAAGTAGAAAACAAACAAGTCATCTCAGTTAACTTTTAATATCCACCTTAGCCCATTCACAAGGTGCTTCCTCCTCCTCCCAAGTAATAGTTTTTGCTAATGAAATCTCTGTTCTCTGCATTTATAATGTTCAGGGTTGGGGAGAAGGGACCCAGCTACTATTGATTAAATTAAACTGTATAAAGAATTTTAAAATAAAATTGCACTTACATCATAACTATAGTCTGCATCATTTGTTACTGTCAAGTCTGCAAGGTCTCCAAGGCCCAGTACACTTAACAACACATCATCAGAACCCGTAATAAACGACTTGCCTCCTCCAGGTGGAAACATTATTGGCTCAGCTACAAAGAACAAAACAGTTTCTTTAAGTCTCAATGTAATAATTCAAACCGATGAAAAATTGTATTATTCATCACTTAAAAGCAGAACAGAGTTTAAAACTGAACATGTACACTCTACATACTGCCCCAACTAAAACAGAGCATGATGACACACACACGTGCAAACACACACACATATTAATTACAAAACTTTTTTTCATGATTCATCATTTGATTTCAACTTACTTTACAGAAGTGTTCAATACTACCGACAAGTGACTTGACTAACATTTCTTTACATTGCAGCACCAAGTGTATCCAAGTTTTCAGCTAGATGTTTCACTCACTACACCACGCCATTTGCCTTCTAGCCGTTTGCAGATTAGTCTCTGTGGTTTATAGTAGTCAAATATCTCTATTTGCATGTGTAAGTAATTTTTACCTCTCCGGGTAAAGGCACCCTGCAAAACATCTCTTCTACTTTGATTTTTCAGATGATTAAAAAAATTAAAACATCTGTTATTCATGAATTCCCGCCTTATTCTCCCAGCATGATTTTGGATTCTAATTTAAAATACACCCAACTGACATTTATCTTAGCTAGCTGTGCCTTCCCCCAAATTAAAATTTAACATTGCTGTTAATTATCATGTAGAATAAATAAGAATTATATATATAACCATTCATTCTGAATAATAAAGTTTCAAATATTCGCCCATTTTCTTTACACTCTGCAACAATTCTGTATATATTATTCTACTCACAAATATCAATTTAGCAGTAAGGAACAGGAATAAAGGTTTAAATATTGTAATACTTCAGCATATCTTAGAAGCTGTTTTTACTTATCAGTATTCCTTTCTGTGCAAAATTTAGGACACTTGTTAGGTGGAGTACTTAAACTTTAGCTAAGTGCAAACGTGCAACATATGTTAAATCATATTTGACATCTTTAAAAACTAAACTTGCTTGACTTTTGGATTTCACTGATTTGGAATAGAGTGTCATGGTCTCACTTTAATGTCACCCCTTGTTTCTAATCCTCTCAGAAAAAAACACTGAAACTGAAGAGAAAATAAAGCTTCCAGATCTCAAAACCACCCATATTTTGGGTTTTTTTATCTTACAAAAATAGTTCCAAACAAGCCAACTAATAATCAACACATTCCTGTTTTGAACGTGCATATTTATTATTATCACCACTATCTGAATGGTAACCTAGTTATGTTCTACTCCAGCTGAAGAAAAGTAATTAAGACCCGGTGTAAAGTTACAGATGCCTGGCACCATTGCTATGGCTACGCAAAGAGGAGCCAATCAAACCACATTGAAACTCACTTCTCAAGATTAAAACAAGTTTCTAATGCTTGCGAACCACCGTAGTACTGAAAAATGTAAGCTTATTAGCACAGACAACACATCTCTAAGTGAGAATCTAAAAAGATAATCTACGTAAGAATGAAGACTGCTGTTTGTATAACTGCTATGCACAATCACCTCTTTTTAAAACATTCTCAATGCATACACAGATCTTGACTCATCAGAATACTACATTAAATTAAAAGCCAAAAATAGCTTACCATGCCTTTAGATAAGTAAGTTTTTCATTTCGCTTACTATTTCACTAAACCCCTCAAATTTGACAGTCTATTCCAAACAACTCATATTTCAGAAAAAGGCATATTCATAGAAAATACCTAATTATTTTCCATATTCTCATCTACTTCCCTTATTATTAGTTTCTGGGCTTTTTTGGGAGGTGTGAGGGGGTATCTAGTCATCCATGCTTATTAGATGAGATCAGAATTTCTATGGATTGATTTCTTAATGAAAGTGTCTGAGTTGAGTAAAAAAGGAGATACAAACAATACTTTTATATGAAGCAGGAAATAAAATAACATCGCAAATATTCTCTGGGCAAACCTAAACTATTAAATCCTCAAATGAACAGCAATTAGCCCCTCAAGTACTTCAGAGACCAAGTTTTTCCTGGGCCTTTTCTAACAGAAAATGAGTAGAAGGGGAAAAACAAAAAAAAGGGCCACAGAAGAAACAGAGGGCTTTTTAGAGGTTTTGTTGTTGTTGCCTTCAATGTTTGGTTGAAGTTGTGCATGCATGTGTTGTGTGTGGTTTTTTTGTTTGTTTGCTTGCTTGTTTTTTCCTCTCCCCCCCTTTTAATCTCCCACAGAAATACTGCAATCCTTACATTGGGAGATTCCAAAACTGGCTCACCTCCACTGTCTTGACAAGGTCCCAGCCTCCCAAATCCATGTATCTATTTATAAGTAAAACCTCCCAAGTCACTACAGAAGCCACTATACAAGCTGCTGATCACTGGGTAAAGGAGGTAAAATGCTCATTTTAAATTTGAGGACACTTTCCATTCCTGTTGTGATGCTGTGACTCCTATTTGATCTTTAAGATAGGCTCACAACATTTAAAATAAGCCCCATAACTTGTCACACTAATTCTTTGTGAAATTAATATCATCTGTCCTTAACAGACTGTCATATGCTTTACACTAGGAGTCTAAATCATAAATTTATCAAGTTTTATTTGCATCAGAGGCGAATATTTATTAAAAGCTTCCAATTAATGCTATCCAAAATTTATAAGCATATTTCTCAATACTAATGTTGCCAGTATGTAAGCATAATATGTTGTATATTTTAATTTATTTGCACATTATTTTCAAATGAGACCTATTCAAATAAGTTTAGAAACTGGTTGCAAGCTGCTTTTATAAAAAGAAAAGCCTGAAAAGCAACACAATGAAAGATGCATGATGACATAGCTACTAAAAATAAAGACAACTCTGCCTAACAAAAACAACACATCAATAGATATTTGCAAATTATGAAGTTAAATTACTTTGTTGAATACTTTTCATCTTTAAAAAAATCCAAGTATTTTTCTAACACACACAGAGTACAATATTATCCTCAGAGCATAATGTATCTGTTTAATGAGTTTGCAATTGTTAAATATCAAGTAAAAATTGAAGTGATAGTACAAGTTTGGTTGCAGGTGAAACTATGTGAAAAAAATACAATTATTAAATACTTGCTTGGTCAAGCCTAAATCAGCACTTCTTACTCTCAAGTCCTTGACATCATACATAATCAAGTCAAAAATCAAGCAGTAATATTTGTACAGACTGAAACTGCTTAAATCTCTATTTAGATATGTATGTTCATATATGCTGTTGTTGCCTGCTCTATGACAGGGACACCTTAATCTTGTTTTCTAGAAAGGTAATACATGGTATACCAAAAGTAGCAGTTAATACCTGAGCAATTAGCTTACTGCTATTTTTTTTCGTCAATCTGTAGATTGACACCCCCACAATCTATAGATGTTAAAAAACAACCCAAAGTAATAATTCTCTGTATAATACATTGAATTGAGCATCGTACTACAGTTGATTCTGTTTCTGAAAGACACGCAATGTGGTGGAATGGAAGCCCCACATTTTTATGGCCAAAACTATAAAGTTTAATCACAGCATAACAATTTTCTCATCATATTTAACCAGGCACTTGAGTGAAAAAAGAAAACCACCAAACCAAACCCCACACTGTCAGATGTATAAAAGATATATTCTCAGCTAATTAGCACCATGGTTTATTTTCCTCTCTGGAACTTCTCCTCCTCTCAAGAAAAAAAAAAGTGAGCTAAACAACACTTTCTTCTCTATACAAAAACCAAATTATCAACCACTGTCTCAGAACCATAACATTTCAGAGTGTAGCATAAACCTTACATACAGTTACATGGCTTGGTAACATTCATCAGCATAGGCCAGGGTGTCCCACTTGTCTGCAAAAAACTTAGCTTTTAAAACACAGCTGAACAAAAAAATTAAGCATTTTATGATAAAGAATCATTTGGTCTTGCTACCAAAAGAGAGACCTAGAAGACACCACTACGCTTGTTTTTATTGCAACTTTGCACCATATGGTATAGACAAAAACTCCGAAAGCCACATAGCATTCAGGATAGACTTTCTGATCCAACAGCAAAATTTAAACTCTAATATTCAAGTTTAAAAGTTACGCAGAAACCACAATTAGCACATATGATGGCAGAGATATTCATATTACTACTCCTAGTGAATAAAGCCCAAAATACACTGGTAAGCTGAAAACATATTCATACATTAAATAGCATGAAAATATAATCCTGAAATACAGTTTACTTGAAAATAGCGTGGACAATCTTTACATGAAGCAGAGCACAATGTTTGTGCTACAGGAACCAGGCAATAAAAATCAGTCCCAATCAAATGCAAATTTAGCATCTATTTCTTCAAAAAGGTTGATTTGTCCAATATAATTTTTCATGTAAAGTCTCTAAAACAAACAATATCTGTATGAGTTCTCCTTAACACATATGGTCTAAGAAAAAATACCCTAAGACAAACTGAGGGACCTGTAACTGAAGGGTCACATGCCCATAATACCCTTAAAAGGCTAAAAATCAACCTAAAGCATATAAATACTAAGCCTAAACACAGACTAAATGTATGTCCACAAATGTTACCAAGTGGATCTTCAGCAGTAGGTTTTTCGATTGCACTCCACGGGTAAATTTGATACTGGTTTATCTTTAAGTTGTAAGTAAAACGAAGATTAAAAGGAAGGCAGTAAAAGTAAAGGTGGGAAGACAAACACTTTTGTAGAACAATAGTTTGGGAAAACAACACCCCCCCCAGTAAAATTTATATTTTCGTGCTTCCTGGTAACAGGCATTTGTGGGGGCAGTGATGAAAGAACAGGAGAACCAACAGATTATCAAGATCAGTAATAACACAAATTCTTTCCACTTCCAGTATAGTTGACACGAGGCCCAGTCTAATGGCTCAAAGATGATACAAAGGAGCCAAATCTGAATTCAGCCGAGTATTTTTGAATAAATATGTTCTGAATAGAGGAATTTACATAATGAAATTCTAATCTCAAAATTAACACACAGAAAATAATTGATTTAAAACAAAAAACTTAAAGCTGAATACAAGATTTTAGACTTTTTAGATAACAGTTTTCCAATAACTTCCATTGTCTAAGATAATCCTGAAACTGAAATCAATACTTTGTAAAGAAATAGTGTCTTTGTACATTTGTGTATATAGACCAAGAGAATTTCAAAAAAGAGAACATTAACCTGAGGAAAAGAGACAAATTAGTCTTGTAACTTAAATACCCACTTTTAACTTTCACTTTAAAATCCAAACTATGTATCAAGTGTTAATACTCACCTTTTTCCCCCCTCAATCAATAACACCCTATTTGTAAAAGGTTTTGCTGACAGGTGGGGTCTGCAAATGGGGATTTAACAGTGAATAATTTTAGAACACACTGCTGTAAATAAAGTTTTTTAAGAAATACTTATGAAAGAATGGTGAATTACGATAAGCCACAGAAACTCAAGGCATATTCTCATAAAACCATTTGGGAAGAACTGCAAATAAAATAATAATGTGGCAATCTGCAATTGCTTTATACTTTATAGAGGGGACAGTAAATTACAGCGTGTGCTTTGTAAAAGAAAACTCCTGGTATATAAGAAGTAGCTGAATTTTTTGTACCTTCCTCTGCTCTTGCACCTTCATGATCAGTCATTCTAGAAGAGGGTGACCTAGATTGATTAATGATTCCTGAAGGGATGTGGGGTATCTCATCATCGCCCAGATCAGCTATCATGTCGTGAAGTTTTGTCCTGTTGACTCCTGTAAATTAATGTCAGCAGCAAAGATTCATTTGATTGCTACCGCTTGACTCGATTGAAGTCTAAAAATCCACTAAACTAATTAAACAAGAATATTAACGATGGGACCTCCTTCAAAGAAATACATTGCTTTGCTTTCGTCTTTGTATATTAAAAAAAATGATCTTTTGGAAATTAAAAGAATGAGTTAATACATCAAATCTGAAAACTACAAGTAAACAGTTTTAATTCACTAAATCAAAGAATAATTCCTTAGTGTTCTGTAGATCTATTCTACAATTTCCTGTAGGAGAGAAAAAAAATCATCTTACAGTTCTACTGAAGCCAAGGCAAATATCAAAAGAACATTAATTATTAAAACACAAATGAATTAAACATTTGCTAATAATATAACACAACTTTAACTATACTAAACAATTTAACACTTAAAAACAGAGCGCAAATAAAAAATAAGCTTAAAAATGAGGGAAAAAGTACAGACAACTCATAACGGGGGTGCAACAAACAATTAACTTTCCCTGCTTTTGAATGGTATTTAAACTGTATAAAGTGCTTATTAAACACAAGAGCAAGAATTATTCCACCACTCTATGAAACTGCAGATGTATGTTATCCTTATTATACAAGCATGCCTCTAGAAACAAAGCATACTGAATTGTATTGTGCACTAAATTAATGAAGCAGATACTAGCAAATAAGAGTAGTATAATTTTTTTTCATTAATAAATTCATTCTTGCTTACAGCTTGAACATCAAAAAGTCAAACTTCAATTGTAAAGTGAAATTTCAGTGACAGAATCCCTTTAAAGAAAACAGTCCACAATGACTCAAGACTTCTAATGGGTAAAGGATTCCTTTCTGGGACTGCAGGTAGTTCTATTGTAGAACATTTAAAATCAAAAAAATCCACCACCCTGCTGCCAAAAATTATGCTTTTGAACTTCCTAAAATATAAAGTGTTTACTATCTTTAAAAGGACATATTAGAGCTTAAAAAATTTTCAAATACGTCCCCTTCTTAGTAAAGTAAGCATTAGGAAACAATTTCTTATATTCTGAGGTGACATGTACCACTTTTAATAAAAAGGAAATCAAACCTAAACCAAAGTCTTTATTCTCGAAAAAGTAAAAGGTACACACTATACTACTTCTTAAATGGTTAAATGTCACTCCAGTCTCAGGTAGAAGTGAGTCTAGAAAACTATGATCTCAATTAATGAAGTGAGTGTAAAATAAAATAAAATGAGGAATATCTCTTTTGCACCAACACTTTTTCTAATAGCCACTAAACAGGCAGGACTTCATTTCAATATTTAATTGTAGTCAGCAGGTGAGATCTCATAGTAAAAAGCTTTTCTTAAATGGCCAGGTCTCTAACACACAGGCTACAAAGCCTGCTTTTGTCTTAATTCTAGTTGGCGGTCAGCCAGCCACCTCTAGTGACCAGCAGCAGATGCATTCTTGAAGATACCATAGAGCCTAAACTGTCTACTTTAGTACACCCTTTGCTTTCTAGAAGAAAACCCATTTGTCTTTTTTATGTCAATAAGCATGAATTGTTCAACATGTGAATGCAAAATGCCAAAAATGGCTTAGAAACTTACTCACATCCCAACTGAAAGCATCTTTTGGAGGTGCTTTCACACCAAACATACAGGCATAAGAAGTCTGTCTCAGAGCACACTCAGAAGTAACTAGACTAAGCTCTCCTGCTCTGCTACTTTGAACCAGACAGTCATTTAGTACATCAGTGATTAGAGGACTGTTGGCCTTGCCTTTTAGTGTTTTTCAGTATGTTTAGTCACTTCTTGTCTTTCAGACGTAACTTCAGAACAGCCTCAATCCACCACACAAAATAGACAGAAGCTTCATTCTGAAGTTCACGAAAGAGCAGCTGCTGTTCCCAAAAACCTCTCTGTATTTCATGCTGAAAAATATCAACATTCAAGACTATGCCACCACCACAGAAGACTCTGCAGATTTCTGCTTTCAAATAAGTGTACCTTCACATTATTGCTGAAGTATTTTAAATGCTACAAAGAGACTTTCAAGGATAAGAATGTGCTGTCTCTGCATAAGCGGCTACGTTCAAGGCATGAACTGGATGCTGTGTTTTATACTCAAGATTAGGATAAAAATAAAATCCAGTAAATAGGAACTTGTTATGAACAAAAGCAAAGCACCTATAATCCCATCTCGGTGGATTCTCCTTCAGAGATCAAAAATGAAAAAGGTAATTGAATATTCAGTGCTGAAAAGTTGTAGCCTGAGAAGCCACAAGCAGATTTCTATTAGCTCCAAGATGTAATAGCCCAAGTCTGAACATAAGGATCCTCCTATATAACAGGTAATAGTAATGAAGATGGTAAAATCCAAATCTGTTTTCATGTCTATCAGCTCTCACCCTGTATTTCCAGAAATCAAGGCTAGCAAAGTAAATGGGACAAACACTTTCAGAAATACAGAACAATTAGAGAAAAGAGCACGAAAGCAAAAATGAGGAAAGTTTCAAGAAAACTAATGAAAAATCAGTAAAAGTATCTTCATTTTAACAGTGACACACACATACAATTAAAGATGTGAAAACTAATTTTAAAAATTACTGAGAACACAATAAGCTGACCTGACAGTATTGTGTCCTGAAAACGTGACAGACTGTGTGTGAAAAAGTCATCCCTTGATTCACCTGCCAAAACTGATCTTAACAAACTTGGGCAAGAAACTGGCCTTAAATTCAGCATACTACTGGAAAACGTAAGCCTGGTTTTGTAGAAATCAAACCTCCTTATTTATTTATCACAATGAAGTCCAGAATAGGTTGTAGGTGATTTCTGGTAGTGTTGTTTGTTTGTTGAGTCGGTTTGTTTGTTTTTAAAAGATCTTCTCATAAGGAAGTAGCATTTCCACATAACTTGTTAACTATCATGACAGGGAGGAAAACAAACCAAAACCACACAATGCAACAAAGAAGTATTACATTATGAAAACATACATGCTGACAGAAGATGACCTAAATTAAGGTGTTTCACCAAAAAGAAAACACATGAATGCAGACTACAGAAGTACTAGTAGTAGAATACCTACTTCTGTTCACTTATTTATCTGTACATTTGGAATGAACGTTATCATACCTGGACAGGGCTATGAAGACAAGAGTCTAAACACAGACTGTGGTAGCTACCAGATGCATATTCACCAAAAGAACCTGTTAGAATATCTGCCCTATTATGCTGTCCTCCAAGTGTTGCAAGAGGTGACAGCTGATGCATGTTTATTTGATCTTTATCTGCATGGCAGTATATATCATCACAAATTCTGATATTGCTCAAAACAAATTCTGATAAAAGTCTGACAATACACTGCGGAACAAAGTAAGAGATGAATATTCAGAATGAAGTTCACGAATGATCTGACATGAGAAGCAGGAATAAAGGTGGCCTTCAACATCACAGGACGTTTCAAAATGATGGACGAAATCTCAAAGCAGTACACAGGTTGTTTCAAAAAGAGGGACCCAATTTGAAATCCCTGCACAACCACAAAGCGCCCATGAATGAAACTGTTACCGCTGGAAACGGTGGGACACAGAGTTTCAAATTATTATCACTTCATAACTCATTAAACAGTTTGTGAACTTCTATGTAATTGTAACATGTTGCCATCATGAAATATACTCCTTTGAAACTGGGTCCATCTTTTTGAAACACCCTGTATTTTCAGCCTCACCATGTTAGAAAGGTTGAGAAAAAGGTCTATGAATCAAATAAACAGAATTTAAACGAGCCTGCCCGACCTTAAATGCATACCTTTACTGTGTGTGGGGGGGGTATCTTATTCAATTAGTTCTGTGATTTAGAGGCAAATTTTTAATCAGAAACTACGACCGTCAACAAGATACAAGGACGGAACTCCACAAACCACCCCGTGAGACTATCTATATAAGCTCAGGGTTTCCCAAAGGAGAATTTAAACTCAAAATCCAAAACGCTAAACAGTGACTTATGTGACCTCACAGCCTTGTGACACACAGTTGTCTCCTGAATATTCTATAAGCAGGCTTCAAAATTACTTTAGATGAAGAAAACACTCCTTTAAGTTTTGATAGTGGAAAACACATTGCTGAAAAACTATATACATCAAATAATAATCACTCAACATGTCGTTCCATTCATGGTACAGAATTTAATGTTATATTGTTCGCAGCAAACGCACAGAACTGGACAGGAGGGCAAGTCTTGATTATAATGTTGCAAAGTTCTAAATTTTGCAACAGGACAGTGCAGAAAAAATAATTACTATTTATTTTAAATGATGGCCACAACCAATTACATCCACAACACAGATCATAAAAATGCCAATTTTTGACAAAGTGCTTATTTTTGGTGGGTGAAATTGCACTCCTCTTCTGGAAATTCTAAGATTTACAGATGGAAAAACAAAAAGATAGCAGATATTGATTGCATAGCAGCCAAAGAAGCAACAAGTGCAGGAAAGAGAAATTCTTTCTAGACAAGCCAAAATAATGCCCCTAAAACAAATTTGGAGGCCTGAGAAAAGTTTTTCATACAATTTATAATCCTAGAACAACACCACTTGTCTCTGTTCTACAGCTGCTTAGCTTGCACAAGCCAGAAGCAGAAACTAAGTGGTGTGGTAAGCATGAAAAGCTTGGAGTCAGAATAAAAGTATGCTTTTAAGAACTTTCCGTGTGCAAAAGACCTAAAGGCATAACTTCCGAGAGAAATATAAAAATCCCCTACATACTTCCTTTTTTCCCCAGAATTCAAAACATTTGCTGTTAGTTTTCAGCCACTGTACTTCCAAAAGGCTAAAACGTGAAGTTTAATAAGAAAATTTCAAATAAAAGTAGGTCATTTTATTATTACAAACTAAATTAAAACTTTCTAACCGTACAATACTTTATGTGAATTTGGTGTCAACTGCTGATTTACATGTTAAATGAGAACACCCATTAGTATCCAGATTACTACTGTAGGTTCTAATCAAGCCAAAGACTTTGTAAAAATTTTTACTTCAAAGCTTTAATATTTTATGTATGTATGTATACGTGCAAGTCATGCACAACTGCTGAAAAAATAATCACATGCGTTAACTGAATTTTAATTTGTTAGCTGTTACGAAGTAAATTCAAAAGTTAATAATTAGAGAGTTCTTTATGACACATTATATTTTAATTACCACTTAATTTAGTCAGTACATACTCTCACAATTTTTCAAATTGGGGGGAAAAATATTCCTTAATAAACATTGCCAGAAACTGCTATATTATACTTCCAAAATAAAAACACTGCAAACAAGGAACCTTCTCTAGAGTGACAGTGATTTAATAACATTTTGTCCACTAAGAGCTTTGTATAGCTGATGACATAAGCTAGAAAAGCATTTTTACCAGGTGCTTCAATATTGAAGTTTGATTTAACTTACATAGTTCAAATAGGTCAACTTGTCTAAAAACTCTTACAGAGTAAAGAGGAGTCACCCAAAAAGTGGTAACTGCACAGAGAAGTGGAGGGTACCATAAAATAAAGATGATATCCTAAACAAAGCCACAAAAATTTCATATTTACATTACAGGCATTTTTAAAATTCTCATTGCCTTAGACTGGAAAAATAATTACAAACCCATAAATAGCAACTATAGACTCATTCAGGCTCATGTTAAAAAATGAGAAACACCACCCCCCCAACAGTACCATAGCATTAAACTTCAAGAAGTAGATTAAGTCTTTCAGAAAGCTTCTCAGAGTAGGAATATCCTCAAAATGCAAGTTGTTCATTATTTTTACACTCACATTTTGAAGCATTTAGCTCTCTTTTCCCTTTTAACCTTAAATATTTGTGTTTTCAAAATGTATACACCTATATGGCTGTCAAAGCTTTTGACATATTCACATTCAGCAGGTAGAAAGTTAAAGTTGGTTGCCCCCGTTAGAGAAAATGATGCTTAATGAAAAAAAAACAAAAAACCAAACAAAAACAGAAAAACAGAACTTGTGAGGAAAAAAAATATCTTCTATATAGATAGGCAAAAAAGCGTTGCATACAAGATTCAGAATCTGCACTTACTCTTTACCCCTTTCTTCCCCTTTCGTTCCTTCTTGTACTGTTCCTTCAGTTTACTTATTAGTCCCTGGTCTACATCCCAAACCTCAGCAGTTGGGGACAGGTCATCTTTGTCTACATGCAGCATATTATTAAAAGAAAAAAAATCAGCAATTGGCAATGCAAGCTGTTGATGTTTTACTATCATAGCTGTATAAGAGCATTAATAAAAGTTCTTAATAAATCTTTACTTTAAAGGTGCAGTTTCAGTTTGAGTTCACAAAATACTAAGTCTCATTTCATACAGTTTTTCAAGGCACTGTATAATATTAGTTACATATTCAAAAATTTTATGTTAATTTGTTACTAAGGAGCAAACAACATAAGCTTCATAAGTAACTGTTCATGTTAGATACTTCAAAATACACAATTCATGTGTGTTCAGAAACAACTACTGCATCTTTAGAAAGACAGCGTTAAGAAATTATTCAGCCAGTGTTGAATAAGCAAATAAAAGTATTCATGCTATATCTCTCATGAAAATGCAAGCTGAGTAAGTCAGTGCCAGTCTGTTCATGAAGACAATCATGCATCCTCTCGCACTCATTCTACATGCACAAGAAAGAAACCTTGGTCCTACATATAACCAGAGGAAAAAAAGTCTATAAATACAGTTTTTTACATAAAGATGAAGAAAAGGAATTCATATAGGTGAATGACATCCCACTGCATTCCAGTAACTAAGTTATAATTAGCAAAAAAACAACATTCCATAGCAACTTCAGAAGACACATCTTCTGTTTGAAAAATATTGCTAAGCTAATTACTGTCCAAGAAAAGTCAAGTCTCTCACTTTTCTACACTACCCATCTCAAAGATTTCTGGAAACACAGAATTAGTAAAAGGATAAACTTATTCCTAAGATAAGGAAAATGTAACCTTTGCAGAAGGCATTTTTGCTAGCAGGCAAGTAGGCAGCAACCAAATTTGGTTTGTGTGCCAGCTAAGTTTATGCTTACAAATTCTTTAGGCATAAAATAATAAAACCAAGTTCCTCAGTTCCCAACTTCCAATTATATGATAGTGTTTCCATAAAGCAGCAATTTTTGAAGTTATAACTGTTACAGTCATAAAAGTACACAAGAGAAGCCATACACAACAGAAAGAAACATGCATTTAGGATGCAAAACTGTAGGAGTTATTCCAAGTACATGTTTCATAACAAAACATGACATCAAATCAGAAGATATTCTAGGATACTGATGCATCTACCATTATTCAAATAAGGTTGATCAATGACAAAGAGAAACAATCTTGATCAAAGAGGTGGAATATAGGAATAGCAAGGCTGCAGCAGGCATGAAACAGGCAGCATCACAGTGAAGTCCCTGAGCTGTCCACCAAGAACTGAGAGAGGGGAATGGGACAATGACGTCCTACACCAAACTGCAGCTACAACTATCCAACTGCAAATACAGACACCTCAATCTTTGATTGCAGGGCCAGAATATTTACAAAGAAGAACACTTCTGTAAAGGCACAGAAAGATAAGTCGGAGGATATGCCCAACCAAAAGAGGAAGGCAATAAGGAAAAAGAAGAAAAAATCCCCTAAAACCCAATGAAAGGAAATTCAGTTAAGAACAAATTAAAATTAAAAAAATACATCCAAAGTACCACTAATAAAAAGAAAATAATCAGCTAGGCTGCAGCACTGCAGAGAAGGATTCAGGAATGAAACTGAACCAGAAGCTGACCATACTTAACAGCAATGCAATGCTGTTGTAAAAAACAAAACCAAACAAAACACAAGAGCCACAAGAAAACTGTCATGCTGGTCTGTTTTCAAAGGTGCGGTGTATTAAACCAGAAGTAGTCCACCTAATTCAGTGATGGTGATGACAAAAATCAAAGTAACACATCCAGTCTGTATTCTACACTAGAAGTTGAGAAAATGCCTGTAGATTGCAAAATAAACAGGGCATTAAATATCCAGACAAAGAATTGGAGGGAACCAGCTCATTCAGTCAACAGAAAACAGGAAAAACGTAAGCCTGCAAATATAAATACTTAATGCTATCAGCTACTAAAATGTCATAAATAAAAAACTAGATAAAACACTAACTCTAAGTGGAGAGGGTGTGAAATAAATTTCAATGAAGAATTTTTAGGAAAATGCAGCAGTGTTTCTCTCAGGTATGCCTAGATATACTTGACTATGTCAGAAGAGAGCCACGTAACTAGGAGACCTCTGTAATTCCCCACTAGCAGTGGAACTTCTTCCAATTGCCTGCAGCCCTTATCACCCACACTGAACTGACACTGGACAGTGCGGAGGATTCAGGATGTTCATTAGTCAATACCATTTAGTGGAGAAAGGATCTATTCATTTATTTAATTATTAAATTTAAAAGACGACTTGAGAGACTTTCAGTTCCAGTCACATTCTGCCACCTGGAATCCTGGGCACAGTCAGTCATTCTCTGACTCATGGTCCATCTGTAAACAGAACTTTTGCGTTTCATGGAGAAAAGAAATATGGTTATGAACGTGTAGTTAGTCATTGAAATCATAAGCAGAATAAAAAGACTACATATTATGTGACATCTGTAATTTGTAACGTAACATAACAATATGTATTTATTTCTGTTTGCTTAAGCAAACAGAAGCTCTATATGCATCTTTTTCTTGATGATACTATATCACAAGGCATTTATGAAGTTTTTAATCTAAAAATGTACATACATTTTTTAATGTGCTGCATACTTTAATTCTTTATTTAACACTGAATTTGCAGTATGTTTTACTGAGCATGACAGGACACTTTAAATCACAGTGTTTGAAAATACTTTAGGAGTCAAAGTATATTAAATGAGGCTCTTATAAAAAAGAATGTGTTCATAAAAAAATGTATTATAAGGGGCAGGGGTGGGAAAGCAAACCAAACTTCCACACTCAGTAGCTGGTTTGCAGAAATCTCCAATAGTAAAAACCTAACTATCAAATTTGGTGATAAAATATTTTAGTGTACACGAAGTTAGACCTACAGATAATATTGAAAGTAATAATAAAGCAAGACTATGTAATAGGTTTTGAGCCTAAACATCAGAAGTCTGGCTTCTAGATACTAAATAAAAGCATTATAAAGAAATACACATGTAAACATTTACATATTTTCAGAGCCTAAATATTTGTAACAGTAAGAAGTGATAGAAGTATGTCAGTGACAGGAAAATTAAAACAGAAGAAAAAGAGAAGCCTGAGAAGAAAACAGAACAGACCAACTATTTACATTATAAAGAAAAATATGAACTATATTTGAAATACTAAAGTTAATGGTTCATGCAATCGTTTAGAAAGTAATGGCAAGTATTCATTTAAATGAAGTTCCTCCTCAAAAATTAATAAATGGATGGATGGACCTGGAGATTTCAAACAGTAACAGTTTCACATAGCTCAAAATATTGTGGCAGGCTAAAATAAATCGGTTTAGGCAATGTATTATTTTATTTTAGAAGGCATTTAAATGGGGCAATATTTAAAATGTTATTTTTGATAGGTAATAAAGAGGTATTGTCTTTAAATATTTCAGATTTACACACTGATCTTAAAAAACCTGACACTTAACCCCAAGCCCTGATAGACTGTATCCTTAAACAGCCGTGTAAGGAAAGAACAGCTGCACTAAAATCAGTGACATACTATGAAAAAAACATTGCTACTACAGCTGGAAACATCTTCTGACTCATTTACATAGTTAGTACAAAACACACAAACAACTTATGGATACTGTGTTCATATGACTAAACTTAGAACACACAGTTTTTAAGATGAAAGGAGGTGCATGTTCACTTCCTCCACCCCACTTCCTTGCCTCAGACATGAGTGTTTTGCTAATAATGGAATTAGTGCAGTTAAACTGGTTGTCATAAAAAAGCTGTCACAAGTCTGTACAAACTCCTAAAACATTCTGCCTCACTTCTGCTATGGGTTCAAAAAAGACATTCAAACTACTCTCTGAAAAGCGTGGTGGGTCAACAGGATTCTTAAAATAGATTTAAAAATTTGATTTCATTTTTAAGTTTGGGATGGTAATCGAACTGCTCAAAAGTAAGTTCAAAAAAATTTAACTTGCAAAGTCAGCATTGCAAATAAATCGGAATCCCCCCATTCAGGGTAACTACTTGAGAAAACAACAGAGATATAACACAATGGAAAGTAATTTTGGAAATCAAGGACTTCGAATTTCAAGATACAGTTTAGTTCAGTAAGTTTCAGCTGCCTGCTCTGAAAAATGGATACATCTTTGACTGTGTGAATTATAGCATCAAGCTGTCTTTACTTCTGTATACAATAGTGGTAAGACTGATGGTAGAACCAGAAGTTTCTGCACCACTGTACATTTGAAGGGATGTTGCAAAATGAAAGTCAAAACCTTGGTTTCAGGGTCTATGAGATGTCTTATAACAAGAGATTTGCCTGTTCGGCTAAACAAAAAGATGATCAAGAAATTCATCAAATAACATCGCCTTCAAAGAGGAACAACACCAAACAACTAAAATGCTTCTAAAAGAAAAACCCAGAGGTATTATCAAAACCAAAGGTAACAGCTTGTCTGGCTTCATCTTCCAACTAGAAATAAGACTGAGTTTAAAAAACAAAGGTGATTGACCCTTTGATACTAATTTCCAGGAAGGAATGCTTTCTAATCTTTGGTACCTTCAAAATCAAGACTGAATGATTTTCCTGGAAGAGTTTCAGTATTTTGATTTCTATAGATCTTTATATTCTCTTTGTTCACCACGGTGTTAGTATCTAAGTATGAAGAAGTCATTGTCTCAATGGCATAAAATGGCTGAACAAGACAATCTAGTGACACTTTTTGGCCTTACAACAAAAGACTTACAGTATGCAACCACAGAATTGCTTGTACCACAATTCAGAAACTATGATGGTCAATCTTCCACTTCAAGGTAGATGTGAATTACTTGGTTCATTATTCTCTTTCCTACTCACATTCTCTCCCTCTTTCTATTTCTTCTTTTGGAACATGCAGGCTCTGGAAGTTTCTGACAGGATATTTTGTTTCACAAACTAATAACGTCCTTAATTTTATTATCTACTCTAAAATTAAAATAAATAAATAAGCAGTCAGACCAGTAGAAAACTATTCTTGTGATTCTACTAATGCAAGCCACATTAGCAACGACATCTAAAAATCTCAGTCAGAAAAACTAAATATACTAATTGCCTATTTTTACAAGCACACCAAAGAAATTCATTCAACTTACGCACAAAAAATATAAAGATCCTGATCAGAAACAAATAGGGGGAAAAATATCTAGACTTGAAAGCAAATTTAATTTAGGTATAACAATGTTCAGAATCCTAGTCTTTCTTATTCAAGAAAGAAAATATTCTCATTTTCTAGTTTTGGAATCAAACTCAATACCTGAAACAAATGTAACTATGATTGCATTTGTGGCAACCACAACAGCATATACACATGAAACTTTCACTATACACCATTACCTAAGCATCGGCATTTGATCATCACAATCATCCACACTTTCACACTGTCTTAGTAAGTATGACAATTCTTATGTACCATCCCGAATAAATATTCCTGTATTTCTAAATGTTTCTGTTAGCATCTTACCCCACTCTGTTCCATCTCCTGAACTTCGAGCTTCTCCAGCTCCCTCACCATCTTCAGCTGTCACTAAAAAATCAAATTCTTTCAAAGCTTCTTCAGTATCAGGGTCATCTGTAAGGTCAGCAGCTAAACCTTCATTACCAATCTGCAAGCAGATAAACATTTTTCTGAATTTGAATCACAAACAGATTTTCTACTCAAATATTTAAGTTAGAAGTGATATAGACCACTCTCACTTAGTACTTGGTTGCAGGGGAAAACATTTTTCAACATGAAATGCAGAAAAAGACACAGATACAGTCAGATTTAGAGCTGGTGTATAAAAAAAAACACAGAACAGAAAGCAGTGCAGTCTAGTGATCAATAGGAAATAAAAGAATACTGACACTGGGTTTAGCAACAAAAACAATCCCGTACATCCCAGTCTTCATTTTTTATTTAAAACACATCATCTGGAAAATTTTGTTGTTTTTCTTGTAACATCAATAGCTCTGCAATGCAGGTTTACAAACAAACTGTGTTTTCTACTGGTCCAGAAGTCTTTTTTTCTTTTTTGCTTTTCAGTTCTGCTTCAGTGTCAAGCATAAGCTTAGAAAAGAAGGTGTTTTCAGAAGTGTCTTTTTACTAGTTCTATCACACCTTCACTTTAAACAAAACAAACAAGCCCCCAATAAAGGCCTGAGTGAAAAGTTTTGTTTCATTCTGCAGGTGAAGAAAACTTCCACATACGGGGTTATGTTTCTATGACTTGCACAATATTATTCCACTTCTGCAGAAAGAGACAATTTTACAAACAGAAGGTTACTGGAGACAAGCTCCTACCAGGCTCTTAACATATTCAGTAAAAAGCTGCATAAAAGGAAGAATTAAACACGCATTTGGCATGGAACTGATTTTTTTTTTTTCCCCATTACATAATTTAGTTGCTTCTAAGGAACTGTCCCTACCTTCTCCAAAATTCAGAAAGGATGCACACTGTATTGTGCTAAATTTGCCTCATAAAGGGATTCAAAGTATGCAGAGAAGCCAAGATAGTCAATTCAGTTCCCTTTCAGCAATTAAATCACATTTGCAAGCAGGCTGGTTGGCTGTTCTTAAGTTTTCAAGGTCGGAGATTCACTAAACCAAGAAATTTATCAATAACGCATCTGCTTACAATCCGTTCAGATGACAAAGGTACAACAACAAACATTTTAACATGACACATTTATAATCATCTGAAACAAGATTTCTTTTCAAAGAGGATTTCATAGCTACATTAAAAAATATTACTTTGTGTTTCTTATTTATCCGGTGCTTTTCTTTTCCTTCTGCAATATCTTCTATCATGTCACTCTCTTCTTCTTCATCACTATCATCTGCGTTTTCTAAGAAGTTAAATGTTTCAAGAACATCACCAGAATTCCTACATAAAGACATTAACAGAGAATCCGTTTTACTTCCTGAAGAGATTTTTAGAAGATTAATCAGATTAAATGCAACTGCTACTTAACACCTTAAGAGCCTTAAGACTAGCAAAACAAGAAATGGTTGTATGGAGAACTTTCTACAGCTGCCTAATTCCTTAATAAAAAAGCAACACTCAACAGGATCTTTCCTTAAAATAACAACTCTGAAGTGGTGATACAACAGAAATTTGACTTGAATACTCTATATATTTTCCTGTATATGATATATATGTATAATATACATATATATATATAATATAGATACATAGGTCCCTATGTCTAACCGATTTAAATTAATTTCATAATCATTTACAGTCACCTACACTCACAGATGCACAGAGGTTCAGACTCTCCAGTTGAAAGCGCAATGCGAACTGACCAGGACATATCAATAACTAAGTAAAAAATACTTTATGCATACTTTTTTCTTTTCTCTTCCCTTACCTTTTCATATCCTGTCCCTTTTGTTTTGATGAAGGAGATTCACCCCCATTGAGGATCTGTTCTAAGTTCTTTGTCTCTACTGAACCATTTGGTTCTGAATTGGAGAGCCCAAGCAAAGACCTTACCCGCTGGGAACGCACATCCAATATTGTATCTGTGTAACCTACTTCCTGAAGATACCTAGATGCATTAAGAGAAAAAAGAAGAAAGCACACTTGAGGGGAAAGGAAAGACATCAGTATTGACTGGTAAAAATGAATGCCGCTATTGTATCATTTATGGAAAAATAAGCTTCATCGCTATCCATCTCACACGGAACACCTTACACTATATTGCTTAAAGATCAAGACTAACAAGTCCTGAAAAATGAACCACTAATTGCCCCCCGCAATTACTCTCTTTCATAGAGTAAGCATGTATACAGCTCCTCATACTTCAGGGAGAAGTTCGAATACACCAATATTCAATCATGTTACTTACTGTCTTAGTAACTGTCTGCCTTGCTTCCAGGTCAATTGGCTATTTTGAGGTACTGCAGGAACCTCTGTATCTTTGGTTTCTTCTGAAAGATAAAGTGTCAAAGTTGTTTTTTGTGGTTTTCCGTTGTTGTATTTTAATCAACTTACTTTTTACAACATACCAATGAAACTAAAAGCAAATCTTAAAAAAAAGCTTTAAATTAGATGCAGTCTTATGTAGTGTTTTTCAATTTTTTTTTTAATTCTTTGCTGAAAGCATCAAGCAAATAATTTAGCAGAACAGAATCAGTTAAAAAATTCTGACCTCTTACATGCAGAAAAGGAAAAGGAAAAATATTTAACCTGCACACAAAAGAAAACCTTGCCCTGATTAGCTGAAGTGTTACTGCTTAGAAAACAGACTATATCTTTTTCACAAAAAGCAGAGCTGCTTAGAAAGCAACATGGAAAATATAGTTAAAATAAGAGAAGCAGTGATGTGTCAGCCTTTGGAGAAAACAAACATGTCAAGTTTAACACAAATTCCATTAGTTTACTATCAACAATTAAAATCTAGACCCACTGCACTTTTACTGTAACAGACTAGAAAACATGGTTCAAACTAATAGTTTAAGAATTTTAACATCCAACTTATTCTGCTTTTAAACAGATTAAAATAAAATCCCATCAAGCAAGAAATACAAATTATGATCTGTAGTTTCACTTGAGTATAAATGTACCCCAAATGTGGCACTTCTAAAGCAGAAGAAAACAGACAAACAAAACCAAAAAGGGGGAGTGTGGAATACAAATCTGCGGGCCGTAAATGTAAGGCTCAAATACAGGCCAACAGTGCAACTTCCCAAAGACCTACATTTCAAGAGAAGTCACATGCAATTCTGTTTATTAAATAGCCCAATGTTATTATGAAAAATTCCCTCTGCTATCTGCAATATTGTGAAGAACAAAACTTATGATCATTTTAATACCTACACTGCAAAATCAGATGTGCTCCAGAGTAACAATAAGGATAGCCTATTTTTTTCTCTTAGGACTCTTTTCTTTGATTTAGGAGAAAAACAAAACATTTTTTCCAGGCCAATGCGGTACAATTTTTTTCCTTATTCTTTAAAAACTCGCACCCTGTAAAAGCAACAAAAGCCCCCAGATTTCTTATGTTTAGTCTGTGCTTAGGGTTTCCTTCTGGATGGATAGCACAATGGCAAAAAAATATTAAATCCTTCAAGGAGGGTTATTACAAGAAGCAATGAGAAGCAGGAGATTAATAAGAGATTGTGTAACCTTATTTAAAGCTTTCTTCAACATTCAGAGGTCTTTCAAAAAAGGCAAGGTCAATTAATTTTGATTTTCAGATGAAACAATATTTACCCAATACCAAACCTTTCCTAGACATCATCTCTGTAACATACATAAGGGGAGGCAGGGGGAAGACTGAAAGCTGCAACAGATTGAGTGGAGCAAACTCATAACACATTATACTAAAACAGACTATTGTAAAAGTTACCTGATTCAAAAGTTGGCATTTTCAAGTCACCTTGGTTCAATTCTGTGCCATATTTTAATTTATGATATTTTGCCCTGAAAAAGTAAATAAATGTTTAACAAATTAGGACACTTTTATCACATCAAAACATTTTATTTTCCCATTTAAAAGAACCATACTAACACAATGCAATTTATTCAAATGAAACTGCTGTATTAATTATTGCATCACACAACTATTTCTAGTCTTTCAAGAACAGTTTTGAGATAACCCACTTACAATTATTCACAATTATCAAATAATTACAGATGAGAATTTAGTATGTTCTCCAAGAATGAGGGTTTTTTCACGTGTGTCAGCTACTAAAAGAAACCTTGAAAAAACATTAGGTTCAACTATTTAGCAGAGAATATATTTTCACCTGTAGCACTGTCACAGCTAGCCAATCACACTGCAATGAATGAACCTCATATTTGGGACTCCTGCCTACTTGCCACCCTCGATTTCCACTTCAGTTTCTATCCTGTTCTGTGTGTGGTTATGACAGAGATGATCTCCTCTGCAGAACCATGTTAGTGAGCCAGTTTCCCTCAGCACAAGTATTCTCTCACTGATTTTCTCTCATTGACCAGAGGCTTCACTGCTCAGTGTCCCTATGCAAACATGCCTCTTATGCCTCTTTCTTTCTTGCCTCCTGATCTCTGATCCCTCAACCTCTCTTCCCCATCACTTTTTTAAAAATCAGCCTTCCAAATCTTAATTTCTACCCAAGAAGGTAGAAAAAGTCCCAGCTCCCTTTACTTCCAGCAATATCACATGAACTACCCACACCTGTATCCTGGAATTCTCTACCTTTATCCTAGCTAGACCTTTCACAATTTGACTTTTGCTTCATAGATTCTTTGCAAAAAATACTCAAAATCTCAGGGACAAGAACTCTAAATGTTCTGCAGCAAAGTCAAGGTGAAAGAGCTCTGTAAAAATGTTAGCGGCCACATTTTAAAGCCTCTACAAAAGGCAGCTGTCTTTATAATTCTATATTAATCATTTGACCAAAGTTTTAAAAATAACTGAACTGTATCTAACTCCCACCAATTTTAAGGACTACTGTCAAACACGCAACTTTTCGAGAAAACATACATAATGGAACATCTGCTGGACAAAATAACGACTTTCCAACAAACCGCAAATGTCTGAGCCACTGCTTCATGTTTTTCCAAACTGAAGGTAGAGGTTCATCTCAAATGCTGCCTGATATATTGGATGCTATAGAAGTTTGTCTTCTAAATTATAGAAGTTTCTGCTAAAATTGCAATTAGGAACAGGCTCATTAACAAATGGTCAGTAGATGGCACTATTGACCCTTCATAGTAAAATGAAATGCTGCATTTCATACCAATTACATTATAACTGAAAAACTGCAAGGCTCCTGGAAGACTAAATATTTGCATGACCTGAATGTGACTGACTGCCAATAAAATAGAATCATAATCTTTTAATTATTTGTGAATGTGTTCATGTTTCATCTGTGCACTGTAAGACAGTCTACCCTAGGTGCTGTCTTTAAACTGAGATACAAAGCTTTGTTCAACATTGTAATAGGGTAGTGTTCCACCAAGCTTTTTTGGTTTTGCTCAGTTCATAAGTGATGCCACTGTAACTGAAAGGCCAACCTAAATTTGTACCATTTAGAGCTGTGGCAAACACTGTTTAGGAGCAGCTGGTTCCATTTTGGAGCTACAATTTCAAAACATTAATTAAAATCCTGCTTTAATTGTTCATTAGAGAAGATGGTGATGTATCCAATCTAAAATTATACCAATGACAGGCCACTAGGAATAAGCCAAAATATTGCTGCTTGTAATGAGATCAGTTGTATCTTTTATACCACATCTAATGCTCAAATTCAATTTTACAGTAAGAAATTGATCTTATTAAATTCTAATAAACTATATATTTGCACATATATTCCTCTCTGTATTGGAGCACAAATAAGGGTAATTATTACATATCTTAAAAATCGCTAACAAGCTACAGTGTTGGTGACCAAGTCAGCAGTGTTACTCCCCCGTACCACACAGGAGCTGAACTCTACAAGAGGCATCTTTTGAATCCTTTCAGTATTGACTTGCTATTCTTCTAAGGCTAGGTTTCCCTGAATGAAAAATTCAGGAGGAGAAACAATCCCTTAAGTTGATTTAACTGCTTGCTGCTATATAACTGTTGAATCCTACCACTCAGCTGCAAGGGTGTAAGCCAACTCCAGTTCAAAACCCATGAAGTCGAAACACAGCCACAGTTTTACAACCTCAGCAAGTCTTATTAATTTAAGCACAGTACTACACTAACGAAGCTTGGAGTAGAGTGGCTCAGTGTACACAACAGAAGAAATCTGGCTGGGTCTGCAAAGGACCATAAAGGAATATACACTAGCTACAAACAAAAAATGCCAAATATATAACTACTTAAGGCCAAATTTAATTACAAAAAAATGATACAGAACTAGCAAAATATTTAAGGACATTGAAATAATAAACAACATATTACTAAGCGTGTTGCACACACACTTAGACATAATACCAGAAATATCAAACTATGTTGTAAGTACTACTGTGCTTTATTTAATCTTACACAATGATGTCCTGTTTCATACCTTCTTCCTGAGAAAACATGACTGTCATCGTTGTCTGAATTAGTTTGTTTCTGACTCCCTATAATCTGATATTTCACCACATGAAACTTTTTGACAGCATCAGGGAGTTAGCAACAAGAGGAGGTGAAAGGGAATAGGGGGAATCAGGCTCAACAGCGAAAATTGCTGTCAACAATTTTCATATCTGAAATTCTCAGAATGGTTTCTTTTCATTAGTTGTGATTCTTCACTCAGAGCAACAATGGCAAAGAAATAACATCTCTTCTTATGAACTCTTCATTCAGTATAACAACCAAGAAACTAACATACTATCATTCTTGGATGATTTACTGACAAGTCAGTACCTTCTTGCTTTCCTTACTCAATCCATCATATTTTCGCAATTAGATCCCCTCAAACTATGGGGCATTTGTAGCAAAAAATAACAGAAAGCTTCCTCGTTGCCTCCCACACATTCACCAATCAGCCCCGGAGTTTCAGTTCCTGCTTTTAGCAATCTTCATGAGTATTCTGGGACTTCAGCAAGGATTTTCCTCTTGAAAAGTATGCACTGTTGGCTTGTACCCACTAGCCGCAAGAACTAAAGCAAACTGTATGTTTGTGCTGTTCTGCTTCTGTTGTATGTATGTTTACAAGCTTCTTGCCCATCAGATGACTTTTGGAATTTCATGGTAAGTCAAATTATAAAGGCAGCTGCCTTTCAGGAGAAAACAAGACTGAGGTTTCATCAATGCCATTCATCTTCAAATTCTGCATTCTGTTACGGGATGTCTTCACACTTCAGCTGTAATTAACTGCCTCTGATTTATCTCAATAAGTAGGCAATCGTCACAGCCTCATGGTGTGCATTTGCAGCAAGTCTCTCTGTGCAGCACACAGAGAGTTTATTATTGCCAAAACAATCAAAATGTTTTCCTTCAACTTCAGAAAGTTCTTTCTAGCCCAGACACTCGGGTCTGCAATGACAGCACATTATCCCTTTGATATGTTCAATGTTCTTTTAAGGAGAAGTACACACGCACCAACACTTTGCATACTTTTCATCTGCCTCGAATCCAGAGTGACTTGCACATTACCTGTTTGATATAACAACGTAGCTTTTAGTTTTACTGTGGTTGGAAACCACGAGTTACTTTCCACTTCAAGGACAGGGTTGAATGAAGAAATAGATCCTTTCTGTCTATGACTTCACTAAAAGACACACAATGTTCTGATACGGCTTTCTGTATGAACATATGCTGTTTTCTGGAGCACCTTTACACTGGACACTTCACACAGAGGTACATAGCCATCCTCACCAAAACATCAACATTTATTATGAAACCAACTAATCAAAGTTATTTCTGTACTAGTCACTTACTCATAGTACTAATTCATCATAATGCAAAACGTACTTACTCCGGGACAACTAACTTAAAAATGTCCTTACATGCCACTAAATTTTGCTACAAAACTATAAGTTTACTCTTGCGGGAATGTTCTCCTCAAATCAAAATAAACAAATTAAGGTTGCCTATTTTGTGGTCTGATCCTCAAGTTGTTTACACTTGAATTTATCAGAAAACATAGTGCAAAGATGACAAACCATAAGGACAGTTTACATGAAGTAACATAGAATCATCTAGAAAAGACAGTTCACATAGTGTGATGGAATTGCTGTTACTCTATAAATTCTTCTAGGTCAGATAAAAGCCGAACAGTCTGTATACCTACCTTTCTTGTTTTAATGCATATTCTAACATTTTTATTCTTCTCACTAAATCTTTCTTCAAATTTTCTTGGCCCTTTCTTTCCCCTTGTAAAAATGCTATCCGAGCCTGAAAATACACACACACAAAAGAAATATGAGATTTTATTCCATTCTGATCCCAAATCAAAGCAACAAAGTCTGTCTTAAAAAAAAAGGTACACAAAACTGCAAAACTGTTTAGCATTGATCACTTCAGTCAGTCATTAACAACAAAAATAATTCTGCCCTACAGACTGAGTATTCTTTTCTGTTCATAAATGCTGGGGTTTTTGCCTTGAAATAAACATATTGAAGTTAGTGTAGTAACTCTAAAAGAAGGCACAAACAGTACTCATATTAAACATTTTAATACATGCAAACAGTTTTGTCCATGTGGCATTGTTAGCATAAATTCTCTTACACATTTTCTTCCAAACCCGAAGCCATATTAAAACAGGCACACGGCATACTTTTAAGCAATTTAGTTTTTAATGTGAGTATACTGACCAGATTAAGAAATGGTTACATGAATTCAAAATCGGAATTTACAATTCTGTTATACAGGAAACAACTATAGTTATGGATTCACATTTTACTTACTACTGAAAACATATGAAGGTTAGAATATCAAGGGAGAACTGGTTATAGTGTGCTGTTCTATATGGCAAAAAATACTGGTGTGGGTTTTTTGTTTTGGTTTTTTGTGTGTTTTTTTGTGTGTGTGTTTTATTTTTTTTTTTAAGCATCAATCATATTACCCACCTATACTTACACAGAAGCAATGAAGCTTCCTACTCACCTGTTAACCTAGTGGATAGCTTATATGTCCTACCGAATTTATTGTTATCTCAACTAGCACAAAAGGTCGTGTGGAAAACTCCAGAGCAGTTGAAAAATAAAGGTAGTAAGTTTGAGAAAAAAGTAGTTACTTCACTACAAAGTGAAAGGGCTCATATTTTGCCTTTTGCAAATCAAAATCCTAGGCAAGACAAGGGAATTTTCAGATGTGAATACAAAATTTAAACAGCTAATGATATTACTGGATTGGTCATCATTACAGGAAACCACAAACTCTTTGTCATCATTATGACTTCAAACTGACTGAAGTCATAGGGTAGCTAACTCAAGGCAAGAGTCAATATAAAATTTTCTTGGAAGAGAGATTTACAATAATAAAATAAGGACTGTAGAGACCACATAGCTCTACAGAGGTTAAGATCAACACCACAATTTCATTATTAAAGGAGGCACAATTAAAAAAACAAAAGGGGGGAGCGGGGGCAGAACTGTAATTGGCACCTAACTTATCCCTGGAGATTTTTTGAAGTGAGTGGTTGTACATTTCACCATTCTCAGTGGTTAGAGCCAGAAACTGTCTAACCAGGAGGACAACATGCTTGTGTTGCTCCCATCTCAAGACTAAGTGATATCATCATATAAAACTACACACATCAGCCCTGATTATAGTCCCTCCAGCTTTCTGCTCAATGCTAAACCAAATTAAAATATGTTCTTTTTATCTTGCATTACCTAATTATTTAATCAATTAAAATTTAAAATCCTAGTGAGAACAAGGCAGTTATGAGTACTTCAGTTTAAAGTCCATCATGAAAGCACTCTCAACAAAACACCACAACGTGGTGAGAAAAAGTAACGTACCAAACAGCGCATGGTAATAGAGAAGAAAAAAAAAATACAACCTTTATAATCATTGCACAGGTATTTCATGATAAAAGGTAGAGACCAAGATCCAGAATCAGCTGTTTTAAACAGTGGGCTCCCAATGGAAGGAAAGAGAGGCAGCTGAGCAACTCAACTGCAATTATGCTACTCGGGATTCTAAAAAAAATACTATCAAACTTACTCTAATCCAACAGAAATTTAGCAGCCTTCTGAAGAAAACTTCAAGTATACATAAATTGCACTGTTCTGGTATCTAAGGCAGCAAATGACCAGACAATTTCACAAGCCCAACTTGTTATCCCAGTTTTCACTAGTCAACAAAAAGTAAACAGTGTCCTTACACAAATTAAAAAATTACACACAAAAATAGTTACAAAAGTAGTGGTTTGGTGTTGTCATTTTTTGGTTGGTTGGTTTCGGATTTTGTTGTTGTTGTTGCTAAGTAAGGTTATCAAATCTCTTATGCTTTTTGACTGGAATGCAGTTCTCAACTCTTTCCAAAACTCAGGTCTTCTGTGACAATCTTCACTCCTTCTACTAGTCTTGTTTCTTTGGCCTGGACCGTTTTACAACTCTTTGACCAATCTTAGTTGCCAGATACAACTGCTGGGCCTTATTTCATCCTCAGTTTGCTAATAATGAAGAGAAAAATAATACAGCTGCAATCATGCACAGAGGGAGGCATCTGCCTCCTAGATGCTCACATCTGAACTATATGCGCCTTCTGGAAATACTTCTGAAGTCCTTGGCCAAGCAGAATCAAACCTCCATATTTACTAGGTATTCCCTAGTTCTCATACTTTCAACCAGAGAAATTAATGAGCTAAGTGATCTTGAGACTTAATATAATACAGTAATAATGTTATAAAAATAAAAACAAAGAAAACCCAAAAATCCACGCTACAAAAAAAGGCCTCAAAAATCTTTATATGCAACAGTATTTATACACAACCTTCACATGGTCCAAAAGGTTGAATAGGAAGTTTGCCACACACAAAAGCATGCACTTTGTAGTTGGGTTTTTGACATTTTTGTCAATACCAGCAAACTTCTTTTAGCATCACTTTCTGTAATTGCTTCTATACGTATTTGACTGATTTTAGGGATTTTTTTCCCTCCATTGTAACAGTCACATGGCTGAAATGTAACAGATGTTATCTATGCAAAAGTTAAGAGCTTTATGTTTAGAAATATGGTAAATCAATTCAGACTTTGGGAACACTTAGTCGTCAAGACCCTCAATACAAAATCAAGAACAAGATCACTGCAGATATGCTGAATAAATTACATGAACTGACTTGCTTTCTCACATTTTGAACTGAGAAATTAGGTGTGTCAAAACTATCACTTGACTTGTTTCATGACTATGAGCCCTAAAAATTAACACACAATTTCCAACACTGACGTTTTTAAAGTTCGATAAAAACAGGTAAAGCAAACACATCAGTCTCCCTCGGGGCTGTTGTACTAGCTTAGGTTCTGTACACAAAGCCTTAAGAAATGCTCTATACATAATACAACTTTCTCAATCTTTAGATACTCTTTTCCTTTGAAACAATTCTTGGGATAGCTAGATTTGATATGATTTACAACTAAACCGATGATTAAAGACTTACTGGCACTAAAATTGGGAAACAAAATGGCACAGAACAACCTTCCCTCCCTCTCAGTTACAACAGAATTCTTTCCATTGTCTTAAACCAATTTGTAAGCCTCCAGGCTGATACTAAGAGGAGCAATCCTCCTCCTTCTATTTCTGTTCCCTCTGCTGTGCTGACTTAGCTGCTTTGCTGCCACACATTAAAACTACTGAGGAAATAGTTACATTTATTTTTTTTCTCAGTTCTGAATTACATCAGTTTCCTGATCCTACTCTGTATAGTCATGGGAGTACTTAGGCTGGCACAAGGGATACAAACAGGATACTGAAGTAACAGCTCCCTTCAGTGACAACATGGTCTTAGATCAGCCTAAATCGACCATGATATCACAATCTGCATGTCCAGAACACAAGAGTTGCAAAAACAAGAGTAGAGAGACTAAGAAAGTCAAATACAAGACAAGTCTTAACTATTTTGAATTATAGATTCAATCAAAGTGTATTTTTAAAAGTGCATTAGCCAGACCATTTCTTAAGGGGGAGAAATCATGTTCTTTTACAGAACATGTATAAAACACTAGTCCTGTAAGCAAAAATATGGTCTCCCATTGCTTTTAAAAATATCCCCTTGAATTGTGTACAGATTCTGTTAGAATATTTTTCCCCACAGACATGGCTAGGCTTCAGATTCTTCAAACAAGCTCAACGAGAAGCTTCTACCAGTCTGTGCATTTTCATATTTACAGTATTTTCACAGACCTCTGAGATCCACTATCTTTCTTTCTAGAAAATTCAGTGACATTTGATAACTCTGAGCTCTCTCTACACCTCGGCCCTCAGCTGTAAGAGTACTACCACATGAACTTGCCCAGTTTTATTACAAAAGTGAATTCAGGGACCTCTGAGAAACAGTTAGAATGACAGATACTTTGTATTTGTGCAAGGATGCATGAAATAATGCCTGAAACTAGGCAAGACAGAAAACAAGGATAAAAAGAATTACTGAACAGCTACTTGAATAGCATGGATCTCAAGGAAAAAAAAAATTGTCTGAGGTTGAAAAAACTACTGAATGCACATATAGAAGGGGATTGATAAAAATTTCAACATCTAATATTACAGACTTTGTAAACTTAATATTGTTTTAACAGCATGCTGCATTTCAGATATACATGCACTACATTTGTAGTTGGAAGGGTTTTTATCTTTTAAATAGGAAGTGTGACCATGTACAAGCCAGGCAACAGTCTTTCACCCAAACTCCAAGATCTCAAATAAGAAACTGAAGTTTTTCTTGAATGGTAAGAATTAGTAAATCTCTGATTACACTGATACTCCACATCCCTAGAATGCAATTACACTGCTTAATCAAAGTGTAACAGATTTTAAAAGTAGTTGACTAGAGAACTTCAACATAACTTTAAATTATTAAAAATACTGCACTTCACATAGAAATTGATAAATCAAAATTAAAAAGAAAAACTGTATTCTGAGAAGAAAATAAGGATTTTTTGTCCTTTTTAAAAAAAGCTTGAAAGAAGGGTCCTAAAACTTAAGAATTGTTGCTCTGCATTTCATGCAGTACTACCCATGATAGCAGCATTCATATTAAAAACTGCATTTTATTGCTTGAACTACACAGAAAATAAAATCTTCACATTGAGCAAACATATTTCTCTTAGCCATTGAGGACAAAGGAGGGAAGCTATTGCAACATTTTGGGCAGGTAAAATTGAATATGCAACCTAAAGGCTATACAATAACTATACATAGGATTTTATAGGCCTATTTTATTAATAAATCCTGGTATGTAGTATTTGAAATATTCATCCAACTTCTCAAACATATCGAAGTGGAAAAGCATGAAACCTGACTGGTAAAGCATGTAAGACTGATTAAAGGACTTATCTTAGGCTGTTGATACACTAAAACTTTCCAATACAATCAAACTATCAAATTCTAATGGATTTACCAATACGGGAACACATTGAGTATACTTCCTTTCCATTTCAGTTGCAAATACTGTTAACTCTCAGACTCTGGAAGTGTATTTCAAAACAATTCAACTCCATATAAAGCAACGCTAGTTGCAATGCAACGCTTGTGTTTTGTTTTTCTAAAGTCCGTTCAGACTTCTAGAAGGAAGGAAGGAAAGGCTGCAGTATTTCTGAAAGAAAGGGAATACACTGAAGTAGTTGGAATATACATACCCAGTGCACACGTGTTTGCTTATCCTACCAGGGCATGTCACAAAACTCAAAACAATAGTAAGATCATATATTTTTTAAACATTTTGTTTTAATCACAAGATTACTGTCACACAAGAAGACTAACCTAATCTTCATTTTTAGACATTTATTATGGCAAAGATGAAGCAGAACACTATTGTTGTAAACTAAAAAATACTGGGGAGGTGGAAGATTTGACTCATAACAGGAATTTAAGAGGGGACACACCTGTAGAGCCACTAATGTTCTAGTTCCTGTTCACAGAAGGGAAACTGAACATAAGAGGAGAAGCCATCAGTTTTCAACATACAGTCTGAAACCTCATCTCATTGAGGACATCTAAACCATCATACATGTAAAAGTACTACGCATTTAGAAGAGTTTTATGTAACCTTATAGACCTGATTAGATCTACACATTTATTACATTTCATCCCTAAACTGTCAGCTCAGGACTGAAGATATCTTGACTGCTTAACATACAATACTTATAAAATAAAAATAAAAATCAATCTTCATTTTGCCAATTAATGTCTCAAGCAAGATTCTCCCTCTAGTACACTGTGCAGTGAGACACGTGTCACTGGTCATATGAGGATCATACACATTTCAAAGATACACCACTTCTGAAGATTCTGTAGAATTAAAACAAAAAAAATCAGAAGACTTAAATTTGAAACACCAACTTTCATATGTCAACCTTCACATCATAAAATAAGATGTGGAAAAAAAAGATTTTGATAACTAGTTAAGACTAGTGAACATCTGAACAACATTTGCAACTAAGGAAGATAATTTCCTGCACAATCTTATGAATAGTCAGTTAAATATCAGATCAGTAACTACTGCACTTAAAGGAGCAATGGTATTGTCTCCTGAAGGTTCCCTTTTTATAGGTCTTACCCATTTGAGCTGAAAATTATTTCTTGCTCAACTGATACTTTTCCAAAGACTCATCTGATCACTTTCTGACCACTTTTCAAAAGCAATTCCCAACCATTAGAAAAGTGACATCCCTGAGCAACTGTCCCACAAGAATGGCAGACACAAGAAACCCGGCTGGGCTGGCTCTAAGGAGGAACCAGGCAAACTAATGACACAACTGACAGACCCAAGAGAATTTACTCATTCATAAGTCACCATCAGCCCTGCAATGGGTATGGCAAAGACCAAGCCTGCAAAACTCTCTCTTTCTCTGAATCTGTCCTTCCTCTTTTCCACTATCACCATATCACCCCCAGCCATTCAAATTCAAAAGTTTGCTTCTTTTCACTCCAGGGCCAAGTGCTGTTGAGTTTTCTCAGTTTCTTTGAACAACTTAAAAAAATTCAGCCTTAAATTTCCTCATCTTGTACACTAGAGTCAAATTTCTAAGCCACAACAAACTCAGTATAAGATTATGTTCATTCTGTCACTGTTCCTTACTAGAATTTTTTTATAGAATCCTTTTTTCTTGTGCTATAATTTTTATAGCCACTGTCCTAAACAATACAGTATTTGGGAATACTAGATCAACAAAACTCATACAACTTGCGGATGTGTTTTTAAAGACTAACACCCTCTAAATTTCATAATCTGGAAACTAAGTAAACCCATTGTCCATAGACCTCTATCCAGTACATAGAAGTCAGCAGCAGAAAAAAAAAAAAAAGGCAATTGAGACTACAAGTTCAAAAAAAGAAGCCACTAAAAACAAAGGACTCAAACTCTGCTACAAAGAGCACTCTCCTCAAAGACTAAGACACACATCTAAGAACTGGAAACTAAATAAAACAATTTTTTTTTTAATTACAGATATAAGTCTCTTAGAAGTTTATAATTCATTGACCATTCCTGTACTTGAGTGCTCCTTATGCAACAACAGGCTTCTTAAATTTTGTTTCAGGTAAAAACTTAAAAATATTGAGCACAGTTTAATTTATAAAAAAGTTTTTCTTCTCAATTTCAGTCCCAGAGGCAATCCAGAAAATTAAGTTCCTGCCTACAAATTTTCAAAGGAACGGTCGTCTTTCTGGAAGGAGATTCTATTCTGTAAGATTGAATGATTGCCGAAAAAATCATAGTCTTTCCATTCAAACATCAAATCAAATGTCATCACTCAGGACAATAGCCAAGTAAAACATAAGCAGCAATTTCTTACTACTTTTAAATGCTTACTACTCTATGAAGAGTCTGGATAATTTGAACTGCGTTCCTTTAGCAGGTTGAATGATCTATGAAACATGTTTGAATACAAGTTCCCAAAACTCTGAGACAGTCATGTTTCTAATAATAATTTAAGAAAGCTCTCCAAACAAAAGTAAATTAAACTAAGTTCTCTTTACAATTAGGATTGTTTGAAAACATAAGTATCCTTCCTCAAGAAAGTATGTACTTTCTAACGATCAAGTAATGTAAAATAAAACAAAGAATCCCACATCTATGGGGCTTTAAATAGTTTCACATCAGATTTTCCAATATAAAATAAGAGTATTAGTGTTCTGTGTCTTTTACAGAAAAAAGTTAATACAGGATGTTAAATAGTTTTACATATCAACATATGGCCACCTTCAATGCGACTACAGAAAACTGCAAGAACCCGAATTATGTAGTTTAATCTGCCAATATATGGTTTGGTTAATGCCGAAATTCAACAAAATTTATCCTACATTCATCTCCAGTCAGTACTACTTTATCAAACCACCTAGCAGGTCTCTGCCACAATATTCACAACAGCACAAACATCAAAGTTAGCTTTTGTTCATGTCCAAAATGGACTGCTGCTGAAAGCCTCTCACATACATTACCAAATGAAGCAAGAGGAACCACATCACGAACACCACCACCACAAAGCTCCCAAATTTCTTTATCATTCAACACAGGAGAGCTTGAGAGTATCTACCTAAACAATCAAGTTTCCTTAACATGTCTTCCACAGGCCTGATACATTTGCTGTCTCAATAGGTTTTATAAAGTCACACAATCTTTCATGAAATATTGGGAATAAATAGAGGACATAATAAACACCCTGTGTTTTTGCAGACCCAATGTTACATTCTTCCTTTGCCACATACAACATTTTTTTCACAGATGAAAAGAAATTCTTGTTACACTACAGTTTGGAAAGAAATTATTGAAGTTTTGCATTTTTAAAATCAATTAAGTCATGGCACTTTACAAATGTCTGCGCTGGAAAAAACCCATAACACAATTGCAACATCATTGTCAAAAGCTGAACTCTTGCCAAAAATACCAGCTATCAACCGTTAAGTGCTCCCTTACTCGATTAACAAGACTATATACAGAATTTACTATGTGAACTTTCTATTTTGGAACATTTCGTACATTATTCTGGCATGAAATGCTTAAGGGAAGCAAAGCTTGTGAGCAGTATCTTCTTTTTGGACAAATTAATGAAAGCAGACACAGACAAGCTTGTGGATAAGCTAGAGTCCCATCACCAGGTTTGATAAGCAACAGTAAAATACACCGCAACCACAGATTAGATTGTGTTTTAACCACTTAGGAAACATTCTTGATCATCACAGGTATGACACCACAGTAACGCAAGCATTCTGAAGACATTTAGCCTCTAAAGTACTTCTCTGTCCAGATCCAAGATCTCATATATATTTACCCATACCACAATAATCTGAGATTCAAAATAAACTCTTGAACATGCTTGTGTCTTCCCAATATATTACTGAAATACAGACATAAGAGCGCTATAGACAGGTCTGCAATTTACATGTGGTGCTACGTAATGGTTTTAGCTTACAGCACAAATTGATTGCAAAATGCAGACTAAAGTGCAGTGCAACCAGAACAATTTTAAGAGAACTTCCTAAAGAAAGGTCAGGATTATTTTGCAACTGGGAGTCCTAGAATTTACACTACAGGGTTCTTGAACATTTTCTTTTAATTTTAATTTTTCAACAACAGCTTCTAGCTCTGGACAGACATATGCAACAAACCACCAACAAGCTGCTAAACTACTGCATTTTGATACTGGCTATCAGTAATCTAATTAGGTCTCTACTTCAGTTAATAGATGAAAAGGTCATTGTCTTTCTTAGCAGAAACCAGCTATATTGAGTACACTTCACCTATTACAGTACAGATATCCCTGGCTTCCTTTTCATTTAAGACAGCCATTCAATACTGTGAATACACTAGATTAATCTACAGTACTCTCATGATCAAATTCCTGCTTACTACTGCAGTTTTCTCTGTAATTGGATTGGAATGCACAAAGCCAAGAGTGATACTGAAAAGAAGCAAACTATGCATTTGTGTGGCTGTATGCACTTATATACTCACACATATTTTACAGGAATTTGATTTGGAGAATATGCTTTTTCTATCCAAAGCAGGCAATACACAGCACTTTTTATTTGAATTCATAAAATTAAGAGATACATGTGTGACTTGAAGTCAAGGTGCTCAAGACCTAGTTTAACAGAAAAGCAGTGCAGTTAACTAATAATACACCTATAAATTCTCTGTCTTCCAAGAGGAAAACAATAGTCCTCTAGCTTCTCTAACAGGATAACTGGAGCAGGGGAATCTTAGAAAGCATGTTTTTGAACTAATAATGATGCAAGTAAGAATTATTTAAAAGACAATAAGATCAATTAAAGCAGTCTGACATTTAGAAAGACCATATTTCAATCGGTTACCTTCGCATTGAATCAAATGTTTGACCTGAAATTTAAAAAAAACCAGCCACACCACAAAACACCCCACACAACAAAACAGAAAGAAAAAAATCACCTAGTTCCCTAAGCAGCTTAATTCCAAGGGTCCAATTCTTCACTTAAGCATGATGCCTTAAGAAAAAGCATGGAAAAAAAAAAAACACCCAAACAGGTAAACTCAACAGCAGTAGAGTAGACTACAGAGTAATAAATGGTTTATTTTTGATCCCTTTATATTCTGTATCTTCATGTAGAAAGGTTTCATAATTTTTCATTGTACAAAAATTATTTCAGTATGTTTTACACTTGTTGCCCGATTATTTCTTCGGCTGTTGTACACACACACAAAAAGCAGTTACCCAACTTTGTACGTATCTCTGTCACACTATATATAGCCCCCTCATTGGGATATTTTTTTTCTTTAAGGTAAAATTCCAGTTTGCTGTGTCAAAGTCCTTAAACTAAATAGTTTTCTTCTTTAAATTAAAAAGCATCTCAATACATATAAAACCCGCAGAGGCACCTAATAAGGAAATCTCTCAGACTTCTTTTTGATTAAACTGAATTATAAATGGATCACTCTTTCCCTCAAATTGTTCTTATTTCAAATTTTCAGCATTCTTTTCAAAATTACCACTGAAGAATGGGACATTATATTGCGATATTGACCTTGCCAGTTCTGCACGGATCACAAGACAGAAATTGCTTCCCGATTTCTATATTTATAGCTCCTACTTGTAAGGCTACAGACCATTCAGGGGTTTTATGATTTTATTTTAGCAGGAAACTCACAGCAGTCCTGGAGGAAAGCAACTCAGCATGTTTGTTTCAGCACAAGTTCATCCTCAGATGCAGTTTCTCATTTTGCCACTATCATCTGTATTTTCTACATTTCTCCTAAATGCATGAACTTTGCAAGTAACATCTTTTAAAAATCAGAATATAGTTACCCGCGTCAGCCCATTTCTATCTAAAAAGATGCATGTACAGTCTTCAGAACTGGTGGGCATTTTTTGGAACTCATCTAAGCTAGTGAAAAGTGTTTTCTTTCCAAGAAAGTCACCAATACAGCCAGTAAGACTAATTACACACTGACAGTAGCACCAAAACATAGTATTTCAATTCGGTAAGATTAAAAATATCTTTACTGCCAGCATCACAATACCAGCGCATCATTCCATTAAGATGAAGTTACACTGTTAAGTTATACAGCTAATAATGAAGTGTCACAGTTAAAGCTTCATTAGACACTCAATATTAAACAGAACTAAAAATATTAAGCTCATTCTCTTTATTACTAGCAGCTGTAGTACAAGACCACAGAAATAAGAGTGAAGTTGTACACTTTGTAGTGTGGCATCTCCTTACAATCACTATAGAGTGGAAAGGGAAGGAAAAATTGCAGCATGGCAAACATCCTCAAGAACGTATACTTCCTTTCCAAAACTAGGAACATCTATTTATTATTTTGGAATACAGAAGGAGGAAGTATAACCCGCAGCAGACTGTGAACACAGTGACCTGAACTGACCTACACTGTTTCAGTGATGAACACTCATGTCAATGTCCATCAGCTGCCAGGTCAGTAACACACATTCCCAAGTAACAGACAGAAGACAGCAAAAACTATTGAAGTGTTAGAACTAGAATACAAGAAGCCATCTAGATATACATAAAAGAATACAGTATTACAGAGCTTAAAGAGCTCTGCATCATTAAGGCAATGTTGACAATAATAAAATCAAATACAATCAAGCTCATAGAAATAAAAGTTAGGAAAAACAAAAGAGTAAGACAGTTAAGATGCAAGTGTATAATATAAAGCATTTTAAGGGAGGCATCACAGAAAGTTGATGAGGAATGGGTATTTTGCACCTCCTAAAAGTTAATCCAGCCTCCTGGCACAGAATAGTGCCAACGCTCTCCGATTTACACCATGTCAGAGAGTTAACACAGCCAGTAGTCCTGCCTTCTACCAAGTCAACTGTACAAATCTTGCTAAAGCTATGACAGAGAAAAGGTCTTCTAAAACTTGTAAACATGTTTATATGTTCTCCTTGAATACTGAGAGTTCTGTTTGTGCAAGTAGGATCTTCTTCCTTTCCCAGAATCTATTCCTGCACCCTGGGGTCTGGGAGTTAAAGCACCTTATGCTCGAGGAAAGCAAACCATTTTAGTTTCACAGCTTTTGAACTGCAAAATGTTTTAAAGGGTTGAACTCATCTGGCTTGTTACCACTTCTTCTTATCTCCTTTAATATACAGTGATATTTGAAATAAAAGCAAATGTACAGAAGTTGTCTGCCACTAAACTGAGCATCAAGAAAAAGATCATAGTATTCACCTGGAAAACTGTATTTTGAGATTAAAATTATTTTACATAGAAACAAACCACAGTTTTGAGTTAAATACTACAATCAAGGACTCTCCAGCTTCTTAAAGTGGTCACTGGTATAAAGCCAAGAGGTTTGGTTTTGGTTTGTTTGTTTTGCTTTTTCTTCTAGAAGGATTATTATAGGATCATCAACCTCAAATTTGGCAGCATCTAAGGAGTGATCATATTTTGGGTGAAGAGAAATTAACATGAGCAAATGGAAGAAACTTTATTACAAGTGATCCTTAAAAAAAAAAAAAAAGAAAAGAAAAGAAAGAGAATCAGAACTTAAGGAATCCGGGATTTCTTAAGTTCATTCCCTATTTCAGGATCAGCATTCAGAGAAGCACAGTTTTTCAGACTGTTATAGCCAACATATGCAGGATTTTTCAACACAAGTGTGCATAATACCTTCTAAAAAGGCTAAGAATGCAGTAACATTAAACGGAAATTTATCCTGAACACAGAAAAATGTATTTTTACTCTTAATCGCTTAGCAGCACATTATTTCTAATTAGCCTTTTTAATAAAAATCCTCAAGTGGCAGTAAAAACTACAGACTGCTTTAATTTATGCTGTAGGTTCAGGACTGGCCCTGAAGAACAGTCAACTTCACCATTAGCTCTTAATACCTGTTGGACTTGTATAGAAGAAGGAAGAAGAGATTGTTAAACTCAATATCCTGCCAAGTAATTGCTTAGGATAATTCAAGAACAGTCCGAGTGACAAAAATAATAATCAGATATGCAAACAAAGCTCTGACAGATAATACATTTGTCTTGAAGATTTGATAAATCAGTGGAGGATCCAACTTCCCTAGCCACTCTTTTCATTAATTAGGAAAGAGTTAATTATAACTTTCTCTCAGGTTCTTAAATGAGAAATGAAGAACACACCACTACCTCAAAACCTACTTTCATTTTGAAATAAATCATTATACCACCAGATATTTGACCACCCAAAAAAACCTCCCCAAAGTGAGATTTCTCAAAGATCCATTACATATGCATAGGTGTGATGGTAATGAAACTAAGAAATGAAATGCATGCCCAGTGTTATATAATTTATCCACCACATACTTTTAGGCTGTGTCTAAAAGAAAACCTCACCAGAGTAACTGTTACAAAATAACAGTTCTGTGCATCGCTTCTAAGTAGTAGTGACTTTATTACAAACAATTATTTCTGAAAGAGTAATTATTACACAGCAAAAAACACTTTTATTCTGAGTGTTGACAGAAGAGAGTTATTTAGGAGCAACATTCCAGAAAAAATTACACTATAACACTGATCAATATCTTCCCATACTTAAACCTCATAGCTATCTAGGTACTTCCTATTCAATTTCTACATGGATCTTTAAGTAGCTCAATGTCGTGTATTCTTTTATTGTGTTTTGCCTCTGAGGTTAATACTGCAAGAAAAGTAAATATAAATGTAAAAGATTTAAATCAACTGATTAAAAAGTAGAATTGGAACAATGGGGCATAAACAGAAAGGTGATGAATGCTCTAACACTTCAGAAACAAACATAGTATCTCAATTTTATAGTGAAAGAAATGAAATATTAACAATGTACCTACCTTCCTTTCACAGGAAAAATCTCCTTATTCCCATTTACCTTGAAATATGTGAAGAAATCTCCTTCTAATATGTGTGCATATATCTTAGGTTAAGCTCTGCTATATGGCAGCCGTCTTTTAATTTACAATCAGGTCTTGTCTGTATAGGTTATTCATCCACAAAAAGGAAACAGCTCTGCACATTTTCAATTCGGAAGCCTTGCCAAAAAGCCTGCGAGGAACATGGGATTTACCCATCCACGTACACAAAGAAGAACAGACTTTCAACCTTCAGTAAACAAGAGGCACCTAAACTTCTACCAGAGGCTATCTGCCTCTAACACAGTTGACTAAACAGCTTATGAAAAGCCACAGTAGGCAAATCCTTGATTATGTCTAATTGCCCTCTACCCAAAACAGACAGAACTCTCAATTCAGTGCCTTAAAATGCAAGAGGGACTTAACTCCATAAAATATGTAGCTGTTTTTACCATTAGCTTAGCAAATGAGTAATGAACAGAAGTTTCTGGTTTTTAACTTGTATGTGAATAAACTTTACTTATTTGTACAAAGAGGTACTTTGCATCCCTGCTACAGCAAGCACCTTAACAGCTTGCACAAACAGAAGTTAGCCATTTCAGATGCATATATTACCCACACAACTCATGGCATTTACATGTATCACAAAGAAGAATGTTGATCAACTTTCTGCAACCTACTTCATTTTATTTTTGGTCAGTGTTAAGTATCCTTTGGGGTTTTTTTTAAGGACTGCTTTAGTAGTTAGTTAAGCTTACTTTCATAATAAATACTGAGAGACACCTGTAAGACCAAATGAAATTGCAGTTTATCAATTATGCATATTTTTTCCAACTTCAACTATCTAGAATGCAATCGATATACAATGCACGTGGTTAAAATACACTGTACTTCTCACAACTGCAGCATCTGCATTTCCTGCCTGCAACCTTTGCATGTTCTATCACAATTAATACTCCAATATCAATTTTGTTATTTAAGCAAAACAGTATCAAAACAGCACTAAGTGTATTTTCAAACAATCAAACCAAAACATTTCAAAGTTACCTCACTGGTCATGAGAGTACAAGAATGTCTATGTCTGGTCAGACCAACAGACCACTAAACTCAGTATTGCACTTTACCACAGGCAAACAGGCAGCTTTACGGCAGTAGCATAAAAACAGACGAATAAACCTCAGAAAACATTCTCATCCAAATGAACTCATCCAAACACTTTTTGCCACAAGAACATTTTAGCATCTGCAACAGCCCCCCTGCACAAAATTCCACTAATTCCCAAAAAACTATTTTTTTTTTAAATACTTAGTTTTATTTCATGCTTCCTCACTGCTGACTGAGACACACTGATTCTTTCCTTAACAAACTAATGACCATTCTGCAACCCTCGTAACTGCTTTCACTTCCAATCTATCATCAAAACAAATTATTTGCTTGCCAAAAGCAAGGTAAAGCCCATGCTATCAGAAGAATTAATTGCTCCTTCAACTTTAGGAGAGAAACATTACTAACATTATCTTGCCCTTCAAATCTGCAAAAAAGAAAAACAAGCTACATATAGCCAAATATTTCAGGAATTGATTCTTGCTACACTTTGTTAATGCTGAAGCTTTGAAAAATGCTGAAACACTGCACAAGTGTATCCACACTCTGAACATGCTTTCATCTAGTTCATATTAACACATTTACATATGTTTACAATTACATGTGAAGTACCTAATTTAGAAAATCGCTTCAAATCTGAAAGATTCCTAGGAAAATATGTTTGTTTGGGTTTTTTTAAAGAACGTCCTGCAATATCTATGAAGTTCCCAAAGCTCAGAAAATTCCTTTAATGAGCTGTTCTCCACTCCTCAGGAGAAGGAGAAGAAAAAAAAAAAGAGGGGGGGGGGAAGAAGCAACACATGCAAGTAAAATCTTTAATCTGTGGGTTGTGTTCTATTTTTTCTTTAAACACTTATGTAAAGAATACAAAATGTTAGATAACAAAATGCTCCCATAATGTCACTAAATAGATAGGAAAAAGAGCATTTGTAAAATTAGATAAACTAGGAACTTCAGTTGTATGTCACTAAAGCTGTCATTTTATATGATAGAAAATGCCTTAACAACCGTATTAATCTTTATGCACTTGAGTTACTTAAAACGATCCATACTAGTTACACTGAAATTGTATATACTTTGTTCTGAGTATTTACATTTCTTAATTATTCTTCCTATTAATTAAAACACGTGAAAGTAAAATCTACTGTTAATTCTCTCTCAGCACAATCTTGTGTGATTTTGAAATATCAGAGAGTACTCAATCTCGTTTTTATCTAGTTCAGAAAATGTGAAGAAACTGCACAGTTGAGATCTTATTTCAGCCAAGCATTATTAGCCTGTAAGTTCCAAAAGAAAGTGGAAGCCTACAGATTTTCCCCCCAAAGTTCTAAGTTTTCCTGCAATACTCCTTTTGGGCACAATATCTTGCTTGTCTGAGAGTTTCTCTAGTTCACCTCCAAAGTATTTTCCCATTCATGTTTTTGTTTGGGTGGGTGGTTTGTTTTTGGTTTTTTTTTTTTTTTTTTTTAAATGAGACTACAGAGCCACTTACCTCCTAAAGGAAACAGTTATTTCTAAGAAATAAGTAACATCAACCAATATGGGCTTGCTATAACATCTCTGAAGAGTGTGGAAGTCTTAGAAAACATGGACTGAATTTACCTCAGTATAACAGCTACCAACATCAAGGTCATTACAGTGACAGATCAGAGTTACAGTTACAATTACACAACATTGTTACAGTGAAAATCATTCCTTTAGTTCACAGAACAGAGACCAGATCCAGCTTATTACTTCAAGCGATCAACACACTATGCAAAGCCAGACAACCTTCTTTCAACACAGCAGTAGGTAAATGCTAAAAAAGTTACTATAGCCACCAATACTACAAGTGAAAGGAAAAAACTGTACTACGGTTCAATACTGCACTCCTGATATTTGATATTTCTGTACTTGATACCAATTTGCACACACAGTTGTCAAATAATCACGGTGCTTCACTTGTGCACACAGACAGAATAGCCAAGAACCTGAGTAGTTGGAAAGGATAGTGTAAAATTATTAACATTTAAGATTAAAAGTCTGATGTGAAAATAGACTTAAGACTACAAGTACAGGACTTCTCCAGGTCCAAAGGGTTGAGAGTCTGTGTCAGTCACGAAGTAACAAGTATTTTAATCACAAAAATGTGTCACATAGACAGGTAGAAAAATAGAACAAGAAGTTCATTACAAGATCCAAGAAATAAACTTGGGACAGATCATCTCTCCCTGCACCAACACACCATACACAAAGAGCACTCTTAGGAGGGGTGGACAATTCTTCCAGTCGCTTGAACTACACAGGAAACAAAAGCGTGTGAGTGGGGAGATCACTCGGAACACCCATTAATTTCATACTGCAGATAAGGAGGTACCACTCTTTGGAAGAATATAAGTTATAAATTCAGAACAGGTAAATAAAATCACACATATTGCTAAATCATTTGGTTTTCCACATACTTTTAAAAAAGCATTGTTTGCAAAGCAACTGAGTTAACTTAGAACTTGTAATTATCAACACTGTGAAACAATGTGTAGAAAGTTTACTGTCATGCTGAAAGAAGATATTTCCTGCATGAGGAGAGTTTGATCCAAACCATACAACTCTCACACTTCCATATTATTATTATTTTTTTTCCTTTCAACCCAGGAGGCCTCAATCATCAAAAAAACTCATATATAGCATGACACAGATTAATAACATTCTCAGAAGTTTCAATGGACAAAACTGTTATTTGAGATCCAAACTATTAAGGCTTTACTAGTCACAAAATATACTGGGAATTTATAACTTGAGCTGTAGCACAACAAAAACACGCAGGCCTGGTAAACACATCTCTTCCAAAAATATTCTCAACACATTCCTGTATCAGTCTTCACCACTGCACAGGTTGACATTTAAAATCCAAAGGTAATGCCCTCCCCGCCTTCTATCTTAGGCTTCCAAAGTCATAAAAAAAACCCCACCCTCGTGCATACGCACTGTGCAATGACTGTGCTGTCTGTCCCATGACCTGATGCACACATAAGGTACAGTGAATCAACGCACAGATAGCCAGGATCAGAACTACTATGGTACCTTCAGAAACAAGCAACTGAAACAGTATGGCCAAGTCAAACAAACAGCAACTACAAACAAAAGCAGCAGACTTGGCAAGAACACTTCACCATGTCTGGAGGACACACGAGTTCACAGTAGCACTTTTTCAGCCAGATAGAGCTTTCAAAGTCTCTGAACTGAGCTTTACATTAGAGTACAGAATGCGGTACTTCGTTTTAAAGTAACAAGCCTATACATAAAACAAATACTTCAAGATGGTTTTGCTTGCTAATGAATGGCACTAGTGCTATATTACTAAGACACTAGAGAAAACAAGAGAAACTGTCAATTGTTCTCTGGAAAAAACACCCACCAATGTCCACTAAACTGATTTTAAAAACAGCAGTTCCACAAGGCTTAAAATGGTAAGACAGACAGTAATTGAAGGAAACAGTAAAACCTCTTCATTTATTTTCCTTGGTGTTTTTTAAAAAATTCTCAATTATAGTTGTAACAAAAATAGTGCAGACTACACACTTTACAGAGATGAGAAGTCCTGAAAGAATTGCCCAGGCTCGGGTATAGTTTTTGGTTCTGAAATCTGAAAATCAATACCTTGAACACATTGGCTGCTGTTACAGCATGCTATTAAAAACTCTAATCAAAGTGCAATTTGTCAGAATGCTGATTCAAGACCGTAAACATTCACTCAATACAAAAATCATCAAAAATTCTTTGGAAGTTATAAAGTTTGTTAACTGTTATTGTCTACATTTCCGTGCTATAAAAGAATAATGACTCCTCTATGGATATCTCACATTCAGCAGATTTTGCAATCTGTACATAAACTTGTAACAGTCTATGCATGGATTTATTTTCACATACAAAGGTAATCATTAGAGGCATTCCTTCTGTTACTAAAAGCAAATATTAACAGCAAGAGATCAATACTGGAACTACTGCACAACCAACACTTGCTCTCGACTCTGAAGAGTTATTCAATTTTTGTTCCTGAGACGAAGTTCTTACTTTTAAGTATATTAAAACGACCATGCTGCAGACCCATCAACTCCTCACTATTCCTCAGCGGCTGCTTTCCCCATACGAAACCTCCAAAAAAACGAGACAGAGGAAAAGCGCGCACATGCTCCACCTGTCTCCGACCAGCGTGTCTGGCCAAGTCCCTTCGTTGAGGTTTACCTGGACACCCTCTCTCCGTCCCTCCGAGCTCGGCTGGCAGACACTCCTGCCCCTTCGCAACTCCCTCTTCTCCCCGCAGAGCAACCGCTCGCTGAGCTCCGGCGAGGCGCCAGCCCGCCCAGGCCCGGAGGTTTTTGCTCCTCATAACCCGCACCCGGGGCTGAGAGCCCGGCTCGGAGAGCCTCGCAGTCATTGTGCCGAGGGAGCTGATCGCAGCTGTCAAGGCGCAGCTCGCTCTACGGCGGGCGGGCGGGAGCCCGGTCAGCAGCCCTGTGCCGCGGCAGCGCCCGCCCGCCGCCCTTCGCCAGCTGTCCTGCGGGCCCCGCGACGCCAGCGCGGGCGAGAGGCCTGCGGAGCAGGGGCTGCCTCCGGAGCCCGGAGCCCAGGCAGGCGCCATTGCTAAAAACCAAAATGGCTGCCCCAGGGAAAGGAGCCCAGCTCAGGCCGTGAGGGGCTGCGCCTCGCCTGCCCCACCGGCCGGCAACGCCACTTGGCCCGCCGGACCTCGCCCAGGTACCGTCCCCAAACCACAGCGACCGGCTCGGCCGCAGGGGCTTCAAGGGCTCCGCTCGCCCGGGCGGCTCTGGGCCCGCACGCCGAGCACGGCCCGGTACCCGGAGCCCAGCGAACCGGTCCCAGCCCGCGCCTCGCTCCGCACGCAGCCCGCCCTCGCCACACGTACCTGAAGCTCGGCCCGTTCCACCTCCCAGTGCGCCCTCTCCATCTCGAAGCGAGCCCATTCGTGCTGGATGTAGTGCAGGATCCCCGGGATAGTGTAGTGCTGGGGCCGGGACAGCTCGGCGGGCCCCGCCGCCTCCTGCCCAGCCGGGGCCGCGGGGCCCTGAGGCTGCTGCTGCTGCCCTCCTCCTCCGCTGGCTCCGGCCCCCACACAGCCCCCACCCGACTGCAGGTTCATGTTCCCACCGGCCTGCAGCGGTGGCTGCTGCGGTCTTGGGGCGGCCGCCATCCCACCGCCTCCTCCGACTCCGGGGTGCTCGTCCATTGTCTGCGGGGAGCCCTCCTCCACGTCCCGCGGCGGGGGCCTGGAGCAGGGGCCAGGGAGAGGGTGAGCGGAGCTGCCTGGGGCGGGGAGGAGGGGGGCGGGCCAGGCGCGGGGAGGGGGGGGGCTGCGCCGAGCAGGATCCGGGTGTCAGAGCAGCGCCGAGCCGCCGCCAGCCGCCATTACAGCCGCCAAGCCGCCGGCCCACCCACCCACGGCCGGGCGGGAGGGGAGGGGGGAGCGGCGTGGTGCACGCCGGGAAATCGCTCTGCTCGCCGTCCGGCTTCCTCCTCCCGGTCGGGCAAGGCGCTGGCGTGCGCATGCGCAGGAGGGAGGTGAGCTCCATGCCCCGGGGGCGGGGGAGCGGGCGGGGAGTGGGCCGGGGCCGGGGCCGGGGCCGGGGCGGGGGCCGGGGCCGGCCGGGGCCGGGGCCGGGGCCGGGAGCCCCCTCACGGGTTGAGGTGGCGGCGCACGGCCTAGGGGACAGCCCAAGGGCAGCGGCCCCTGCTGCTGTCTGTCTCCGTCTGTCGTCTCGCCCCGGGGCAGCCCGCTCTCTGCAGCCGCCACCCTGAGGAGCGGGGAAGCCGCGGCCCGGCCCCAGGTGGGACGGTGTCGGGGCTGACGGCCCCAGGCCCGAGCGGTTTCCGTCCGCTGTGAAGCGGGGAGCGGAAGGGGCGGCGGAGATCGGGCTGCCCAGAGCCGCGCAGCCCCGGCAGTGCCGGGCGCGGCCGGGCCGGGCTCTGCTAACGCGGCGGGCGAACCGCACAGCGCGGCTTAACGTGCCTCGGTGGTGCGCTGAACTTCCTCTGTGAGGAGGTCATTTTAGAATCGATTTCTTAGGTTGATGGTGTGCTTCTGGAGGCTGGCTAATCCTGTTTTAAATGAACGGCCGTGTTCATGGTGTCTCAGTGGTGTGTAGTGTATTCCCTCCTCGATGAGAAGGGAAAGCGTACAGTGTTTGCTGTCCAGGTGTCTTTTCCACATGAGTCAGGTTTTGCAAGAAATCACAGTTTATTTCGTCTGGCTCAGTTTTGTCTGTGATACCAATTCTGTGTTTGATGCTGTGGTTTAACTACGGTGAAATTACCTCAGTAGTAAAATATTGCTCTGAAATGCAGTATTTACAAGTTATCATCACATCCTAATTGAAATGATCTGTAGGTCACCCATTGTAAGGTAGGAGTTTGGTTTCGCCTCTTTAGAATATTTACATGCTGTACTCATTCAGTTAAAAAAAAAAAAAAAAAAAAGTAGTTTCCTAAACAGGGCTCATTCTTGACAGAGCTGGAATTCTTTTAATTACCGAAAAAATATATACCACTTGTCTGTGTACTGGTGTTTCCTTTCTCTATTAATGTCTCCTCAGGTGTGTATTGATATTTCAGTTGGTTCATCCAGTACTTCCTTTCTTCTCCATTAAATCATTTCCTACTAAAATTTCATTCTGCAGTCTTCCTTATTCCATACAAATTAGCCAATCTAAATGCAAGTCCTTTCCAAGTCAACTGATTTTTTTTTCATTGTCTACTGACAGCATCAAATCATTACTAAAAATTAAGACTTACCTCATAACCAGTTTAGCTTTTTGTTTAGCTCCAGTCTTACAGGACATTCCTCATTCCTGAGAATATGGAAGTTACGGCAATTTAATTCCATTACTATATTCAGCCAGGATTTTGACAACTCAACAGTAAAGGAAAACTTTTTTACTCTTTCCTTCCTCCCTGACTTCCCTAGACTAATGAGGTTGCTTTTTTAGAATGCCTGTTCCTGAAGCTGAACACAGTATTTTATTTTAAAGCCACATAGACATAGTTGTTTCATCTTTGGATGAATTATAATGTGTACAGTAATAAGATTTAGAATACAGAAATAATTACTAATATGGATAAATATTAATAACACTGCATGTGAGTTTTAATAAAGCTTTGTTCATGGTCCTGACAAAAACAGGAAGAGCAATGACTTTGCTTATGTGAGCAATCTTCATTTGCTGCATGCTTCTGTACAATGAAGCCAGGAAGCTCAACAGCCTAATATATACATCAAAAATATTTGTTCCCATACTGTCACCTGCTTGTGCCTCTACAATTTAGTCTTTTTTTTTCCTTTTCATTAATGCTTTAATTCCAGTTTAACCCATTTTGTTCTACGTTTAGTGCACACATAAAGTCCTCTGCATCCAGAAAACCAAATTATTTAGAGTTTGGACAGTACAGTAAATTGTTGGCTTACAGTTCTATCTAATGTTTAATTCTTGGTGAAGCAGTTCTATGAAAGTGTACTCATCCATTTCTTGTTTGCTATTTGAGCTCTTATTTACATTTTAGCTGAGAGCCTTAGCACATTGCAAAACTTTGTTATAGCACAGTATGTAAAATACTTCTAGATCTGTGGACATTGACTAGAGTGGGTTTAGCATGAGAGACACACACCTGATTTGAATGGTAAGTGTACTGCAAGAAGTCTCAGACTCAGGTTTTGTTTCTTTTTTTTATAATTTCTGTGTCACGGTGTGTATAAATCAATTTTGAGTGCTTGTGTCTGCTGGAGGAATAATTAGACTTTTGTTTAAAATATGTTTTTTATTACTGCATGTATAATCTGCTAGGTTGGCTGTGCTGGAGACTTAAGTCGTTTTTATCTGCAGAACAGGTATTGCAGGCTTTGCCTCTCTAAGAGATCTCAGCCAGTATGTGAAAAGACAGCATTCAGGGATGTGACTCACAAACAGGGACAACTTCCTTTGAGGTGTCTCATGTGGTTATGCAGCCTACGGAGCTGGCACGTCCTGGAAGCAGTTAGTGAACCATCATAGTTTCTGTCTCAGGATTTTGAAGCAAACCAGGCAGGTTTCAGTTTGTCTTGAAATACAAGGCTGGAGTTACCTGTGCAGGCCGGGGGGGCGGTGAGCTTGCTTGGGGACAGTAAAATCAAGAAGCATTTCTCTTCATGTTCCCTATTCCTTAGTCTTCTGCACAGGTGCTGGCTGGTTTAGGAGTTAAAACCATCATATCAAAGACTACAGACGCCATCAGTCTACCAGTGTGAGTCACACAAGCCAATCATGATACCAATTTTCTCTCATAGATACTTATCTGTGAGAGATATTTTAATGAGAGTGAGATCTAACACAGTGTAACAGCACGTATTCAAACTGCAGTGGTTAAACTGTATGTTGTGTGTGCGCATGCCAAATTATCCTTACGGAAGAAATATTTTATGAAGGAAATAAAGGAGACTGCTACTCAGTCACTCTGGAGGTAATTTCTTTTGAAGGAAAGTTTGCAGTTTCAAGACCTCTTACATCTTCCCCAAGCGACACCTTCTGAGGTTTTTATTTCTAGGGAGCTTTCATTATCTCATAGAGTTTCGTAGGTGTTTTGCAGATCAGGTATGCATGAAGCACATACTGTAGGCTGTTCTGGACAGAATTTCTAATGCATGGTTGGCTGCGATGGAGAGAGCTGGACTTGACAGTTCGTCAGGATCTGGATAGTCCCTTCCAGTCTTCTGTTCCTAAGCGCATTTGTGATGCAGATAGTTGTCCAGTGACCTGGAATGAGGCAGCCTATTCATTTCTGACAAACAGCCTTCAGATAGTGATGTCTTTTCATTACTAAAATGAGCCAAATAATGGCAGAGATATGAAAGGCTTGCATCTTGTCACCAGTTCCCTCGAATCATTTGATTCTGCATGCATAAAAGCATCGTAATTTGTGTGTCTGTGCATGGATACACGCAGGCATGTGCGTGAGAATGCACAGAAAAACATGCAAGAGTTGTATCAGAAGGAATGGAGCTATCTGCGTGAGTGCCGATGATTGATCACAAAAGATAGCTTCTCGAATACATAAAACTTTATGAAGGAATGGGAGTTTCTCTACCCGTCAACATGCACAGATACGCTTTTTGTTTGTGGATCATACTTCACAAGTTTCTTTACATCTTACATATGCAAAACTAATTTTAACATGTTATCTGTATCTGAAAGCCAAGACGAAAGGAGAAGAAATAAACTTTGTTAGAAACAAAACTCAGTAATTTCCTTTTTTTGAGCAAATTATGCAAGCAAATGCTTGTATTTCTACAAGTGATTTTTTTTTTAGAACTATTTTTAAAGGAAATTAAAAAACCCTTAAGATATTTTTGACACTGGTCTTATTCTCAAAATCAGATTCCACAACCATGCTTGCGTGCTTCTTGTAAGTTTTTTAAAAATTGTTCTTTGTACATGTAAATGTATTCCAGTGTTTCCACACAAAATTGTATGCTTATGCTGCTATCTATATCAGCAAAATTTCTGTCTAAAATTTTGGAAGCTATCTTTGGGGCTGGTGGGAAAATACAAAAATGACTGGTGATACTAGTGAACCTCTTTCCTGCAGATTAATGTTAATCACCTGTTCTAATAGTGTCAATAAAGTTTGTCTCATAAATTACAGATAACACTTCTACCTCTGTTACAACATAATTCATTTTTTATGTCTATTCTGGATAAGAGCATTTGTGAGGATTAAAAGAAAAATCTGGTCTAAAGTATTTTCATATGTAAAACAATCCAGGCCATTCATAAGCATACACACAGATACAATAGTCATAACATCAGAAAGGGATTAACCATGTAGAAAGATTAGGTTAATAAAGGAATAATTAGGATTAGGGGCCAATCCTGCAATAGGATTCATACTGTCATATTTTTCCTGTTACATATTCTTAACTAACTCAAAGTACAACAGTTCTGCCAGTGCCCCTGCAGTAGTTTTATTGTCCTCCCGTTCTCAGGTCCCACTTGAATATCTGCAGACGCGTTAAGCTTCAGGTTTTGACTCTTCTAGGATGGATTCATGCAACTTGCTGATTTCTGAGAACAGGACTTAAACTCCTCAGCACCATTCGTGACTAAATTATTAAAGTAGCTTGGAAACAATTTGTTCAAAACAGAGGACTATTATCTCATGCTTCAGCTGTACCAAACACAAAAATGAAGCATAAAACTAAGAAAAAAAAAAACTGCCTGTGTCACTTTCATTACCTGTTCCACTTGGACAGACATGCTTTGTAGTTGGTAGGAGCAATGTGCATAACTTTTAGTCTCCTGTGTCTGAGCTTGCTATTTTTTCATTAAAACAATGGGAAGCATTTCCTAGGTTGTTTCTTTTTCAGACCACAACCCTTTTTTAAGTTGCTTTAACGCTTCAGGTTTCTTTTGCTTGTGAGGTTGGCCCTTGCTAGAGTGCGTTATTCTGAGCTGGAAGGAATCGTTCATTCTTATCCTTACTTCTTGGAAGGTTTGTGTCAAAAAATGACGAAGTCATCTCAGTCTTTTCCCTTTCTTTATGCCTCAGAGTATTAAGACATCTCTTCTTACTGCAACTCTAACTTTAAAGCCACAATATCAAATAAAACAGGGAAAAAGAGCCACACATGAAATGCAGAAAAGATTGTGTAGAGGGTTCTTTCCCATTTAGTTGTAAATGTCAGCCTGAGCCATCCAACAGTGAACATCCCATCATATGTTTCCGTCTCAGCCTTTTTTTGTCTTAATTACCTCGCTCATTCTTTCTCAGAGACCAACTGGTGCTCGTTGGACCAGCCGTGTGAATGAACCGCAGCAGCACTGGCCAGCATCCACAACTCTTCTGTCAGAGCAAATCAACAAGAGTGTGCTCCTGCTCTAGACCTGAGGACACTTCACTGTGCCTGGCAGAGGTGAGAACGCCCTGAGACTCACGATTCCAAATGGACTGCCTTGTCCTGAGGATTGATCCTGGACTCCTATTTCCTGGCGGTGTCCTATGTACAAGAGCATATTAAAGAGGAATTTACAGAATAATGGGCAAAATCTTTCTTGTGAATGTAGTATAATGCAAAGCAAGAGTCCTCCCTTCTAGCTGATGTATCCTTTGATATTTTCCTTCATCTGAGGGTCTTGTGAAGATTTAAGGGAGAAAATGTAGTCCTGGGCATCCTCTGCCCCTTTTGAATGCATTGTCTGTTTTGAAGAGTTGTGTGCAGGGCATAGTCAAGGCAAGAAGAGGATTTAACTCTTTGCCTCTGATGTTAATTCACAATTAAGTCTCTATTTTTGTCCAGGGCCAGCATGTCTGTTAGAAACGGATTTAGTCACAAAACTATATCTTTTGGTGAAGGTTTCTTTACAGCAACGTAACTGCTCCTAAGATGCTTTTCTGAAATAGGTCTGTGGGAACTTCTTTATCTGCTGTAGGAATTTTCCTTTTATTGTTGACTGATTTTTGTGAATTTGGTGTGTGATATCCACCACCACTGCTCCCCATCTAATTTTAAAACTATTTAAATCATGTAGTACTTTCTCAAGGACAAGAAATGCCCCTACTACTTTTTATAATATTTATGCTGATTTGTACTACTAATAGTGCGTATTTGGCAAAAAAACCCCGTTTTTTTTTCCAGTTCTTTAGCTCTTACAGTTGAAATTTTGGTGTTTCAAATGGTTTCAATTTCCATACTGGCAATGCTTCTGAGGCTGTAGATAACACTACACATAAATTATCAATCTTCACTTAGTTAAGAAATGAACTCTCAGTATCAGGTCTAATTAGTGAAGATACATTTAGTATAGAAATCTAAACAACTTTGTGTATGAAGTAAACTGCAGTACACTGAGGAAAATGGGATCACTTTCTTGAGATCCAAGTGATGATAATAGAGGTGGTTTCCCTTTCAGAAAATAATTAGCTGGCCAATGTGAATAAAATGTAAGCAATAATTAATGTCAGCACAATATATGGGAATTTTTTGTATCTTGAAGGGTTTAGATGGTATCACCCATGAATGGTATAGAGACACTTAATTCAAGTTGTTAATAATATTAAGCAGCACCTGTGCAGCTTGCCTCGTTACAAAAAATCAGCATGCGTTTATATGTTTATGAGGTTGCTGCCTCTGCATTTAAATGTCTATGAGGTTGCCGCCTCCGAGACCTGTTTTGGTTTTTGTATTTTTCCCCTTTTGCTTTTCTGCATGAAGATATACTGTTTTTACAGGAAGAGCTACACTGTATCATTCTGTGTATTCCTGATTTTTTTTTTCCCAGCTTGCACTTTCTCACAGGAGCTGTGAGATACTAGAAGAGGATATTTGCGTTATACCTTGGTAAAGCACCAGGCAAGAAACCACTCTTCAGAAATGGAGTAGAGAAACAGCTTTTGCGGCAATTGCTGTGTTTTCAGTGCATAAACCTCAAGAGCATTTGGGCCAAGAAATCTGGGATCCAAGTAGAGAGTCTGATGGAAAATGTTACAGGGATTGTTTTCTGGCGTCAGAGAAAATAACCCAGAACTTGTATTTAAAAATGTTACTTCTGCAGTGTACCTTTTCTGCATGCTTTTCAAAACATGAAAGATTTCAGTTGTTTAGCAAGCCGATTCTGATATATGTTGTGCTCTTTTTTATAGCCTTTTTCATTGTATATTGCATGTGGCATATTTCTGTTCTACAACTATATTTCAGTGGCATTGCATGGATTAATATTTATTTAGATTAAGCTGTTTTGAGTAATTAACATGAACAGATATCTCCTTAGCTATCAAAGACAAAAGATTATATTTCTATATTTATGTTTTGTCTGCAAACTCCGTCCTAGATATATGCAGATCTGGGCTGGGAAGCTTTTGGCAAGTATTTTATAACTCCTAAGCACACTTTACTTTTTTTTTTCTCCTCTCACAGAAATACTCTTCTTCCTTCCTGTACCCCATATTCAAATCTAGCACTGAGATCAACAAAAAAAACCAGAAATGATCAAATTTTTTCTTATGGTAAACAAACAAGGTCAAACAAGGCTCTCTAGGTATTATGAGCATGTAGAAATTAATAAACGGACAATGCTAGAAGCTGAAGTAATCAAAAACTGTCTCTCTCGTTCAAAGGATCAGGTAAGTTTTGTGGGTTTTCCACTAACCATTTTATTTTATCAACATCTTTCATACCAGTTTCCATTGCAGGTCCTTATTTCATTTGTACCCATGAAGAAAAAGACTATGTTTCTAGATTATGTTTTCAGTCAGATTAACTGTTATTCTGCATGGAATAAATGTTTTTCTGAAGCTTACAGAGATTTTGACATTTTGTGTACCACTGCCATAAAGATTCTGCGTGTTTGTTTGAAGAAGCTCAGAAGTCCAAGAAGAATTTATTTCATCCTGTTAATTGCTTGCCTGGTAGACACTGATGGAGAGATATTACTCCTGCTTTGTCAGAAGGTAGTAGGGGTAGCACTAACAGCTCCAAGTTTAAACAAAAGATTTACGAGGAAGGATCCCAAATCATTAAACTACTATCTAAAACACAGGGGGTTTTAGAAACACAAACTTTTAGGCCTCTGTATTGGGCGTTTTTATTTAAGAAAAGTGTTCACACTTTCTGCAAGGAAGTCAGAAAACTCTGAAGGTGTGAATTTTCTCAGAGGAACGTTGAGATTTTTATGGCTCCCTTAATTGAGCCATTGGTTCTTTAAGCAAAGTACCAAACTGAGCAGAACTTTTGAGCACATTGACTTGCATTGGAGGAGAAATCTGTGACTTGGGCTGTGAGAGGGGTTTTTTTTGTTTGTGTTCTGAAGTCAGCTGCTTTACTTTTCATTATTTATGCGTATCCTTGAACGGCGGTCCTCAGGTATTTAGTTCTAAAAAAACCTCACCAAAAAATGGCGGTTTCTATAAAGTACCTTAGTTCACAGAATTGACAGTAACTAAAGAAATTAACCTCCTCCACACTGCTTGCAAAAGCATCTCCAAACAGAAACTTCACCAAAAGAACTAATGCTATGCTGCCATTTCAAGGACTGAGGAAAGTGATACTTAAAAAAGGGATGCATTTTGTAAACCCGTGTATGACAGCACCATCTACTGGCTTCTGTCTTTTATGGTGAAAGATGTGCATTCCCCCCGGGTCTGGGAATTTAATAATCTTATTTTTTATTTAAAAATATTAATATTTTTTTAAAACATGAAAATGAACTTGAGGTGGTCTGTCTTGGAAGTGCTCCCAGTTGAAAATTTAGGGCAAATACTGACCATCTTAGAAACCTGAACAAATCACTTCTGTATGTTTCAGTTTTTCCATTTAATAAGAGGTAGCAAGTTGTCTGCCAGTACATGAAAAGTTTTGTGTAATAGTTATCCCACTAAATTTGTTTTGAGTCAAAATTGTTTGGTAAATCTTGGGAAATTCATTGCTAGGAACACGAAATCTTCAGCTCTTTGAGTACTCTCTGCTTAATACTGTCGTGTGCTTAAATGGCAGCTGCTATATTTGACTCATTTTGCTTCTTCCTAGTGCTCTTTCATTGAGTATAAAGACTTTAGGCTGGTATACCGACAGTATGCAGCGCTCTTCATAGTCGTTGGAATCAACGAGACTGAGGTAAGAAATTATATGCGCTCCTGAAATGAGAGCTTGTAGTAGTCATGGGCAAGAACTCAAGTCTTTTTCCAGCATGGAATTTTGCAAGAGCAAGTAAAGAATTTCAAGGAGTCGTTGCAAAAAAGATGTTTTTATTTCTGTGAAATAAGAAGAGGTATGAATGAACTGCTATGACTTCAGTCTATAGCAGTAGACTGAGCTGTTATCATTCTGCCCTTGAGCACTCTCCCCTGCTCTTGGTCCCTCTGCTGGGTAACCAGACCTCCTCTCGCCATGGGGGCCTGAGCTTGTGCGCTTTGTTGTAGGTCTTACTGTATCTTCTAGTTACTTTTCATACACCACAAACTGAAATAACACAAAGAATACTATTACATTTTCTAGGTATTTATTTAATATTGACTTGGTTTTAATTTCAGAATGAGATGGCAGTATATGAACTAATTCATAATTTTGTGGAAGTTTTGGACAAATACTTCAGCAGAGTGGTAAGTGAGATTGAAGCTATTATGAAATATTTATTATCTTTCAAAACTTTAGTGAATGTGTCATTTCAGCCAATAAATTAAAGGAGAAGTTTTTTTTTTTTTTTAGAATTTTGAATACTTTAGTATGAATATTACCACTGGGGATAAGGGGGGAAAGCAGTATTAGTTGATTTTTTTTTTCAGAGAAGTAAAAGTGTATGTGGGTTATAAATCATGAGACAAGGAATACCAGAAATATTTATTTTAGAAAAGTATGTTTTTATATGCTTATACTCAGGGGTTCTTTGTGTTATCTACTCTTAAAATAGCCACTGGCATTTTATACATTTTAAATAAATAAAAAGGTTTTTCTTCACAGTTCTTTTCTTGCAGTTTTTAACATTACATCCCCCACATGCACTTCATTCATGATAAAGATGGTGTAAGTATTTAGCAGGGAGCTTACATCACTCTCCCTGAGCAAGATCAGAGGGGATGGAGCAAACGAAACACCAAAAACCAATCTGTTCTTGTGTTCCCCATATTGTTGTCATGCAACAGTGGATATCTGATAAAACAGCTATTCTAGATGGGCATTTCTTCAAGGATTCAATATCAGACATGGCTCCAGTTAAAATGACACTGCTCCTTTTGGCGGGAGTTATTTTGCCTGTTTGGTTTTACAAAGTTTGAAAATGTAGCATTATAATCCTGGTTAGAACACATGCTATTTAATGTAGGATTTGTAATAATCTTTTTATAAACAAACTTGCCTGAAATCATACTTCAGCACAATTTCAGTTTATCTATGCTGAAATGTGTTGGATTTCCCTCTCAGAAAAGAGGAGTGGGTAGAGTTCCCTCCACAGTCCACACGCTTGAGGGCACTAAATTGGCAATTACGCACACAAGATATCAGTGTGTGGGGACTGAAACTGGCTTCCCAGTCCTAGTGCCACAGCAGACGTGACAGAGCTCCCTCTGTGAATTCAAGGACATGTTTGTAAAAGTCATCTGCACCCTTCACTATTCAGATGCCTGGCAAATGTTTTAGGCTATTATCTCAACTAATGTTGCCCCAGCCTGTTGAAGAGGCTGGTACTCCATATATCACTTTCTGACTGTAGTGAGTTCAGAATTTGTCTCTTCAAATTGTTATGATTACAGTCCCAACCTAAGCAGTGATAACCAGGAATGGAATTTGATCCCAGCAGCATAGGAATGCACAATAAAATTTAGTCACATCTTAGTTATCTAACTGAGCTAATAGCTGCCAACCACTTCTCAAGATTTATTTTCTTCACTTGAGGCAGAGGAAAAATAGATGCAGTTCTTAAAAATATAAATATAGTATATATAATTCCTTGACGTGGTATGTAACCCAGCCACTGAGAGTTGTTAGAAATTCGCTGAATTCGTCATACCAGAGTTTTTTGTATTTTCCGTAGCATTTAAGGTTTGAAACTAGGGGAACCAAAAAGGAGGGTGGTTAAAGAAATCTCTTGCCATTTCATGGTTCTGCTTTTAATAGCATAGAACATGATAAATGGCATAGCACTGCAAAAGAGGGCTATAATTCTAGCTGGGGTTTCTGGCAGAAACCACAGAGCAAGAAAGTACAAGTCTGTACTATTATGGATTAATGCTTAAGATTTGCAGAATTTTAGTGAAATCCCAAATTATGATTGTGACAACAGAGATAAAAGTCTGGGAAAGGAAGGAACATCTGTCCTGCTCTAAAAGAACATTTTGTCATCGATTATTTTTAGGCTTGTGAGCTTTAAAACATTCTCACATACTCTATTTTTATCTAATGGAGTGTACAGAGCTTGAATTCAAATATCAAACATTAACAGAATTAGGAAGAAAGCTTTCAAAGCTGCTTGTGAGATGTAATTGTGAGTCCCCTTCGCTTTTATAAAGGCTTCCCAGGGAAAACTCTGCATACTGTTCAGAACATGTACTCCAGTGTGTTCAACTACTTCTTAATATTAGGGAAACTTAAACTGATCAGGCTCTTACAATACAATTTTTGTGATGCATAAAAAATTTCTAATTGAAAAATGGCAGAGTCACTCAATGGAGGCCTGTAGACTAGACTCTGCCTAAAGCCAGGATTAGACTGTGAGTGGAAACCACATTAGCAAACTAAACTTGGTAGCAGATAAAGATTCCCTCTTTCAGCAGAGACTGGGGAAGCTCCACCCGAACTGTGCAAGATCTTAACTGCTGAGGCTGTGATTGTTTCTAAATTTAGACGTTTAACTGAGGCGCTTAAGTTAGAAGTTTGCTCATCCTAAGCTCCCATTACCAGCAGTGGAGACTGATGAGTGCCTCGATAAAGTGAGTCACGCCTCAAGCCTGCCGAGTCAACTGTTGAAGATCCCCATCTCTTCTGATGACTGCAGAGAGACCACGAGGGCTTCTCACTCGGACATTCCAGTTAAATGAATAAAACTACTTGGCCAAGACTAGAAGGGACATAACGACTATATGAAGAATTGTGTTGCTGAGGCTGGAGCTATAGTTAGAATTGCTGAGGGTCCAAAACCTTGGAGTTATTTTCCCTGTCCTGATACATCCAGCCACAGCTACCACAGCCATGGGTATATCCAATGTCTGGATTTTTGCGTTGAACTGATCTGCAGCAACATTTAAAATTGTTTTTATATAAATTGTAAACTTGGCATTAACATCCTGTTTTTGCATAAGGAGGAGGAGGAGACTATAAGGCTGGAGTTGCCATGATTAGAGATGCTGGTTTTCCACCCACTCATTCAGATGGCACTGTGTGTATTCAAATTGTTACTTTTGGGTGACCTCAGTGGGTTTTTTAGAGTACAGATTTCAGAACAGTAGTTTTTGTTACTCAGGCAGGTAACACATCAAAGGCAAAGGAGTGTTGCAGGAAAGAGCATGTAATCGTACAGTCCAGAACAGAAATCTGTATTGCCCTAAAATCCTGTATCTATATCTTGAAGACCTTCCTTATCCTCTAAAACGATGTGTAATGTTTAATGACTATGAGATGAAAGATCAAACTGTAACTAATGGTTGTCTATCTCTTTTCCTTACAGAGTGAGTTAGATGTATCCTTTTCAGTATCAGAAATGCATTTGTCTGTACGTTCCAGTTCATAGTGTCTTCACAGCACTGACTGTGAGGTGAGAAAATGCAGAAGTTTCACGAATTTTGCACTTAGAGTAAGTAGCACCATTTTGGCACCTTTTGGAAAGCCTGGCTGATGTTCATGAGGGTCACTAAATCCTCATTAAGATAAGCTTGGTACCATTTAAAGTAAAACAGGGAGAGCTTGCTTAGAGAAAGTACCATTAACACTTAGACAGGAAAAGCCATATTCATGAGGAAACTTTCAGGCTTAATTAATTGTTACTTCAGGGGTTCACTTTTTTCTTTAAGGTTTACAATAACATAGATATTGAAATGATTGCAGTAATAAGAACTGAATGTTACAGCTGGGTCTCGAGTCAAGTAGCAGTATCATCATTGTAAGATGCGGTTTGATCTTGCTTCATGAAAGTCTAAGTGAGTTTTACTTTCTATATCAATGGAAAGAGAGAAAGGCCTAGGAGGGGAAAATTTAGGAAACCAGGCATTGCCACGGATACCTTTTCCTTCCCCTTCCCCCCCTTACACAGCTGTATTTTCATGTGTAAGATTTTCAGGCCATTAACTAAAATATAATTTGGAAAATGAACTAGAATCAAATACAAACAAATACTAAATGCTAAAATCCAGTCCTGAACAATTAAACACAAATAGCAAGTAAATAAAATACTGAATTCAAAATTAAACCAGGAAATGTAGTGCAAACAGTCATCTTTCTCCTCAATTCTTCCAATCCCCCTGCCTGCTCTCTCTGCTCCAGCAATCCTTATGCCTATGTTTGTGGTTGGTTAAGTGTAGATCTACTGGTACAAAGAGATTTCAATTAAACACCTAAAATACAGCTGTCACCCTGGAATTAAATACTTCTAAGTAATTTTATTTACCTTATTTAAGAGGGAGTACATATGAAGGAAGTAGAAAAAAATTTGTCATTTTTCTTGTAATTGTTATCAATAATTTATTTCACTTTTATAACTATTTTAATGCTTACTACATGCTGTCTCATTTACTGAACTTAAATATGTATATGTATGTATACGTATGTGTATATATACTGTCTGGATTTCCTTCCTGAAATTCACAAGGTGCTATGGTATTAAGATAACACTCCTAAATTCACTCATTATGAAAGAGTAATAATTAAATTTCAGCATGAAGGGACTCTTTAAGGTCTCTGAGCAACCATATAAGTACATTTTTTGTATTCAGGTGCTGTAGTTAAGGATGAGAACTACGTGTACTTGAGCATGAGCTTTGCTGACTTAGAGACTAACCTGACTTATTCACTAATTATACATAAAAATAGCCCATATGTTTCCATATGGTGTACTTTGAGTCTGCAATTACCTGATTCTTTTTATATTAGATTGTTTGGAGTACTGATGATTCTGAATTCTGCCTGTGTCTGGTCATCGTTTTCATACCATTAGGAATTTCCTGTAGTTACACACAGTGAGCACCAGTAGCCCATTTCACAGGTGAGAAAGGCTCCTGCGTATCCAGGAGGTTTCTGCACACAGTGCTGCTCTGCAGTATTTAGAGATGCTGCATTATATGCTCACACTAATGTTTGCAATGGGTGCAATATAGTTTCTGAATGACTCCTGTAGAAATTAATCTTACATGGGTCTCATCTGCAGGAGGGAGTGAATATATATTTGCAAAATAGGAGTGTACCTTACTGTCTTATTTGCTAATACTGGAAATAACATTAGAAAAGCTCATGTCTAATATGTTTCTCCTCAACATGTATGACATATGCACGATATACATTGTTTTTCCATTCAGAAAAGCACTTTTGTACATTATACATTTCAGGAACAATTTTAAAATAATTCATTTTATTTCTACATATGTACACAATAATTCATTTAGGAAAAAGAACTTTTCCTAAGTTTTCATATGTTAAAATAGTTGAAATGAAGTGAGACGCTGTCAACATTAAATGTAGAGGTGTAAGGAAGTGGGCTGTTCAGGATTGTATTTATTTTTGACAACAGCTTGAAGAGGAGGCCCAGAAGAACAATGTAAGATCTGGACTACAAGCATCTTAGCCAGATGTTAATGCAGTGCAAGCAATAATCCATCACTATGCTTTTCATAGTGTGCAAGATAGTATCCCCAGCTGGGATTAAACCATTTCCTTTGCCAAATAGTCTTAAGATTAGTCTTAGATTCGGTACAGTTAGCTTGGATGCAAAATATCTGTTGGAAGCAGTACTGTCTGGAGGTCTGTAACAGCGAACACCAAGCAGTATTTACAGAATCTTTGTTTACAGAGTATCTGGTGGGAGACTCTCATGACTTCCTGTCTCCCTACTATTATTTTTGTGTTCAGATCCATAGGAAGTTTACTTCAAAGGTGGTAGTGGCTATTCTACATAGAAAGTAGTGTTTACTAACATGAAAAAAATAGTAGGAAATTACATGAAATCAAACAAACATGAAAACAGATCATAATCATTGAAGGCTATTCACCCACGTACACAGCAAACCAGAACTAAATCTGAAGGCTGAGACCATCACACAGTTGAAAGGTCCCTGCAGATCTCGCAGCACGTGCACCGGTTGGTTCTTGGCGCTCCCCAGCCGCAGCATCACCTCAGTGCACCTGGCAACGTAGCTCCTGCTAACACGCAGCTCCGGTGTTCAGTTCTGTCCAAACACCCATGTTCACCCAGAGCCCCCACATCCCATCTGGAGTCAGGAAGGGCACCTTGGGCACGAGGCAGAGCCTGGGTCTGACCATTCAGACATAATATTTATATATACATATGGCATGGGTGTGGGTGATGCTAAACAATACAAAGTTATCTCATGTGTACTACACAAATGAACACCCATTGGCTACTAGCCCATTAAGTAACTACTTTAATTCCAGAGTAGCCATGGTTGTTACAGAAGCTTTTATGTGTGAATTGTAAAGCATTTTTCCATTATAGGATGTCCACTTTCATTTTGAGTGACAGTCAGTCATGTACTGAAGGGGAGCTATGATGGAATGACATGACATTTCTCAAGTTGTTTGGTTTGTGTTTAAAATACCTGTAAGTAGTGTTGTGGGGCCAGTTGGATCAACAATACTGAAATTGTCCTAGTGCTGTTCCTTCCTAATGTGTTAATAGCACCAGAGGAGCCTCATGAAATCAGTGTGTGGGATTTTATGTGGCTCTAAAACTCCAGTTTGGATGGTGTAGGAGCTATTTTCTTGGTGTGAGGATGATAAAGAGACTATAAAAAACCACAAGTGTTACCCCTGCAGCTTTGTAGGGAATGATATGCTGGTAAGCATAAGAGTTTCTAAAAATTACAAGAAGTTTTCTGCTGCTTGAACTGGTGAAGCAGATCTTATTTGAAGATCCATTATTAACTTACGGAAGAAACAGATACTGATGTGCCCCTTGTGGGAAGGGAGGGGGAAGACAGGGTGGCTCTAGGACCAAGCATTTGAAGAATGTTGTCTTGATCCAAAAAAAACATTACATTCCATTGCAACTAGCTGCTGCTGTTCATAAGACAGATAAAAAGCTTTGCTAGAGAGAATATTTCATGTGAATCAACTGTATTCTTCAGTCCCCCCATGGAATAACACTTTCAGAATACAGTGCACTTCAGTAGTAAGAAAACTGAATACTGTAAAATAAGTGGCTGAAATGGAAACCTATAAGGATTAGCTTAAAATAATTGTTCATTAAGGGAAAAATTATCCTCTAGTGATGCAGGAGTAAATAGACATCAGGTAAATCAGCCACCTTTCAAACTTTGGTAGAAATTCACCTCAATGCAGTAGCAAATATCCTAGAATACCACAGAAATTGAAGGCACAATTTGTCTCCTATTTAATGTCAGCATAGTCACTTGAGGAAGAAGTGGTCAGAAAGCATTCCATGGGTTTCAGTGCCTAAAATCTGCTTACCACTAGGTAGACTACAAGTTACTTAAACAAATGTTAGCACAGGTGAAGTCAGAATGTGTGACTCTGGATTTAAAAAAAAAAACAGCAACTCTAACTAATCCTTAGTTGAAGATGAATGTCTATGATGGAAATCAAAGTTTTATAGTGCTGTATATTCAGTAGCAAACCCTCTGCCCCGTAACTACCCATGCTGTAATCTACACAGTTTTTGTTTGTGCTCCTGGGTGTGTTACCTGATCCCCAGGTGTTGACTGCACTTTATCATCTCTCAAGCCTGTACACACCCTTAATTAATTGCCTGGAAAACTCTGAGATGTCTTAAAATGCCTCTGTACAAAGAAGTTATTTAGCACATGCAAGTCCTAAATGTGCCTTTTTCCTTTCCTTCCCCCCTCCCCCACTTAACTGTCTGCCCATATAATGTTTCGGAGAAGGAGACACAAGACTGCGTCACATTTACCTCCTCTTAGTATGTATGTGCCATAAAAAAATCTTTGTGAGAGCAGAAAGTACCAGCATAACATTCAAATGCCAGTTGTAGTAGGTGTCATTTACCTCTACTCCTGGGTACACAGCCACAACAACATCAACTGAAACCCCTAAACCAAAGGCAGGAAGGGCTCACCTTTTGCCTAGGCTAACAAATCATCAGTATTTCCTATCTGGGTGCTTTGAAAACTTTAATTAGACTTTTATCTACAAATGCACAGATTAATACATGTTTTCAGCACACTTGTTTAAAAATGCCTGTTAAGCTCTGCATGGATCTAGTGAAAGTCCCTTAACTCGCTTTTGTGGGCAGCCAGGATTCTTACTGGAAGCAGGACCTCAAATGACAGCTCTGGGTGGCGCACGTGGCAGCGCACGCACAAACCAGATACTGCTTTTTCCTGTTGCCAGTTGCTCAAACTGGTTTGCTTTGCTGCTTTTCAGCTGGGTGTGGATCTGTGACTTCAGGGCTTTATACCCTGATATGCGGGATCACTTGCCAAACAAGTGACAGGTGGGGAGGACGAGCCTTCCTGGGGATCAGAGACACACACCCCTCACAGGGCAGGGCACTCAGCCCTGAATGGGTAAGCAGAGTGTGTATGATGAGATGTAACCATAGAGGACAGTCATGAGACTTACAGGAAGGGGAAAAAAGCCAAGGTTTCTCCTTGCGCAATCTGACTTTTGCCAAGAACAGCATGGTAAAGGGAGGTGGGAAGGGACCTGAAAAAGGGTGATGTACTATCAGCTCTTTAGGAAATGCAGCAGGGGAAGAGTTCTAAATACTTTCTCAAACAAGGTGATGCAGAAAAATAAGGCTGGAGTGGCGAGTTGCTGCATCATCACTGATCCTGGTTGATCCAGTCTTCTGGGTTTTAAATCCTCGAGACTCTCAAAGGAAGAGAAAGGCCTGGAGAGATGGGAGCTCTTGCTCCTCTGTAGGAACTGGAGCACTGTGAAGTGGTGGCAGAATGTAAAAATTAAAAGCCAACAGGAGTTGGCTTTATCACTTGTTGAAACCTGAATGGAATGTTATCTAACTTTGTTGAAAGATTCTCTTGCCCTGCGTCGAGCAGTGCCAGAGCTGAACTAAATAGCAACAGAAGACTTGTCTTTCTAAAAATTCTCACTGTACTGGAATAAAGAAACCCTGAGTTCTCAGATTAAAATGATTGTGTAAAGACTGATTTACTTGAGAAGTATACCATAAGAGGAAATTTGTTTTGAAATCTGCCCAAGTAAAACATCTGCCTCTGGAACCACAGAAATGGAGACTGTTGAAGTTCTAAGGACAGTACTCCTCCTCAGTATTGAAAGGCACAAGTCTGATTTTTAGAAGGAATTTAGGCCTATGGGCAGACTCAGGAAGAAGTCTTTGGCAGAGCAGTAGGGCAGACTGTTGTAGTTAGATCCACTAGAACTAGTGAGACTGAGCAGTCCTCGTAAATGCCTCAGTCACGTTCAAAAACTGAGGCTGAAGCTTTATCATGCTGAGCAGAGGAAGATGTTGATGATCCCAAAAACCTGGCTCTTGCAACTCCACTGATTAGAATGGATGACCGCTAATATAAATACAAGGACCAGAGCACAATCAGGCTGTCCTGCCAAGCTCAAACTGTAGCATCAAAAATAGCATAATGGTCAAAGTGGAGAAAAAGTATTGAAAGATGCATTTAGAAGTTCCTGTGAAGTATCTTGCAAGCTCCACTGCAGCAGTCCTCAATACACAGGCAAGAGCTGGAAGGAGCAAAACTAAAGCAAAGCTGATCTGTGGAGCAGAGGAAAGAACACACGTGAAGAGCAGCAACAGGTGGAGGGCGAAGCAGATGAGGGGTTATTCACGCCTCTCTATGTACATGCCTGTTAGTTTGGCGTAACAGATGCACCCAGCAGGCTTTTTTGCTCGGCCTGCTTCCATTTCAGGCTCTGGTGAGAAATGGCAACATCAGAGTCTTTTTTCACCCTGTAACTCTGCAGTTGTTCAGTGGACACACAAAACACTGGTGCATGCAGAAGAGCGCCTGCCACTTCATACCAGAGAAAGGCCTGTCACCACGTTTTCTTCAGATGGGTGCTGTTAGATAAGGTTAAGGGAAGACAGATGTGATTATGGACAAATCTCATATTTCACAACAGTACAGATTTGTATTGTTTCAGATTATTTAGGTGAACATTGAAGATTATAAATATCTTTAAGAAAGTATTTTAAGTACGAACCATTTCTTTACTTTTACTGTCCTTCATGAGATTTATTAACTAGATCAATGCCTCCACTTCACATACCAGCGTATTCCTCTTAGGAAGCTATTTTCAAGCAGATAAAATAAATAGTGTCAGTAACTTCAGGTAAGGAAAATTATATTTAAGAATCAAATTTAAGAATTTGACTGACAATTACCTTGCTGAGAAATGCAGGATATTTGCATTTTCACATACAATGCTGCTATCCCTCGATAACATTTTATATTCAAGCGATACATGGTAAAATTAACCACCTACATCTAAACTGAAGTTTACCTTTCTTCTGCTACTATGTGGTAATCTTTCAAGATGGGATCCTGTTGGTGGTTTAACTTCTCTGCTACAAACTTTTGACATTTCTATGGCCAGAAAAAAAGTGTCTGTCAAACTGTTTCCCTAACTCTATTAAAATAAACAGTCTCAAACTAGAATAATATAAGAAATACCTATTTTTGTAAAATTCGATCAAGGACTAAGGTGCTTAAGATTTTCTCTGAATTAGCCTAATGTTGTTCAAAACATCCTTAACTTGAAATGTTTCTAGATCATGTTCAATTTGGACAGAGTGCACATAATTCTGGATGAAATGGTGCTGAACGGCTGCATTGTGGAAACAAACAGGAACAGAATTCTTGCCCCTCTGTTAGTGCTCGACAAAGTGGCAGAAAGCTAGGAAGGTGCGAGAGTGACTACAGCGTTTTACGAAACACGGTGAAACCATCAAGAACGTACTGACTGCAGTTTTCTGATGTCGCAAGACCGACTCATGCAATATTCACATCGGTTGGAAATTATTTCCTGTTTCTTCTACGCCCAATGTACCTAATGGAAAGATACAGCTAAAGTGGAACCTTCCATTTCAGATGCAGCTTTATTGACTCAGCAGAGATCTTTCTAGAACAGTCAACATTTTTGAAAACTGAGGATAAAAGAATGGAAACTTACACACAACCATCTTCTAGGTATCACTTTGAATTACCTAACTTTGTGCCAGAGCTAGAAGACAGAAGATACAGAAATATAAAATTAAACTGTGTTTCAGTGCCTCCTTTAGGCACCAACTTGATTTTTTCACTTTCATACAAATGTGCTGTAAATTAAAGTTCTGTAATTTTTATGACTTTAAGCTAGATTCATCCTTCATCAAAAAGCTGATGTCACTCCCTTTTCCATGTAAGTCATCCTTACAAAAGAAATGTACCTAATAGAAGCATAGATGTATTTAATAATCCTGCATACTGTGTAAGTTGTAATTAGAAGCTGGCACTTAAATACCATAACATTAATAAAAGATAATTAAAATCAAAAGTTTTACCATTGATCACATTGGCTTCACAGATTACACAAAATCCTTTCTATTTTGATGCACCAGTGTATTTTTTCTCTTGTATATTCTATCCATGCATCATGATTAAAACTTTTACAAAAAATGAGTAACAAAAGATACACAGGTTTCTCAGTACCAACTAAGTACCAAACCTTCCTTCTTGAGTAGGAGGATGTAGTTACACTGATTTGTGTTCACAAGGCACACAATACGCTGATTCATACCCACATACTGTAAGTCACGCAAGAGTTACTAGTCTGAGCTTACTTGCACTTACCTTTCCAGAATTAATTATCTGGCTTCTCTTCATAACCTCCCCACCAACGCTGGGCATAACTTGATACTGAAAAAGAATTTACTGTGTGAAAGCACATAATAGTCACATCTAAATTGCACCTAGAAACCAGGGTCTGAGAAGCAGAGTGTGAAGTGTTGTGTGGGACAACAGTCCACATAGTTTTAAAATAACGTCACATTCAGCAAAACAAGTTGACGCTGGATCGGGAGCAGATACTTGTACACAAGGTTTATGCAACTGTTTTGTTGAAGCACAATAGGAGCAGGGGTCAGTTTTGCACTGGGGAAAATTTCAAAGATGATGCCTCCAAGTTCTATGCATAATGCTATGAGAAGAGATCTGGCATAAACTTGACTTGTATGTGTGAAGCAGAATCTTTTGGCAAGCCCTCCCTCAGCAGTGGTCCAAGCAAAGATTGTTACCAAAGAGAACTGGCACAGAACAAAACTTACTACACAGATTCAACTAAAATGATAGTTTTTCTTTTGTGGCACCAAGTACTTAAATATCTTTGAAGACACATTAGCATCTTGCTGATAAGCCACTTTTTACTAATAAATACCTCACCATATGCTGAAACCAGGACAGGCACTCCATCTCAGGCTCAATCAGCTGCATCATCTGACCCGATTTTTATCCCACTGTAATGAAGAACTATAACCTCAGGTCACATGGGCCCGCTGAAGAGCACCAAGAACTGCCACATGCAGCATTCTTATTGCCAGACCGGTGCTTCAGAAGTTGCACAGTGTAATTTTGAAAAGATTTGAGCACAGAGATGACTTTGTGACATAAATTATTGCCATGTAGTTCTCTTAAAGTATGGCACATCATTCAGAACATGTACAGCTATTTAATAATGTAATGAAATATTCAGAGGAGACAGTTTTATATGTTGCAAACATTTTAATGATTACTTTTGAGCTTACACATTGGGTGTTTTTTAAACTTCAAACTGCAACAAGTTAAATAAATGTTTATAATATACAAAGAAAATACAACCAAAAGTAAAACTTGCTTTAAGTGTGCCTTGCACTAGGAACCAGTGTTTTTTAATAGTTTTATTGTTGAGCTGCACACACACACTTAAGGGTTTGATCTTTATAGCAGGGCATTTGAGAAATCAAAATATATTCCCACTTGAAAGAAAAAAAAGGTTGTGCATGATTATATGCAAAAACCCACTAAAATACTCCAATAGTGCAGGCACCATTAAAAAAGAAAAAGCTGGAGATGCCCATTAACGCTAAGTTTTAAGGAAGCAAGTTTCTGACCAGTTAGCTTAAAGCCAGCAAAACAGGGATCAGTGATGGCAACTGTAGTGTACAAGGTATTAAATGACAAACTTTACACAAATACACTGTTAGAAGTCTGTATCAGTGAACACTGAAAATCTGATGATCTGTTCTTTGGAACAGTCAAACAGAACCACCTTAATTTCCAGTTGTGCAAGCCCTTGAAGCATCACACAGTGTTCTGTGCCAATTTCTTGCTGGCTGTGTAGTTACAAGGATTTATTTTGTTATTAGCAGCTAACAAACTTATTCCACATGTTCCTAAAGCCTCACAGGTGAAAAAAAAGGCAAGTCTCATCAGAGCACAGCGTGGAGATCATATTTTTTGCACACAAACACAAGAGGCTTCGCTAGTATCAAAAAAACCACTTCCTCGTGTCCCAGACTGCAGTCGGCGGCTCAGTTGAGATGGAAGCCTTTCTCCATTGTAGCAGCCAGCAGACGCTCTCTCATTATCTCCTCAGAAGAATACTCGGGCAGCTTCAGGTAATGCACACATGTATTCACAGATGGGTAACTGGCATCTGTAGCATCAACCTGAGGAAAAGAGCATTTTTTACTGCAGTGGTTCACAGCACTCAATATGGAAGTTAAAAGTTGTAAGGTCCTCTAATTCAGGGCATTTACTGCATACCTAACATCAAGTGTCAAGAAACAGTAGTGTCAGAAAAGCTACAGGCCAACTTAGAAATACATTTACATGTATATTAATTCTTTTGTATTCAAATATGAAGTCAGAGAACATACCTGAAACAGGTTAGTACTGAACGTTTAGCATAGCGCCATAAATTAAAAATAAAAGCAAAAACCAAACCAAACCAACAAACAAACAAAACCAAACCCACAAACCAAAAACAAACAGCCCCTTGAACAACAAAGAAATGAGTGTTATTTCTTAATGTAGCAACAATTACATCCAAAAGCCAATCTAGTTGGTTTGAAGGGCAACCTGAAGCAGCCGTACCTTGCGTACAACAGTGAGGCGGGGATGTAGGTTTGCCAGTCCCCCTGGTGGGAGTGTTGAACAACCAGTGGTGAACTGGAGAAAAGCCTTCCTTTCATCCGAAGACATACCACACAAGACTCTCACAAATCGAAGAAATCCAGGGCTTAAGATAAAGGTAAATAATTAGTTACGATAACATTAAAAGAGAGTGTTTTGTTTTTTTTTTTTTAATTTCTCTGGAGACAGTACAATTGCAATCTTGAGTCACATCTAAGCAGCCACTGTAAGATTCTAATGCCTGTTCAGTATTGAATTGAGAACATCATAAACCCCTTAGAAATAATTCCTTAACCTGACTGGTGAGTATCACACAGAAAAATGTAGGTAAATAAGAACTTTTCTCCGTGCTTATCTTGGAGCGTTATTTGGGTATTTTGCATACAAAAGGGTAGAGAAGTAGATAAAGCTGAAACCTACTGCAATAGAAGAATCCAACTGGCTACAGCCTTAAGATTTTTCTGCACCACTTCCGCAGTATAAAACCACTTCAACTTTTATATAATTTCTATCCTGTTAAAGAACCTCATGTAAAAAAAAGTAGGAAAAATGTAACAGACCACGTGGCTCTTCAAGGAGACCCCCAGAGCAGACACAGCTGCTTTCACCCCAGCAGCCCAGGGGGAGGAGAGGGCCTGAAGAAAGCTCAGCCTCTGGAACACGCCCTCAGCTATCGGGCACTGTCACCTCAGCTGCATCTCTGCATGCAGGGCAGGGGCGATAGAAGAATCCCTCCACACAGCATTCTAGACTGATCAGGATCCTTCAGCATGCTTATAGTAATACAGTTCCAGAATTAATTTGTATGTTATTGCTACCAAACATGACAAGCAGCAAAAATCCCAAACCCAAACTCCAAACCACTGAACAACCATACCCAGCTGAAGAGAAACCTGTTATTCATGTAGTTTTAGACGACCACTTGTTCTTCAGTGACCACCAATCCCATCCAACTTAGCATCTTTGTCTAATGAGTGTTCTGGACATTTTATCACCTAACGTATCTCTCAGCTACTATTTTAAAAATTGCTCCGAATATAAGTACCTATCTCGTGTATATCCCAGTTTCGGTTCAGTATAATTGATGATATCCTCAGCTGCCCAAGAAGGCGACTGATTTCCGCAAAGAATCATCTGAACTTCTTCATGGCTGAAGGAACTCAGCTTCTCCATTGGGAAGACTCTATTGAAGCCATCTTTAATTCACACAAGATACAGTTAACGTAAGTCAAAAGAACATTTATAAAATAACATCGGCATTTCAATTATATTTTAATAAAATCAGAATCAATCAAAAGTTTCTTAATTAAGGTAAATGGAACCTCTTCAAGATTAAAAATGGCATAACTACTGCAAAAGTGTGATGAAATTAATCTTACCTACTGCAATCTTAACTTTAAAAGTTTTTGAAAGCCATTTTATGCTACCACTTGAAACCAGCACACCCTGAGCACCAATTAGTCTACCTAACTGTACATATATTCTGCCATATGTAAAATTACCTCTGAATGCCTCCATCTGTTTCTGTATACCAGTATGCATGCAGAAGTCAAACATGAGATCTACATATTCCTCTGCATTATCCATTGTTACAGTCTGCAAAGACAATAGATGAACACTGTAAGAATTCACTTTGCATTGGTTACTGCTGAGACAGTAAAAATCCAACTGCTGTTTAAATTGTAAAGGTAGGTTGTGTTTCCTTACCTCATCCTCACCACCTGGCTTGAGATCCACAGCTGTAAACCCATAGACTTTGGATGAAGGGCAAAACTGAAAATTTAGACTTCAAAATACAAAGATAGTTATTAATTGGAAACAACCCTGCTACTCCTCTTGCAAATATGCCAGATTTTTAAATGCACCCCCCATGCCCAAAAGCATCTCACCACATTTCAAATCACTGTTTGTGGATCATTGTGTATATACGTGAGCAGTGGTACCACAGTACAGAACTATGATCAATAATGGACTACACAGGTAACACATTTCAAATCTATGGTATGCACATGCACGCACTCGCTATTTTTTTTTATTTGATAACCCTTGAAAATTTCCTAGAGTTTGATATCTTTAAATTATCAGCTTCAAAACTATTCAAATTCTTAAATTTAGTCCAAACTCAAACAGTCCTTTACATTAAGCACTAACAGTTATAGAGCCACTTAACATATCAGCCATTTAGGCCCTCAGTGGTGACACTTGCTTTATCTACCAAGCCATGCTAAATCCACAAGGCCAGAAGCAACTGCTGAAGCCTGACTACACAGTCCTTGTAGCACAACATAATTTTAACAAATAATATTAATGGTAGAAAAACAACTGTTGTTTCAAAAGAAATTATTCAAAACTACGCAAGATGATGACCTGATGCAAGTTTACACAGGTATGAGCACTTTTATGTCTTTAACGTTTATTTACTAGCTTTTAGCAAATATTCTGTTTAACATGGATGCAAACTCTACACTGCATGTCTGTTAAGACAATTTGAAATTTCACTGTTCTCTTTAGAACTCTCCAAAAAACTTGATAAATTTCAATAGTTGTCACAGCAAAGAAATTACTGATTCGCACTTTTCTAAAGGTCTTTACACATATTCTAGAGAGTCATATGGCATTGCAGTGCAGCCACATTTAAGTTTAAACATTAGGAAACTGAGCAAGTGCAAAGAGAAAAATCCTCAAACTAAGGAACAAGAACAGAGCTACAGATGGCAAACTGGGAGTTGCTGCATCTCCTATGGTTTCCCCTTGCAATGATACCATTTAAAATGAAGAACCTTCATTTTTAATTATATGAGTTGACATTTGTCTCTAACATAAGACTGTGTGCATATTTATAAATAAATACGAAAACTCTTACCCCAAATCCTCTATGCTAAGTGGAGGCCCTGAGCCTGATGGATTCTTCAGCATTAATTCCTGTAGTTTCGTGTTCTTTTCATCTTCTGACAGACTTCTGTTGCTTAAAATTTGACGTCTTTTAATTGCGAGGTCCTTAATTTCTTTTAGAAACCTAGCTCTATGTGGATTTACTAATTCAAAGTCTTCCCACGTTAAAATTCCATTAAACCAGGCAGGAGGCTTAGGTTTTGGTGGATCAAGAATAAATTCTGATTTGGAGTCCTCTTCCAGACTTCCTACTGACAAGGAATCATGCCCTTCTTCTGTAGAAGCCTCCGACTGACTTTCAGTGCAGTGCAAGTCTCTGTCACCCTGTGATTCATATATCAACTTACTCATGTTACTTTTAATGTCCCCCATGCACATGAGTTTAAAAAAAGGCTTAGAAATGGGTAAATCCACAAGTCTATTGTCCTGAATGCATTTAGCCAAGAAAATTCCAAGGAAGTGGAAAAGTTTGGTTATTCTTTCAAGTTCATCACTGTCTTGTGGGAATGGTGCTGTGAAGAGTCCACATGATCTCTGTACATAGTAGCCAGGGGGTTTCAATCCACCACCAATATCAACCTGAATTAAGAGAAACACAAAAAAGTTGACATTGTTAAAGGTGAATTTAATTCAATATCTGTGCTGGTTTACTTATAATACTTCTCTGTTAAACCCCTCCTGGATATCCAGCTCATTTTTCTTTTATACACATACTCAGTTTAAAACGCAAATTGACATCTACCTGACGAGACTCATCATCGGGAAAGTCGTCATCACAAAGCCAAGCTCCCAGATCTGTCCTCTGAAATTCTGCTGCCACCAATGCATAAAATTCCAAGGTGGGACCCAGGCCTGTTCCTTCCTCCCCTAAAAATTCAACCTAGAAGAACATAAGGAATGTTAATAATAAAATAAAATCCTAGTGAATGTTCAGAGCTGGTTATGGAACAGGATATTGAATATCCTGTACATGAGAAATAGCTATCTAACCTCACTCTGCTAGGCAGATATGCTTTACCTCTAGAACAGATTTTCTGTCTGCATGAATCTGCATGACATTTTCTGCCCATTCCATCAAGGATTCACCTCGCGGAACTTTCACTCTTTCATGTTTGAGGCGTCCAACTCTGAATTCTCCTGGATCATCACGTCGCACTGTGCTTGTGGTCCTTGTCCGTTCAACAGTGGCTTCACGTCTGTTCTGTAGCCAGACAATTGCTCTGGAAAAACAAGACAAAAACCACTTGTTTAAAACTTTGGTGTCTACCAGAATGGAAACTTGAATGCAGCCACTATGGAAAAGTTACCTTGTTAAGTACTAATTGCCTCCTCCTGTTTTTGTTTTTTTTTTTTAAACTTATATACCAAAGTATTTATCAGAAATACTCAAAATGCCCCAATATGGACTGCTTTGTATTTTATGAGGTTAGCAAACTAAATAATTTTTAATTACTATGAAGGACCAGTCATAACTTCTGATGTAACAAATAGCCCCAGTAAAAACATACAATTCTTGATCTGAATTACTACAGTTTTCACATTACAGTGGAATGAACAGGGCGAAGCACTTACTTCAGTACTTTTTAATTGCAGCTGCTCAAAACTGCTTATAGACACTAAGACTTCCACTAGATACCGCACGGCAGTTGTACATCACCCCGCTGATACTGGCCAAGTTTACAGCTAAATTTACTTATTAAAGAAACATGGAACCAAAGCTGAAATACAATCACACACATACAGGTGCATACCAGTGAAGGAAGAGCAGCCACCTCTCACAGTAATACTTACATGAAGTCAAAGTTCTGAATTCCCATGTGTATTATCTGTGCAGCAAAAAGCAACCTACAGAGCTACCATCTGGGGGCAGTTCTGCAAGTATGGTCAAGTGTCCCAACAGGGTGCACTTGCCCATGTGCATGTACACACAGAAGTCATATACAAGTTGTAAGAACTATTTCCAGTATTTTAAGAGCTTAAGAAAGCTCTTTACTTACCAAGTGAATACCATGCACGGTTTCCTGAAGGATATCTTTAAAACACATGTTTTCTAAAACATTACCTTTTTTCAAAACAAAACCACAAATACACACGGTCCAGTTGTCTGGACCATTTTTCTGTAGAAGTTCAATTCTTCCATATTAAGAAAATTTAAACTGATGTCTTGCAAGACAATACCTTTTCTTCTCTTCCTTTTTCTTTCTTTTAAAATGCCTCATTTTACACTTTTCATGAGGCATTTCTACTGTGTATTAAACACAACAGTATTCTCTGCAAATCACTGTCTGTGCTTTTCTCCCTCTTTGTAAAAAACAACCAAAAAAAAAGCCAAGGATTACAAAAAACAATTCTTTGCCAGCTTACTTTTATGTTATGAGAATAAAAAGTTTTACACTGTCTACATATTCTCAAGGGAATCACTGCTGCAATCAAAATATTAAGGATTCATAGGTAACCAAAACACTTCAGAGGGTACCCTTAAATGTTTTAATGTCTGGTTTTGTTACAATTTCATTATGCAGCTAATACTAACTTTTCAAATTACATCTATTTGTTAGATTTTGTCTGTTTTGTTAAGAGTTTATTGAATTTAAAAAAAACCAAACCACAAGCACCAAACAATTGTAGGAACAATAGAAATAAAAGATATGTGCTTCGGTGTATGTTTTCAAAAAACATTTAATTCACATTTATTTGCAGAATTTTTCAACTTTGTTTCTTACTTCTTTATGCAGTGAACTTCAACCCAGTCGAATTACTGCCTGATATGATAACCTACCTAGGGATACACAAGCAAGTCTTCAGCTAAAGTTGAGAAATGAATTTCCTGAATAACATCGAAGAGAAGGTAGGCTACTCATCATAAACCTCTAACACCATGAACAAGAAATGTTTCAAGCGTCCAGAAGTCTTTCTGAAGTTTTCCATCTTCTTCCCCTTGTTTCTACATCTAAAATGCTGTAAACTTGGCATATAAAATCTGTCTTTTTGGGAATACTTCTGTAAATTAGCAATTAAAAAACCTATTATTTTTGTTAAAGAAAAAAGGAAGCAGTCTTTATTTTTTTTTTTTACCTTGATGCTCCAAACGCTGTACATGTGAAGTACAACTGTCTTGTTTCAAATGGAATTAAGAAAGGACACTTGCTTGTTAGCTGCTCACACCAGTCTGGCAAAGCTCCACTAGCTAGTGCCAAGGGTTCCTGTAGTTTAATGCAAGAAAAAGAAAGAAAGAAAAAACAAAAAAGTTTCTAATATTAGACTCAGGTTGTCCCAACAAGTTTGTAGCCAAGTACATAGAGACCCAACACACTCAATTACGGAGTTTTCATCTGTCCTTGAGCAAGCTTCTTCCTTCACAGCAACTGCTACTTTTTTTTTTTCTCCTTTCTTTTCAACTCTATGAATGAGAAGTTCACAGAGCTTCTAGAGCTTAAGAGTGGACACAAGGTGCTTTGGCACAAACACACTAGAAGCTGTAGCAAATCTCTGGGATACTGTGCTACTGTGCACTGTGGGGAGATCTCAGTATACAATTACCTGGAGAGAACTACTTTTGCCCAAAGGTGATTAGATACTACCTCATCAATACTAGAAGACACAAAAGTAACCTGGTGGTAGTAAAGATGATCCCAGAGACAATATTACTATAGTCCCTCCTAAAATACAATTATACTAAAAAACAGACTGCAGAAATTATTACAACAAGGATATTCAGGGTGCCTGAACAGCCTTAAAAAAATATGAACAAACAAAACTTTTTTTTTTTAAGGAACACTTAGGGCAACCTAACAGTAATTTAAAAACAAACAAACAAAACCCCAAAACAAAAAAACCAACACTCAAAAAGCACAAGCACTGAGCAAGTGAAGAATCTTCATCTTCAAATCTTTGTTAAAGAAAATGTAGTTCTACCAAAGAACTACATCTCAAAGTTTTCCTTCAAAAGCATCTAACTGACCTAGTATAATACCAAGATTGTTTTCTAAATGCTATTTTTTGAAAGTTTTATGTAGAATGTATAAACAATAAAATGTTTTTGAACCTTAACACAATTAATTACCTTTGTTACAATGTCATCACGCAGACATACATACACTACGTGTCAACATGGATGTTCTTTTTCATAAGCAAATGATTGTATTGCAACTTTTCTTCTTAGAATGCTTTTATTTAGACTAGCCTGTTCTTACAGAATTTCCTCATCCAAAATATAAGGAAGTATCATATGAAACAATTTGAAAGTCAAAATAGCACAAAAGCTAATAATTTCAAAAAGTTAAAGTAAGGGAAAGTACACTAGAGTCTCAAAAACAATATTACATAGATACATGTGAATAATACATCAATGTAATACCTCAATCTGTTGCAGAATCTTTGTAGTAATTTTTTTGCTTGTGAATTCATCTGGTGGAAAGTTAAACTGCGGATGCTCATCACCTTCTGAAAATATCAAGAGAAAATTTGGCCTTTATTTTGTTTTCATTAAAACATTTCAGAAGCTCTGCTAGGTAACTGACTTACCTTCTTGAGAAGTTCGTGCTGTGTAAGGGTCACTGGCAACTATATACAAAATGCGAAGTAACTGCAGAACGTCTTCTACTCCACAGGAGTTCTGCCCACTGCCAGCTTTGGCCTGAGGTTGTTCCTTTGTCAAACTAAGGATATCAGAATTTTGAAGAGTAGAAATGGCCCCTTGATTTAATCCAGATTTCGATCCATGTTCACAAAAATCCTGTAAAACAAGAATTGTTAAGAATGAAAACTTTGTGTTACTATCTTTACAACTGTGTGCTCCAAGTTAGTGAGGTGAAAAATGAGAATGGTTGCTGTGTTTAACCTCAACGCTTAGATGAATTGTGGATGCTTCAAATAATGATTTAAATGCATTTTAACTTGACTATATTTGACAAAAGACATAGAGGGCAGCAAAAACTAAACTTGATATTGGCATGTGAACATTCAACTTTCCTATCCATGTCATATCGCTCCTTCACAAGATCTTTAAAGCTGCAAAACAAAGCACACAGCCATTCATAATGAAAAAGGTTGGATGCAGACATATACCTTGTATGCAGCTATGAGCTGGGAACAATTTCTGTTTTTCCTAATACTTTTATTAGTGCCGGTTAATTTCCAGTGGCGCAGGAAAGCTGAGTCTGCATTCTTCTGCAGGTAGGTTATCAAGTCATTCTTTGGTAATTCGTCAGTGCCAAGGTACTGCTCCACATGCTCTACTGACCAGCAACCCTACAACAGGAACCACCAAATGTTGGTTTTTCCTGGTTGTAAAGTCTTCAAGATTTCACATGCATTACATATTGTCTTTTTTAAAGGAGCATGCATTTACAGATGTACTCACTCATATCCTTCAAGTAATTGAAAACTGTTAGTTTTTTTAATGTAGCATTTCAAAAACTGCAATTAGATTTGTTTTGCTTTCGTTTAAACATCCATGAAAACATATACAAAAGCAAAGAACTAAGTCTTACCATTTTTCCACTTTCTTTCTCTTTATCAGAATCCTTCATTTCTCTGTACATGATTCTAGACATCAAAACAACAAGTTAATACTTCGTTCTCATAACACAACTTCTAAATTCTGAAGTTATACATTGACTTGTTAGATATTAATTACATTTCTATAACATGATGTAAACCAGCAATAGCAGCTGCTCTCTGCTGCACAGAAAATCTGGGATACCCTCACGCAGCAAAGTTCTTAAACTCACATTTTAATTTTAATTATGCCAATATTTATCTTGCAAAGTATTAATTTATGCTTCCTTAAGTGAGGTTTGAATAATCAAACAACCTTCATCATGCAAACTTCCCAGACCAGCTTCAGGTTCTTCACTAAACATACACCAGCTCTTTGAAATTTCAGGTAGTTTGTTGTGTATGAACTTTAGAGATACTCACACTTACAACTATTTCTCATGCTTTCTAACTAGAAAACCTTTTTGTTCGAGTACACAATTTTTGACATAAGAAAACTTAGAAAATAGGTGTAATATACAAGCACTGATTAAATCTAAAATACAGAGTTTAAAAAAAGTGCAACCACCTCACGGCAGTTTTTGCTTTCATACAGGTTAGTTTCCTAGTATGACTGAAGTTACATTGGTGTAGTAAACGGAAAATAAACACAATCATATAGTTGTATAATTTCTGTCTATTACTATAAAGCAAGTAAGGTCAAATTCGGGTAGAGGGAACAGTTGAGGTTGGAAGTGACCTCTGGAGTCCTAGTCCAAAGCCCCTGACTCAAATGTTATGTTTAAATGGAATTTCCCGTATTTCAGTTTGAGCCATTTTCTTCTTTGTCTTTTCACTTGTCACAACAAAGAGACTTCCTTACTTTCCCCCATCAGGTATTCATATACACTGGTAAGATCCTACAAGCCTTTTGTTCTCCAGGCTAGACAGTCCCAGACCTCTCAGACTCTCTTGGCATGACTTTAAGCCCTCTAATCATCCTTACAGCCCTTTGCTGGACTCCCTCCAGTGTCCACATCTCTTTTGTACTGAGGAGACCTGAACTGGACAGACCACTCCAGATGTGTCTCACCAGTGCTGAGCAGAGGGGGAAGATCCCCTCCCTCAGCCTTCCTAATGAAGCCCAGGATGCTGTGGACTTACTTTGCTCCCAGGGTGCAGAGCTGGCTTGTGTTCAATTTTATGGACCCTCAGGGCCTTCTCTGCCATGCTGCTTTCCAGCCAGTTGGCCCCCAGCCTCTACCAGTAGCTATTTCTCCCCAGCAGCCAGACTTTGCATTTGCCTTTGTGGAACTTCATGAAGTTCCTGTCTCTCTGTTCTTCCAGCCTGATGAGATCTCTCGGAATGGCAGCACAACTATCTGGTGCAACAATGACTCCTCTCAGTTCTGTCTGCAAGCTTGTTGAGGGTCAGCTCTGTCCCATCATACAGTTCATTAATGTAGATGTTAAACAGTACTGGACCCAGTATCAACCCGAGGTACACCACTAATGACTGTCCTCCAGCTGGACTTCATACCAATGATCACAATCATCTGAGCCCAGCAGTTCAGGCAGTTTTCAGACACTATCTAGTCCATACTTTATTAGCTTGCAATGAGGGAGAAAGGGTTGAAAGCCTTGATAAAGTCGAAGAAAACAGCATCTACTGCTTTCTCCTCACCACTGAGCTAGGTTATCAGATTGCTTAAGAATTATTTCCTTTTCATAAATCCATGCAACCTACTCCCAATCACCTTCCTGTCCTTTACTGTTTGAAAATGGTTTCCAGGAAAATTTCCACCGCTTTTACAGAGATGAAAGAGAGAGTGACCTCCCTATTGTTCCCTAGATCTTTCTTGCCATTCTTGGGGGTAGGAATGACACTTGCTTTCTTACAGTCCTCAGAAATGTCTCCCAACCACCATGACCTATCAAAGATAACTAAGGAGTGGTCAGCTCTTGTGGGTGCTTCCCCTTGGGTCTCATGGACTTGTATGTCCAGTTTCTTTAAGTGTTCCCTAACCTTTGCTCTTCACATTCCTCAACAGATCCTAATCCCATATCTTCACGCTGGGACAATGTTACCCTTGGGTCACTTGACCCTTCTTCCATCTCTTATATGCTTCCTTTTTTATGTTTTGAGTTCTGTTGAGAGTTTCTTTTTCATCCATGCAGGTCTCCTACTGCCTCTGCCTGACTTCCCACATATTACAATGGATTTTCTTGAGCCTGGAAGAAGTAATCCTTGAAAATAAATCAATCATCTCTCCTGACCTCTCTATAGGACTACATCCCCATGGGATTCTTCCAAGAAGATCCCTAAGCAGACAAAATACTGTTCTCCCTGTCAACTGCTTGACTTTTGGAATACTGTTAAAAAGTTACAGTTGAGCATTAGAGGTTAGGACTTTTTTTGGTTTGTATTCAAAGCACTACCTTTAAAACAAGTAAGAACATCCTGCCATAAACACAAGAAAAACTAATTCTAGCATTGCTTCCTATGGAGCAAGAAAAAAAACTTAACAGTGTTTCACACCTGCTCCCTAATCGGTCACAGTGTTCTCTACACAGAATAACAAACTTGTGAGCTTACGTGTATGTTGGCTCCCAAATACGTCTAAGTTTGTCAGATTTCACATTGCCATTACAGGAAAGCTGTAACAATTTCTGTACATAGTAAAAGATGGTAGATCGAAAGTTTGTTAGGGGCAGCTCTACTTCTCGAGTTGTTCCAAGACCTGAAACCTTCAAGGTGAGCGCTAAACGTGGCGAAGGCATGCACTCAACCTCTTCCCAGAGTTCTGCATGAGGTGTACCTGCACGTGAAAAAATATTTGAGAAGCTGTTAATACAAAATCAATAACGCATGACAAGTTGGCTTAAACATAATAAAGTGGCTCGATAAGGAAGTGTGAAAATTTTCTGCACACATGCCAAAGAGATGATCCTGAGTTGTAACTATGAACTGTATCTAAGGGCTGTAACTGCAGCACTTCTCTACATGTGAGTAAAGCTAACAAGAATTTTTGAAATATCTACTGATCCTTAAGTCCTAATAACATCCCCTTTAATACTACCACAGCACATGCATTCTTTTCATGCACACTATCTTCTTGTTGTAGGAACTTGTTTCAGTTCATCAAAATCAACAATGGCTTGTTTCCACATAAGATAAACCTACACATTCCCTTCTGTAATGAACACTGACTACAGCCGCCCTGATAAACAAGAATGAACTAAGGAACAAGACTGGGAGTTTTGCTACTGGTCATACAGACTGCTCAGTTCCTGTGAAAGCTTTCCCTTGCCTCCGCTTTGGACTGTTTCAACAAGCCCTCTCCAATCAAAGCTGCTCTGGGTAGCTCAGCACACAGATTATTCCTTGCAGGTTGAAGCAGAGATAGCAAGAAATATGTCACTAATCCCAGTTAATTCCATGAGTATGCTTATTTTACATAGCACTTAATTTACTTTTCCCTCAATAATGCTTGGACCTGCAGAGTTAGATGAAACTCTCATTCAAACAACGAAAGCCACACAGCCACAAAAGCATATTGGACTGGTTAATGGTGACAGGAACTCCAGAGCCCAATGGGCCTTGAACAGTGGGTCTCCATCCTAAAGCCAGATCAAGTATCACAAATGTCTTGTCAGCACACCTGGTGGAGGGATTTCTAGGTCAGTTGTTTGTTGAACATTAGTACGACCAGGTCTTGGGTCAAAAGCAGGAACCAGAGCAGAAAACTGCCGTTTCAATACATAATCATCATCCCATGTTCTTCGGCGGCCACCTTTGGTTTCATACTCCTCCTCTTCCTAAAAAAAAAAAAAAAAAAAAAAGGAGTTGCTTTTAGATTCTGCTACAAAGAATAATTTAATAAAAAAGTTAAAACTTAGGGAATACAGCAGTCATGTAAACTAAAACTGACATAAAAAATATCAAAATAGCACATAACAGCATTAGTTCTGTTTAACTGGTCAAGCAGGAATCAAGAGAATTATCAAAACCACAGACAGAGAAATCAGCATAAATGTGTAACCTTACAGGAGGTGTATTTACAGTTTCTGGAAATAATTAAACTTTCCATAAAGCACCAGAACACAGGGAAATACAGAGTAGTGTAGACCAGCAAACTTGATGTACATATCTTGTGTATTCTACAAACTGCGGAGTATCAAAGATGCAAATAAAATCAATGGTGTCAAAATTAACACATTAACTTCACTGAAACCAAGAGGTATTTTTTTTTTTTGAAAGCATATACATATATTGTTATATAATGTATACACATTTTATCCAGAGATTAAATCAAACACCCAAATACTGAAACTATTATGGTGGGAAGAAATCTAATTTTCAATAACCTTTAGCAAGTATTAGCTGCTTACTACTTTTCTACAACAAGCTTTTAACCTGTTCAACTCCTCATTGAGAAGAATTACACAGTACAGGGTGTTTCAAAAAGATGGACCCAATTTGAAATCATTGTATCTCTGCAATCATGAACCACCCATAAATGAAACTCTCACCACTGGAAAGGGTGGGACACAGAGTTTCAAGTGATGAGCACCAGATGCCTCTCCCAGCGCACAAACAGCCCCCAGCTTCAGTCACTGGCCCGATGGTGACCCCATCAGCTACACTGCTTTGAAACCGTGTTCATCTTTTTGAAACACCCTGTGTATCAGAGGGAACATGACTGGAACACAATCAAGTAAAGCCAAATTATCTCTTTCAGATCCAATTCCCTGCAAAGACTAATTTAGCTATTTCTGCTTCTTCCCACGAACAACAACAGTAACTTCATGTAATAATTTCTGAAAAGTGATCAACAGTCTACAAATAAGTTTCTTGTTTGCATTGTAGATTCATTTAACTAGCACTGTTTTTTCCTTTCCCAACTTTGTATCTTTCTGCAAAAGCGAAATAATAAAATACTTAGTAATGTACTTGACTTTCTCTTAAAAACATAAGCTGAGTAGGTTAAAATGGTAAATATTTTGGTTCAAATGACTGAAAGTTGTGCATATTAATTACAGGAGGAATCTTCTATCATTCCATAAAGCAATATTCACGTTTATGTAATAAACATTAAATTATCATCTTATATTTTTCCTCTTGGACCTTGCAATATCCATTCTGGTCACTTCAATGGTGGTAGAAGATCAGGCATTCATCATACCACTAAAGAAAAACCAAATGAAAAGCCAGAACTCACAGTAACGTAGGCAAGACCTATATGGACTAACCTGCTGGGTGTTGCCTTGCCTTTTCCTTTTTTTAAAATAGATATATATAGATATATATATATAATCTCGGGTTGTATTAATTCTGACCTGTAAGGTCTCAGCGTGTGCTGGCATTCAAAACCACTTTTCTCTGGAATAAATGTTGAAAGTGGTACCATCAAATTTGTACAGAAAGGCTACTATCACCAATCTAGTGCTCATTTGAATGCATGAGAAAAACAGTTTTCTTAATACTCAAAATATATGCAAGAACGGGGAAAAGGGACAATGAACTGCCTTCATAAAGTAGCATTCAGTTTGCAGCCCCTGAAAAGCACAACACAATTTTAACTTTGGCATTTTATTTAGAGTCTCAATGGATAGGCACCCCAAACTAGCAGTCCTCAATCTAAACACATCTGTTTTAATTAACAGAAAGATTATAGCTAGGACCTGATATTGGAAAAAAAAACCAAAAACAACCAAAAAAACACTGTGGATTTTTAATGCATCTGTTAGTCAATAAAGATATAATCTATGCTAACTATACTGTACCATAACTTCCTCATATTCTTGATCTTCTTGGTTATCATCTTCATTTTCATCATCTTCTTCATCAGGTTCAGGTAGATCCTCATCATCATCTAACTCTGCCAACAGAGTACTAGCTCGGCAGCTATCAAGAAAATCTATAACACATATATATATATATATTTACATATGGAACAGAAGGCAAGAATAACTTTTAAAGCAAAATTTGGAAAAATAAGGAACAATAGCATTGGGAACACTGAAAAAACAAATCTCACAAACAAGCAAAAGAGATAACTAAAATATTGCTTATGGCATAAGAAGATTAAAAGCTATGATAAAAGCACACACCTGACAAAAAGTTCAGGAGTCCAGTCAATAGTATAAGTAAAAAAAGCACTCAACATATGTATAACTAAGAGTTATCAGCAAGACAGATCAGTTTCTCATTTGCTTATATCAAACATTTTAAAATTACACTTAGGTTAAATTTCAAAAGATCACAAAAAATGCTACACAAATGTATACTGACTCTACCTTTAATTAACTTTAAAAATAGGTTAGTGATGTAATTTCCACTAAGAATGTGTGACTTAGACCTCAAATTACAATGTAAAGGAAATATAAAATAAACATTTTTAAGGTAACATTTTTAAAGATTCAATTGATAATTAATTTCTGTAACAAGAAGCTCAAGACAAATATAAAGTTCAATTTCACCCACTTTGGACTAAGACTTAAAAGACAACCCCCAAAACCAGAAGTTCACAGCAATCCAGGGTGGGCTGGGATGAATCTTTACATTTTTCTTTATGCATATAAATTATCTATACCAACCAAACACCCTTTGAATTGTTGCCAATGCACCAACAGAGACTTTAAGGTAACTCTACTTGCCCAGTTGTTTATAATATATTTTTAAGACTTGTCAACCAATCAAAATACCAAATGAGACTTAAAAATTAAAAGAATAAGGGAGATGGCATATGTAGGTATTTTAATCAACCACCCCCAAGCAGCTCAATTCCAATATCCATTGAAATTACCAGGTATTTTTTAAGCAATTTCAATAGGCTATAGGAGAGGCGACAAAATAGAATGCAACCTTAATCCAGTCCAATTTTAAACAAATCAAGAATCTTCTATTTGTAGAACATCTCACAATCCAAAAAACTTTACATTAGGAAGTATTTTCCCATACCTAGCCCAGACTTTTCTTGACTTCATTTCATTAACTTAATTTCCCCATATTATCAACCTAGTTAACTAAATCATCTTTCGCAGTATTCATATCCTGCAAATAAATTCTGTTCTAAAGTCTGTTTCTCACAGAGTGCCCACATAAGTCCGCATTTTGTTCCTTGAATCATATCTTTCCATCTTCTAAGTAATTTTCATTTCTGTGCTCTTTCCAATTTGTTTTGCAATTACTATTATGGCACTGAGAGACCTGAAACCTCACCTACTATTTTAAGTGTATTATGTGCCTGATGGCAGAGACTTTTCAATCACTGAGCAACACAGGGTACCTCACACTGAGCCTGTAGCATGAACTATACAACACCATGAGAAATAACATTTTTATTTTAATTACAGGTTCATATGCTAACTACATTAGATACTAAACTCATTTGATTAAGGAAAAGATTAAGTGCCTAAACAAACTATACCATAAATAATAATATGGGATAGAAAATACTGAAAATAAACATTTGAAAACATAGGGAAATACTGCTACATTAACGTTATTTTACTTACTGCCTTACAGAACTAGTAATATACAAACAGCTCTATTTTCAAATACTTTTCAGTAAATAAACTACTACATGAGCAAATCATAACAACGGGAGAAAAGGGAAAAAAAATCATTAATGGGAGGTCTGCTTATGTTCATTTAAAAATGAAACTTACCATATAAAGAATATTCTGCCTCCTGACCTGTATCGCTCTCACTAGATGTTGATGTTAGGCTAGTAGTTAGAGTATTACTAAGCGACTGACCAACAGATAAAACTGTAGTTGCTGTAGCTACATTGCTGCTGCTAGTAACACTGGATGTAGACATGGTCACTGTTGATGTGGTACCAGTTGTAGTCAGATTAGGGAAACTTTGGGCACCCATAAGAGGAGAAGCTATAGATAAAGATATGGTAAGATAAAATAAATAATTTGATGACTTGAAGAGCACAATTTACATGCATGAGTCCTGTGTTGAAAAATATATTTGGGGTTGAAAAATTATCAGATGGTTTATTTTACAATAAAGAATAACAGACTAAAGGGGAAAGGTTTCCCAATGCAAAAGTGCACCCTACAATGCAAATGCCCACTTCTGAGCATATTCCCTCACATACATTTAAAACAAATAATTTTATTAAATAAATCCCCAAATCCCATTGTACATCTGAAATAATTTCAACATATGAAAAGTATTTCTGAAATGTGTTATTCCAATATCATGTCTGTCTTTAAGCCTAAAATTTAATTTAACCTCTAAAGTGCAACATAATAAAAGTTATACAGGGAAAACAGTTTAACTATATATAAATTAAGTGAGAACAGAACATAACAAGTGTGAAACTTGGGATTTTTTAGGCATTTTTCTAAAGTTCTTAAAGCAGCTCTGACTTATCCTTCACATATTAGCACATATGTTGATGATGGGCAACAAGCCTGAGTTGGCAGTATTGCAAAACATGTGACTTCATACCTTTCTTATGTTGACTTATATTAATAATTCTCAGAATAAGCAACAATTAAAAATTTACCTTTACTGCACATTCAACTAAAACACAGTAAATACATTTTAGTTAACTGAAACAGGACTAAATCCACTGTAAGCTCAATAGAAATAATTTCAGGTACACAATTGAGTATAAGTTATAGTAACTACACATTTGCATATCAATCTTCAGAAGATTTTCTCACATGCTTATCTTCAAACACAGGAGGTTAATCACATTTGCATGTGTAAATTTGAGGGGTCATCTTTGAAAAACATAAGGTTTAAATTTAAGTAATCTACCTTTTCTAAAATATATTGAATGCAAGTTTTACAGTTTTAAAGTAAACATTTCTGTTATTACAGCTTCTGTAAACTGAGGCACTATCTTAGAAGAAAATTAGTTTCAGTTTTGAATTTCAGACTATTATTATTGAGGCTTGCAATGGTTACTACCCCTGAAGAAGAATACAACTCAACTGGGATTCTTCTCCTAAGTGCATTTGGTAGCTTTTTGAGAAAAATTAATTTTACTGTTTCTATTTTTGTTGTTTGCTAGATTGTTTGTTTGTTTTTCCCTTAGGAACTTAACTAACAGTTTGTAAACAGAAACACAAACAAACAAACAGCAAAGTTGACCCAAGCAGGCATAGTGCTTGAGATTACTTCTATGTGTGGGGAAGGAGAGCGTGAAGTTTAAACTTAAAGCTGTCAATAAGCCAGTGCTCTAGGAAAGCATGGACATTTTCCATTTCAAAGGGTTCTTCTTTTGTTGTTTGAGAACTTGAAAATAAATTGTTCAATACTAACATCTTCCACCCCCTTCTAATTAATTACAATCAACTCTTTGTTATTACAATAAACAGAAAAAGTCATTAAGTGCCAGCATTTCATTTGCTCTGAACTTAAAACCAAATTGAATTTGGCCTCCCCAGACATCACTTCACTCCTGGCAAGTACTGATGTTTTTAAATGCAACCACCACAGCAAGCCCAAGAAGACTTACATCACTAATCATGATTTCAGACTTGATAATTTCAGACTACTTTTTTTTTTTTGGTTGGTTGGTTGGTTCGTTCTTTTTTGCTTGTTTTTAAACTTGGACAGAGCAAACAAAAAATAAATTTTTAAAAAATCTAAGCTTTTTACAATGCTGTAATATAACTTCGGTGAGCCTGCTCAAATATAGTCTCTGATCTCTTTTTGGCTCACAAGCTCCCATTTACAGTTTCTATTTGTATAAAATAAAATCACTCCTAAATGAGGGATAATTCTAAAGTAGAAATCAAATTTTTAGTTTGCCATTTTCTTATTTCCAACTTTAGCACTCTATGATATCCAACAGTCATGAAAACTGTTGAACGTGCTGTTGAAGTATCTTTACTGCGTTTTTCAAAGGTGCTCGCTCTCTCTCCACCAGCACAAAACTACTTCAGAACCAGAGGCACTGACTATATGCCTAAAACGAGATCAATTACCAGAAATCTTCCTTTGAGTATCTTTCTTACATTTTTAATGCAGGCTGAAAACAGTCCCCTACTATCCACCAGTATCACAAGATAAATGTTAAGAACACATTAAAAAAACAAACTCCCCAAGAAAATAAGAAATTACGAAAGCAATCATCATATTCTTAAGTAAGGAAGCAGACAAGTTCTAGGAAAGCATGAAAGCTGAACAAGAAACTAAGTGTTTCTTTCTGGCTTGGGTAATTTTACTTTTTCTTACTTGCCTACCTCATGAAATGCAGCTCTCTGGCTAAAATGTTACCACCATCACAGAACAAAATGCCTAACAAGGCTGGCTGAGTAACAACTCTAATGGGAGCATGCTGAAAATTCAGAAGAGAGCTCACAACAAGCAGGTTTACAATTTACCTGCTAATACCTTGGTCCTACACACAATCTGAGGACATGTAAATGTAAAAGCATGCACATCCCAATTAAATCATAGTTAACTATAAACTTCCTGACGCTTAATACGTCTGAGCAGTTTGCCAAATGTAAGCCTTAATGAAAACATACACAGTATTAGAGTACATTAAGTTATTCAGCCTGATAGAATCCAGGAATCTACTGAAATTGCATCATGCTGCAGTTTACTTCTTTCTTTCTACTGTGTTCTCAGTTCTTAAGCTCCGAGACTTCACAATATGCACAAACTGCCTTTCCCAAGGAAAATGGAAAAGTAACAGAAATGAGCAGATACAAGGTGAGTATGCAAAATCTATACAGATCAGAAAGTAAGAGTATCCCAACACTAGCTACTTTGCTAGTTTTCCAGCTTTGTAATCTAAACCATCTCACTCTTCCTAAACATGTAATAGAAAATAATTTGATGTCTATTTGATGGGTGCCACAGTGTAATCTGACATCAGAGGGCAATATAACACTTTCCAGGTGACCTGAACTCTCTGAGCTCTTCACGAATCTACAGGTACACACAAGGTCAAGGCTGCTCTGAGTTTGTTTATCAGGCCAACAGAATCCAAACTTCTTTAAGTCTAATGAAAGCGAAAGAAACAACAAAAGCTTTAACTAAGATATAGCTTACTTACTTGCAGTACTCATGACATTTCTCCCCAAAGTATTAGTATTGTTATCACTGCTACTTCGGCTTAAATTCATGTTGTTTGTGGCATTGGTACGTGCTATGTTTGCCACTCTTCGTACAAAGGACTCCAGGCTGGAAGTTTCTCGAGATGATAAGTTCGGAACACTTGCACTGGAGCTCATCGGTGCCCCGGCAGCCAGCAAAGAACTGACTGAGAGTCTGTTACTTGCTGAAGAGCTCAGAGGTCGTTGGGAAGCCGCTTCTTTATTAGTCAGTTCAGAGACTGAACTCACATCGGGAGAGCTTACGCTAACAATTCCCATAGATATAGCACTGGACTCCCCAGGAGTACGTATTGAGTTATCAGGACCTAACTTCCTCTCTGCATTTTCGTTTCCCATGTCCGCTGTTAAGGTGCTGGTGCTCGCACTGGAAGATGACCCTACGTCAGCCTGAGGCACGCTATCAGCAGAAGACAGAACAACAATTGGTTCATGGACGTCAGTGCCTGAAACTATATTTTGCTCCATTACACTTTCTGATCTCCGCTCCATTTTGGTCGAACCCAAGCTGATGTCGCTGCTACTGGCCACGCTACACACAGAACTGCTGCTTCCTTTTCTACTTGAGGAGCCTGCAGCAGCAGCCGTCTTGTCTGGACAGTTGTTTTTCACCAAGCTGCTCCATGACTGCGTTGTGCCTGAAACAGTGGATGAAACAGGTTTGGGTGATGCCGCTGAATCAGGGTCGTACCCTGGTGCAAGCTTGAGGTCAAACTTTCCTTCTGCGCCCATACGGTAAGAGTTAGAGCCACCAGCATCCCAGGTGACATCAATCCAGCCTGGAAAGGGACAGGAGTTTGTGAGATCCAGCAGAAAAGCAGACAGGAGCGTGTCAGACAGTAGCTCCACAATGTGGGATCAGCTTCTGATAAGGGCTGCATGTCTGAATTAATTAAATCACTAAATAACCCTTAATGCCAACTAAAAAGGAAGTGTTTAAGTCTAAATGATTTGGTATTTTAAAATATTGTTAACACTGAGGCAGCAAGCACGATCAGCCTCTATCTTCAGGGTCCCAGAATCCAGCCAAAAGTAAAGTTTCCTTCAGGAAGGAAACTGGCTTACTAGGAGACCTCAAACTTTCATTCATAGATGCTCTAATAATAGAAATGTATATTACAATATATCATAACTTTATTAATATGTGTCAAGAAACAATTCTTGCAAAGACATTCTATAATGTTTTTCTTTGCTGGATGCCTACGGATAAGCATATTTACTTGACAGAAGGCATTTTATTAAACTGATTAGTTCAGGATTTCTTATTCTTGGCCTACAAAGCGGAAGAATTAATTTACTGATACTCAACGTTTTAGTTCAATAATTTACACAGACTCAACATTTCCTATTCATAGGAAAAGTCTTATGGCAGGCAGGTAAGTACTACTTCAAGAAAGATTTCAGGGTTCCAAAAAGAATACGTTTCATACAATGAAACTTTATGCTGGGACCAAAGCAGCACTCAGAGAGATGCTACTCTTCAATCCCTTTATTAAATTATTATTTAGAGTACTAGGATTTTTTTTAACAGTTAAATATTATAAATCTGCAACAATGAGGGTAACATGCAAAATTTAGCTAACTAGGACAGAAATTGGGGCAAACCAATCTATTTTAACCTGTCTGAGTATGCCTTGCAATCTGAGAGTCACCTAAAAAACTTCCTTCTAGTATTTCTTATTATATGTTAGCTGTAACAAAACTTGGGTGTCGTTACTTTGATTGATACACATTTTCTTTAAAAAATAAAATGCCTAAAGCTCAGTCATCTTCTGTAACCTCAGACAGAAATTTAAAACAAGATGTCACGTCCAGACATACACAGAGTTTTCTTTAATAAAACAGAAGAGAGTTAATTTGAAGTAAAATATTCTTTGTAGTACTGTCGGGTGCACTTTTACCTTATAACTATCCAAAAGTCATCACTTCTAGACCAAAACAGAAGACTACAGGCAATTTTCTATTTAGAAATAGCACGCTGGAGGAAAAGTATTTAAAAATAAATTAAGTTTTCAGATAGGATAAGAAGACATCCCATCCCCACATGGGCAGGTTTAGATCACATTATTCTTGTCTGATTCTTTTCTGCCTTCATGAGCTACTATATATCTGAGTAGTTTTATGTCACTAAACCTCTGAAGGGTAAAATTCTCAATGGAGTCTGATTTTTTTCCTTTCTACCATTTATTTGCCTTTCTTACCAAATAGAAAAAAAAAAAGTTCCATACTCTAGTTAAACAGTATCATTTTTCCCCTTTATGAATATCTGAACAGTGTACTTTGTAAAAGCATACTAAATAACTGTTCTTGGTTTGTATTGTTCCTTTTCCTAAAGCAGTAATTAGAAACAGCTTTAAATCTGCACAATTTTTTAATACATATTACATACTTGGAGTTTTACTGCTTCATCATTATAGCCCTAAACCAACACCTTGACTCTGTGTAAGCACCAGTTAGCAATAAGGAAAATGTCCCTGTATTACGAACACTGTTTCCAGCACAAATCCAAATCACAGCTACTATGATGAACAGTAACGCTATCCCAGCCAAAAGCAGCACAAATGACAAAAAAGGCAATGGGATACTCTTTTCAAAATTCTGATTTGAAAGAAAACTACGGCAGGAACAAGAATCTCCTGATACATGTTTCACATTGTGGCATCACCATTTGATAAATGAACCTCAATTTCACCTATGCTTAAACAGGAAAGTTGTACTGGAATAGGTATGAAATCACTGATTTAGTAGAATACTACTCACCAATAATACCTAAAATCTTCAAAGTGAGAAGGTAGCTATGGATACTGTTGCATCTGATAAGAACAACATAGAGATGACAGAAGAATCCCCTACAAGCTGTACTGAATTGCTTAATAAAAAATCAGTTTCAAAACATTTTAAGACATTGTACTTTGGACACTTCTCCATGTTTGAGAGCTGACAACTCAACAAACTAGAAGAAATTTTAAAACCTGGCAAAGAAGGAGCCTATGAGTGGCTGAAGATGCTTCAGAAACAAGGCAAGTCTTACCCCACAAGAGGGGGGAGAGGGAGAAAAAGGTGGAAAGCATGTTCAGCTGACAAGATCATCACCTCTTCTGGAGCCTCCTCAATATCTTAGCTTCCTGAACACTGACTTCCCTGTCTGTTGCAGGTTTTTATTCTGCTCCGTAAGTTAAGTTCTTTCTGTGCTTTTAATTAAAAAAAAATAACAATTTGATCCCAATGAAGCTAGCGAGGTAGGAAAGGTACAGGATACAACAAAGTCAAGAAAAATATTGCAAATGCTAAGCTAGAAGAAATGAAGGAGGTAATTATAGATTCAGCAGGCCCAAAGCTTATCTAATCAGTTTGCATCCATCACCTTCCTATACTTTTTCTTCTTTGTAACAGATGTCAAAATAAAAATTTGCTATTTTAATTAAGCAAAACTCCACAAAAGTTTCATTTACAGCAAGAATTTCTGTTCATGCATTAAAGTGGAATTTCACAGCTGCAGTATTTGAGTTCCTTCTCCCCAAAACATTTAAAATTTTATCAACTTGTTCAAGACACTACAAAGAACATACTTCAATGCTGCCCATTCCACATGAACTGATCATGCCACAAACATTTACAAATTCATGCAATTTGTGCTCACCGTTATGCAATTCTCCTGTAACAGTGCCTTCACCCTGTGGGCTTCCATCCTGATCTCTCCATTTCCAATCAATTCCTCTGATGACACGAGCTCCTGGAACCATGTATTTCAACACCTGAGAACGGACCAGACGTCGCTGCCTTCGCAAATTCGCTTCAGCTTCTTTAGCAGCTTTTCCTACAAATGTAAATTGAAATGAAAAGACAAGTATTGAATGAGGAATAATTTTGAGCTTAAGTTCCTAAGCAAGTTCCACTGCAAAGATTAACCTTTTTCACACTGATTTTTATATTGTATGTTTATCAGCATTGTAGAAGAACAAATAGGATGTACACGTTCTTTTTCTTACCCAGCTGATCTTCACATACTCCATTTACAGTGCCATAGAGTTCAAATCCAGACAGGGAGAGGTAGTGTGTTTGCCCACTGGCATTCTTTCCCATCTGTTTTATTCTAACATGTCTCCAGCCTTGTTTCTCATCTTTTGGAGGATCTAAAGGCCATGTTGCTGTAGACCTTTAAATTTATGAGAAAGGGGGCATGGGTGGGGGACAAAAAAAAAAAAAAAAAAAAGGCTAAACCAAAACCATAATGCTGATTATGTATGAATAAAAATCAGAAAACTGCCAAGAATACAAGACACATAAAACCTATTAACACTACGGACATATTCTGGATGAGTGTTAATGTTACCACCTTCTCCAAAACAACAAAAACCACCACCAAAACTAGAATTTATAATGATGGCAAAACACAAATGCTGTTATGCAAACCATACAGAGAACTTTTGTATCATTTATTTTCCAGCCCATCCTTGATAATTCAGATCACCTACCATTTCTTTATATAGTCACATTATTACACCTCTAGTCCACATTAAATTAGTCTACAGCCAAGTATGGTTTTAATTGAGCTGATTTTATAAAAAGTGAAATAATACACGGACATACCCTGGTTCGTTGAGACTACAGTCATCAACATGAGTATACAAAGTAGTCCAGTTCTGTCCGTCCTTAGACACCTGGAAAACCCAATTTCTGAGAGCAGATCGTCCATAACCTCGAGCATGGCGTAATGTGTAAGCTGATGGTATAACCCAAAGGCCAAGATCTATGGCAAACCAAGCATTCTTATCATCGTTAGTATGACAATTGAGAGCTGAACTGTCACGGCTTAGGATGTCTTCTAAACGGCCATAAGGCAGATTTCTTCCTTCTGAGGATGTAACCACTACTAAACCATAGGCTGCTGGATTTACCCATTCATATGCAGTTCTATAGTAAAAAGAAAAATACACTGTTCAATTATTACTTACAGTAAAACCCCCAGGTATTAATAATACTAACATCTGATATTCACTGTAAATTGTATATTACAGATGAGTTTATTACAAACAAAAAAAATTAATTTTAGATACTTAGGTAACTTCAGAGGTGTTCCAAACACCATTTCACTACAGTGGTTCAAAAAAATAAAAGCACACGCATACAAAACAAACAAAAAACAAAACCAAACCCAAAACAAAAACAAAACACACCACCAAAAATTCCCACCGCACCACCAACAAACAAAATCATGGCAAACAAAAACAAAGACACAAACCTTCCTACCCCTTCATTTCTTAAGTAAGCATACAAATTCTCAACACAACCTCAGAGATTCTTATTTTTCTATTATTTAAGTAGAGCAAAAAGAAACTTAATTCTAATGATCAACAGTAAAAGCAAAGATATCTCCTGAAGATACTTAATATCAGTATGAATTGTCCCTCCCCATCCCACCCCGTGGATCAGAGTTTATTGTATCTGACTTAAAAAGATTTAGCTTGGAAGAAACTCACTTTGCATTTGTCCCAATCCAGTAAATAATTCCATTTTCATCAAAATCATGTTGATGCCTAAACACAAATGTTTGGCCTTCACGCAGTTTTCGTACAAAGACAAATGAAGCCCTATCAAAGTCGTACCATTGCTTTGCTACCTATATATGAACAAGAAGAAATCAAATATTAGAGATGCAGAATGCAACCGTTCCTTGTGAACTGTGTGTGGTATGTTGCTCACCATTTTCAGGAGATACTGTTCTAGAGATTCAACAGTTGCCAAAGGCTCCATCTTTAGCATTCTACCTGTCCGATCTATTAAAGAAGTCTCCCCTGAGGCACGTTCCAAACGAAATCTCAAGCGCCTTGTTAGTATCTGAAAGAGTAGCTAAATATTAACACAAGCTTTTCTATTTAGGTTTTATCATTTTAAGAAGAGCAAAATATTTCACAACAACAGTTTTAGAGGTTTATCAAGTATTTTTGTTGTGCAGCTTAAGCAAACTATTAATATATTCTCATTGAATGCTTTAAAAAGTAATTCCCTAGTATTCCACTTTTTTCAATTAATCAAACAATTCTTTAATATGACAGTCTTTAAGTCAATTACATAAGCCAGTATTTTCTCACTTTTCATGTATTTTCATAGCTTTTGTTTCTAAATCCTGTAGATTAGCAAATACGATAACATAAAAACTGAAAATGCTTTTCTAAAATACTCAATAGCAGCAGTGTTTTTGCAACTCTCTGCAACTATTTTCTAATCATTTAACATTGAAACAGAAATATTCACACTTCACTGTCATCTTGCAAAATCCTGAAGTGTGCTTTCAGACAGAAAAAAAGATGACTCCACAGAAACTGGACAAAACCAAATACTTTAGCTTTCCTTTATAAGAAGCTGCTGATGCTGTAGGTGTCTTGTATTACCAAATGAGCACACAGGCCTAGAATGGACCCTTTTAACTATCACAGCCCATCACAAGCCATCACAAATAAACATGTCTTACAATTGTCTTCTACAAACTGCTGGTGCAAACAGTAAGGATATTTACTAGGGGACATATTCCCATACAAAGAGAACAATACAGTAATATGAAAGAACAAACATTATCTCTGCCATCAAAACTTACTTTCACTTCACAGTGTAAAAGTGACAGTAGAGGAACACCCAAACATTTAGGTTAAGTGTTAGAGGAAATAAATGCAAAAAAGTTCATTGTTCTTTGCCTAATTCCATGTGCTTTTACAAGAATATGCTTCATACAGACTTAATGAGTGTAACTTGCACTGAAATTCGCGTATAACATTCAGTTTCGTGTATGATAAATTGTTATCCCAGTACATTTACCTGAAGATTATACGTAGATCCTGGTGTATCATACAAGTGGAGAGGTAGACGTTCAATAGATTCTAACACTGCTATCAACTTCCGAATTAATGCAACTGCTGGACGACTGTGAAAGTGAACAGTTACAGTGTTACTGCACAACAGAGAAAAAAAATTCTGCAGTATCTCAGAGAATAGTACACAGCTGTCGCAAATATCTGGCACTCTACTTCTACACATCTTCTACTGATCATCTGTTCTAGCCACAGGGTTACAGCACAGTAAGAAAAATACTGATCTGCACAGTGATGAACAAAAGCCACCTTTATATTTGTCAACAGATGTATATTTTGTAGAGTTGACTCTAACAGATAAAAGTAATCCAGTAAAATTTTCAATTGCTGCTTCAATAGTACTTTTAAGACCAATTTTCTATTTCAGAAAAAGATAAATTGAAAGAGCAGTTCCTTCGCCTTTAAATTATTTCAAACATACTATACTGCTTCACAGACGAAAAGGTTTCTTTTGGTTTTGTTTTGTTTTTACCTTTCATCATCTTCATTTTCACTGAATGCTGTTTTGAAAACATTAATTCGCTCTACCAGTTGACTACAGTCTTGTTTCACATCTAAATCGACGTTCTAAGAGGCAAAAAGAAAAAGTACATGTTACTTCTAATACAAAGCAGTATATTTGTTCTTCATACTGGCAAAAACATCTGTTCAGTCTCGCTGAACCCCCCATTTAAAATCTGTACATGGAAAGCTAAATGATATCAGCCACTACAACTGACCAGTGTTGATTTAAAGATTTTTTTTAATGGTTTATTCAAAATAAAGTCATCTGTTGTGACAGCATATATTCAACAAGTAAGCCACAAACTGGAGCGAGTCTGCCTCATTTTCATCAAGACAGAAAAAGCCACATTTGGAACAGATTTTTAAAATTAAGGGACGTGTCTACTTTTTTTGTTTCAGAAAGCTTTTCTTCAGAGAGTTATGTTCTATAAACTCACATTATTTAAAACTGTAAGCAACGATTGAACTAAGCCACTACTGCACATTTCATATGGAGAAATAGTATTCTCATCCTTCAATAGTACAATTAAATTTTCCAGAGCAGTCTTCATCAAATCTCTCCAAGTATTTTCTCCCTCAATACACTGGAAGACAAAAAGACAATTATGGTGAGACAAGATAACAGTTTTCACACTTGCTTCATTTAAAAAATGTCCCACTAAGAAAGAATCATATGCATTAAAAAAAATTCACATTTCAGGGAGACATATTGTAAATTTCCTTCACATCACAATAGACCAGTCTCAACATTATTATGAGATTTCCACTGACATCACACATAATAAATTAAAGGAAGCACACTTACCTGTCTGTTTGTATGAAGTTCCCATGCAGACTCCAACTGTGTTGCGATGTTCCTCAGCGTTACAACGACTCCCCGAGGCATGCTTTCAACAGCTTTAAAATGATCATCGTATAAATCTCTCGCCATAGTGCGCACCTACAAATGAGTTTTGACAATCAGAAGTCATACCTTGCTGTAATAAGACTATTATTATTCTCCAAGATACTAGAAATCTGGTCATCTTTTTTAAAGACGACCATGAGAGATGCAAAAAAAAAGGGAAGAACCAAAGTCTGTCCTACATCGTGAAACACAAAGGCCGTGAAATTATAGAAGTACAGAAGAAATAAATGGAAATACACAGAACCTTAAACTTACAGAAACTAAGCTTACCATCATATATCAAATTACAGCACAACTGTAGGAGAAAAGACAGGACTCTCAACCTGTAAATCTGTTTCTTTAGAATTGTATCATAGATCTGGTGATCTTTTTAAAGGCAAGATTAATGGGGTTTTACATGGTTCCTGAATGCTCTATTCACATTCCTTAAACCAATTCACACAAAAAGTCCTTCTGTGATCTTATACTAAGAATTAGTATTTCTACAAGGTATGGATCACCCAAGATACAGATTTGATAAAATAAGTTCTTATTAAACAACATTGTGCTTCTAAGCATTTTCCTCAAAAATCTTTCCTTTTCATTATCATCACATGTCCTACAATAATACATTTCACATGCTTTGGATCTACACAATGCAATCCCAGGTATGAAAGAACACTGCCTTCCTTTTGTCATTCCACCTATCCTCACTCACATTTTAATTTTCAATTTAGTGTCATTTCCTCAGATGTAAGTGTCCTTACAGGTTGCAGATTTTTGGTACAGAACATATCAGCTGCACCATTAGAAACTGCAAGAGAGGTCAAGACCGAAGATTAGCTTGAGCTCCTGGCACCAGCTGGCCACAGAACGTACTGTTACTAAAGTGAAGGTGTTTACACATTTTGCTTCACTACCACAACTTAGAACACAGCCTGTTCACTTCCATCCCTCCATCTGTCATAATATCCTGTCTAATATTAGTATCTGAATGTACCGCACAGAAGTAACATATGCCACTCTGATATAAATACAGTAGTGATCACCATGTCCTCCTTCTTGCTTTAAAAAACAACAGAAAAACCTATAGAATTTTACAAATCAAGGTCAGGAGGATGGGCTTGCCTTACATTTTTAATAGAAAATCCTTTTTCCTCTAGAACAGCACAAAGTTTACTAAGACGGTAGAATAAAAGCACCTGTAGAAGTGCTCTGTTCTGAGTAAAGTTTTCCCCTTCAGTCTTAGCATAAAATTGTGTCTAGCTGAAATCAGAGAAGATTTTCATCCTTTAAAAGGAAACTACAACTCCATCAGCGTTTTATAAAACAAACTCAATTAGACTTTAAGGATAAAATCCACAGATTCTAACCAACCTTCTGCTTTGTCTTCTCCAGTTTAGATTTCAGCTTTCTTCCCCTTTTGCCTGTCCAGCCAGTTACAAATTCCGACCCTGCAACAGATGTTTAGAAAAGCCACAGTTTCTCACAGGAGTGAAACACAAACAGAAAAATTACCTCATATACAGTTGCTCCTACTTGACATAACACCTACATACTTACCCAAAGAGGTTTCAGCTGTAAACGAATGCTTTGTTCCTCTGTTCGATTCAAACACAAAGCCTGGCAGATCTTCTTTCAATATCGTCGCTTGTTGACCATCAGAATTGTGAATAGCAATTTCTCCTTCTTTTAAACAGGTGAGTGACCAGTTTCCCACAGTCAGTTTAGTTGGCCCTGGTGCTGATAAAATCGGCTGGCTCGTGGTAGATGGTTTTACTTGACTTCGAGCTCTTTGCAGCTTCTCAAGGAACTCACTCCTACTTTCTAATTAAAAAGAAAAAAAATACATTTTTTTCTTCCAACGATTGATTCTTTCATCATGTATCCAAAACAGTTTTATTTTATTTGCAAGAGTAAAACGACTGAGTACATTCAATGCAAAATTAAGCTTGAAATTAAGGGTCTCAAAGTGTTCTAAATTTCTTCCCACTATATTTCTGTACTTCAACAGTGGTTTATTCCATGATCACATCAAAGTGGACAACGCAATTCTCTCTGAATGGAGCTACTGACAGATGTATTAATTCATTTTTACAATTATAGTAGGAAGATCGAAGAAATCAATTATAAACTTGTAGTGTTGCAAAAATAACTTATTTAGTGGCCAGCATAAATTATTCTCAAAAGTGAGTTCTCAGAAACAGGAAATTAATCTTCCAACAGGAAAACAGCAATCAACTACACAGCTTAAAGAAAGTGGGGAAAAGATCTAGAAGCTAAATAGGAACCAGAAAAAAATATGAGAATCTGAAAATAAACATGTGCTAAAAGGAAATTTGAGCTGAGACGGTTCTTTGCTCAGATTAGGTGTCACAAGCGCACTGAAAAATAATTTATAAGCTATCCTAAAACTTTTATTAATCTCTTTTGTAGAAACATCTACATTCACCTCGGAGAAAGTAAAAAAAAACACAACTGCATTAATTAATACAGTGGCATGCTAATTCAAGTTATAATGCAGATGCTCCTACTCCTTTTTTAGTAATTACAAGACATGTAAGGACCGCTGTATCTCCAAGACAAACACGACAAAATAAATTAAAAAAACAAACTAAGGGCACAACATGAGCCTTGATTAAAAGCAAATATTTACATGGAGATATTTAACAGATGACAAAGACGATCACACCCTACTTTCAGGATATGTAGGTAATCTAGTCTGAAATTATTCTAAACAACTAACCCAGTTTTAATTAAATTACATTTTGATATAGTAGTAATTAAAAAGCTGCATGATACATTTGAAATTATAATTAGCACAATTCCAGAGAATTTGATGAATTTATAACTTAAAAAATGAAAAGTCCATCTAAAATAAAAATGCAATAACCTCTTTAATGTAAAGATTACATCTCAACTTCAGAGTTAACAAGTATTCTCATCTTTCACCAGACTGATTTAATAAAATATAACTTTTGTAAAATTGCTGTTTTCCTTTTGCTGCAAAATTAATTTGCCATTTTTATTGTTGTATAACATAAAAATAAATATGCACTCTTTAGGTATAGCATTCTTTATTGCTTAAAGTTCATAGCATCCAGAGAGGAGGTTTATAAAAATAATTTTGTTAATTTTGCATATGAAATTTCATTCTGTTAGCAAAACTTTTGCAAATTTTCATAATTCCATTTTAACAAATTTATTATATAGCATGTCGCACTGAAAGTGCAATGACTGTAAATGGCTGGAAATAATTCTGGGTTCCCTTAGACACAATTTTGAGACTCACTTAAAGCTTCAGATTACCATTAAGTTTCAATTTTTGCATTGAACTTTTATTTTTTTCTAAAAATTCAAACAAAACAAGTATTAAGCTCGTGGAGAGGGGTGAGTACAGACCTTCCAAAATGTTCATAGTACATGTATTTCCCCCTCCCAGTCCAGCTTTCATCATGCGATACGCACTAACAAATTTCATTAAAATCAACCCTCTATATTCTTGCCAGTCGTGAAGTTACTAAAAAGTACACCATGAGAGTAATGATTTCAGACAGCAGAACATATAGTAGAGTTCAGGACTCAAGAATACTATTCTGAGGCTATACTGTACTGCAGCAATTTTAGTTAACCAAATACTAGTCTTTTACCTCTTTTATATAAGAGGTTGCTGTACACACTTAGAGCTAATGGTTAAAGTTCAGGAAAATTACAGTGCAATGTCAGCATTCTTAGTAGATTTCTATATGACAAGAACTTGCAAGAAGTCTCATTTAACCATAGTTTAGCTCCTCCCCTTCCATAATATCCATGCTAGGTGTCCTGTTCAAAAACTTGGGATTTATTAATTTTTTTTTTTTTTTTTAAGACTCCATCTAACTACTTTTGATTTAATTTCTCTTCACTCCAAGTACATCTGAGCTATCCCCATTTCACTCATCTTGTATAGAAATAATGAAGTCTTATCCCCATGCCCACATCATTTGGAAGAAAGAAAGGAGAACTGGCATCCAGGAGCTCTGAAGATTTAAGAAATTAACTTCATGGATCTTCTTAAAATTATATTGTATGATAAACTAGTATCTCAACACTGAAATTGTTTACCTTTAGAGGTATTAGCCTTGTCAAAAAGAATGCAAGGACACATTTTCTGACCAACAAAAACAAAATCTGGAAGTGGTTTCCAGCTGTTATAATCTAGAAACACACTATATTGCATTTTGTCTTCAAGCCCCCAAACTGATGGATAAAGTCATTAGCACTTCATTTCTATCCTGAATCATAATATGTTCTGTTATTTCACTCAATGTCTGGTTGAAAACATAGTAATACTGCAAAGCATTTTACGTCTGCTGGTTCATAAATGCATGAACTGTTGCGAAAAAGATGAAACAATAAATGAGGGTTGTTTCTGCATCCAGAACAAATTGTGTATTCTGTACAGAAAATTAAAACCACCTGTGCATTGCCAGTGCATAAGGTCTGTTCCCTTATCCTCTCTCCAACAAAGAATTAAGACACTGTAATTTGTTTCCCAATCTCAATGAGAAACTTTCCATTACTTTGTCTTCAAACACATGCAATTCCATTCTGCTAGCTAGAAGCAAACAACAAATCGCCATTTCAACCTGCTTTTCCTGGGACGGCCACTACAAAGTGCTTTTAATGACTGGGGTGAAAAAAATTAAGTATGCATGGAGAAGAATCAAAACAAACCAAAGTTAATACACTTTCACTGGCAAGATGTTTACTTAACACAATTAACCAAAGTTATGGTCACATGCCATCTGATAAAAAGCATCACAATTAACTGACCACCTTCCACTTGTTTACATCCTTTACTATTTAGTAAGCCAATTCCTGCAAAACAAAATAGCTCCAATCAAATTATATAAACAAATATAACAATCTCAAAATATAACTTGGAGTCAAACTGTAAAGAAACTACCTGAACTATCAGATCCTCCTTCGGGGCTGCCGCTGGAATACATTGTGGCCAGTTTTCCATCCAAGATAAACCTGAACCATCCATTACTACCATTAGATAGCTCCAGGGCTGCAGCATCACTCCAGATATACAGGCAGTCCCTTCCCCGGATAATTGACCAGTCTCTCCAGTGATATGGTTTACCCTGTTGCAGTTCTTTAGCATCCTCCTGTGGTTCATCCTCCTGTAAAAAATTGCATTAAAACAAAACATTCAACCCACAAAAAAAAACCAAAAACAAAAACAACACACAAAAAACAAATCAACAAAACACCACCACACACACACGCACAAAAACCAACCAAATAAATAAACCACCATCCAACACGCCCCCAAACAACTCGAAACCCACACTAAAAAAGCTTAACTATGTAACTGTACACTGAAGGTTTAACTATAAAGACTTAACTGAATGCGTAACAGAAGTGGTCTGTTATCCATTCAGTTCAGCTGAGTGGTCAGTTACTATGACTGTTGCAAATTGGTAAATAACTTCAAGATGCACTTAAAGTTTTCATTATGTAGAAAATTTTCTTTTTTATATTTTTAATATATTCCATAATGTTTAAAACATCTGCAATTATTTGATGCATGTACACTGAAAGAGATGCACTCTGTTCAAAAGGGATTAATTTAATTTACCAGTCATTTTCAAAACACTAGACAAAAACAGGTGTCAATCAACTTGACCACAAGTAAGTACAAATAAGAAAACTCAGCAGATAATAATGTGCTAATAGAAAATGAAGTTCAAGAAAATAACAAAAACAATTAAAGCGAGTGGCATACAATAAATATTACTATAATAACCTAACTACCTTTCCCTGGACATTTTTGTAACAGCAAAAATTGTACTAGAAGTGTTGGTTTTACAGGAACAAATGAAGCTATCAGTTCTGAACGTACCTTCTCAGGTTTAGACTCCTCTTCATTTTCATCATCAGATGACGGCCCCGCCAAAGTTGACACTTTACTAATTACACCAAGTCTAGCCAGTTGGTCTAGAAAAAGATCACCCCCTTTATCCACCAAATCCCTTATGATTTGCAGGGCGAGCAAATGGCCATCATCATCATCCTGGAATACAGTGACATGGAAAGGACATTAAGAAGGAGATCTCTTTACTTACAAATATCTTTACATGCTGAACTTCACACCTTGTCACGGATGCTGTGAACACTTTAGGGTTAGTTATTAATAAGTAGGTGGGATCAATGAGTATAACCATCTTTTTTTACACTGGTTTCATATAAGAGTAATATCTTACTTCCTACCTCTTGATCAAGAACTGTAGCTGTTATCTCAACCAATATCGTGGGTAGGTTGTGGCCAGCATCAGAGTCACAAACTTCCTTCAGCAGCGCCTCAGAACAAAAATGTATCATTTTTCTAATGAGGGCAAGACTTGCTTTCCTTTAAAAGAGACCACAGGAAAAAAAAAAAAAGATTCTGATGAAGATTAAGTAGTAATCAAAGCAACAAAAAGGTTCAAGACAAAACTGCTTTTGTACTACATTTACGCATATCAAAACAAAAAGTTCTAAAATGAGTTCCCGCTTGTTATTGGAACCAAACTTGGTTATTGTTAACAAGTCCTCAATTATCTCTAGGAATAATTCACCTACTGACCTTTTTCAGTTCTACAGCACTACGAGTCTAATGCATTTTTCTCTCCTCAACCCTTCTCTATGTAAACCTACTCTACATTCTCTTCGTCCGCTTTTAGTGATGGAAATTCACTTCTGCACACTTCATCTTCCTCACAGGCACCCAGCCTTCCATTTCTGTCACATAATTCCTGTGTTTTTGTTAGATCCCTAGAGTTTTAAAGTCTAAAATTACTATTAGATCATGTAGATTTCCATATTATGAAATACAATTAATTTGGAAGCAAATCACTTCTGTAAAGTTGAATTTTTATTTGAGTGACTTTCAAAAACATGTTTTACTCGACTCATAAAGACGACTTTAAAATGCAGAGAGTCAACTACATCTTTCCATAATCTGCAACAACAGCTAACCCTTCACAGATTGTTAACATAATTTCTTATTTCTTTCATTTAAAATGACCTAGTTTAAGCTTCTGCTCATCAGCTCATGTAGAGTCTCTCTCCACTAGAGTCCCTTTTTATCTTGTATTTTCATCCCTCTAAGTACCTATAAACACTGGGGATACAAATAAGATATTAAGCAAATGTTGTATTTGTAGTGTAAAAGCCTGAGAGGTTATGGTCAGACCCAATTTACCACAACCATTATGCCACCCACCGTATTCTTTTTTAAGTATTAAATTAGATTATATTCTTTTAATTCTCTCAGTAAGAGGCATCTTCTCCAGTTGATTAACTTTTAAACTGTTATGAAACCTTCTATAACAGCTTTTTCCAGTCTTTCCAATTTAACAGTAAATGTATCTCGATATCACTTCATCAGTTTCCCTCTCCTAAGTTATTTCTTTCATTATAGGGGCTACAAACAGCTGTGGCCAAATATACAGTGTACACAGTCTATACAAGGTACTTTACAAACACAATATCACTTCATTATGCTACTCTAGTCAGAGTAAGCTTCCCTCTCCCTCTTCTGACTAACTAACCATATTTTTTCCAAAACACCACTTCCCCAGAAAGGAAAAAATGCTACTTAAAATACTAAGTAAAAATCAGACTCGCAACACTTTTCAAACCACCACCTCTACCCAAACAGAAATACGTTTAAGTGTCACTTGTATTACTTAAACTTTTCGATGTTATATTTTTACTGGAAAAAAAAAAGCTACCTCAGCTTTTTTAACACAATGTATCAAAACCACAAAATATGCAGGGAAATTGCCTGTCATGACTATTACCTTATTGAAGGCAACATAGTTTGTTGAAATGTTTGTGCAAACACAGGCAATAATCTTTTCAAGTATATGGGTGCCATTTCTGGATCTCCTTTGGGTTCATTACATTCTTCCTCATCCTTGTTTGCATCTTTCTTTTTCTTCTCATCTCCTTTGTTCACAGGACACATCCAGTCCCCTAGAAAATATTTTTCCCCAAAATGCTCAAGGGCAAAACCAACCAACAAACCCCTTCAAAAAATGTAAAAGTTTTTTTCATTAACATCTAAGTACCTGAATAGGAACATGCATTCCTAAAAGTACAATATTTACATGTGCAAGACTTCTTGAAGAAAACTGATGATAAGTACCAAAGACTACTCATAGGAAAAGCTCAGAGTCCTAAAAGTGAACTAATCATGAACATATAACCACTTGTGGCTCCAGCAGTACAAAAGTTTCACAAACAGGTAAAACACAGTTTTCATGTAGAAAGAAAGGATGCCAGAGAAGCTACCAAGGCTGACATCCTCTGAACCCACAGCAAAATCCCAGCCTAGCTCTGTTTCACAGCTGAGGAGTAGGACCACTGGCACTGCGCAGGCCCAGTCAGTTTCTCCAGTACTCCCCATCCCTTAAAAACACCTGAAATATAAAGGTTTTGATAGCTATTTTGCAGGTTAAGGAGGGTTGGTCACAAAATACTATTTTTTAAATGAATCTTAGAGTAAAATTCTAAAATCGAATTACTTAACATATATAGGCATTTCTACTGCCAAGTGTATGGAATGAAAAACTGCACTCACCTGGAGACTGAAGAATAGCTACTACCTCACTGTGCCCCCTTTCGCGAGCTTTGTCTAAAGGAGTCTTCCCATCTTCATCTCTCAAATCAGGGTTTGCACCATGTCGTAAGAGAGTCTGAGAACAAATATTTTAAAACAGGAAAAAAACATTAAGATTCTTTCTTCCATAGTAGTAAACATGCTTTTCATAAATCTTTCCTACACATTTCTCATGCCTGCAAGCAAAGTCAAAACATTATATGCTTTTCATGTCTGTAGAGCTAATATAAAACTTCTTTTTATATTCTGTCCTATCATAACAACAACAAAAAAAATCTATATTTTGATAAACACTGTAAGTATTGTAAGTATATATAAGTATTTAACAGCGCACATTAAACATATTGCAAGACATTTTGTATAGAACAAGGCAAAAAGTCAGTACATAAAGCTTTCCAAAAGCGCGAGTTAAAAATCATACCTTTGCTACCTGAGGTCTTCCAAAACACGCTGCATAATGTAATGAGGATGACCTCTGACCTCTGTTAACATCAGCACCCCTTTCACACAGAAATTCTACCTGTTAAACAAGAAAAAGAAAACATAGGGGTTTTTTCATTGCTTTCTTTACATAAACAACCTACGTTTAAGATTCTGTAAAACTAATTTACCATTTCCTGAGTTCCAAAAGCTGAGGCCCAGTTTAAAAGTGTCTGTCCTACATCATCCATAAAATTTACTTCGAAAGCTGAAAGACACAATTAAATAAAATAATTACAGCTCCCAGAATTATAAATTAAACTTCATCAGTGTTCTTTAAATAAATGCTAGGTCTTAAATTTAGCATCCTCAACAATTCTAGGGAAGCATTTATGCCCCTAATTCCAACTTAAAAAAAAGTAGCACAGGAACTATTACTAACAAGACCTGTGGAGTACTTAACAAAATAAGTGAACTTGTACATAAAGAATTTCAAGGTACTACCTAAGTATTTGTTATGACACCATAGATTATAAAAATAAAACGATATTTTATCTCATTTTCTTTTTCAGAGTATTTTTACTTACCTCCTGTATCAATAGCATCTATTAATGCATCAGTATCCTTACTGCGGATGCAATCTATCAGCTGTCGATGAGAACGTTCCCCAGAACTATCCAGTCTTCGCAATCCTGGGATTCTGCCTGTAGATCCAGCACTGGATTTTGGCAGGGCTTTTCTCCCTTCGAACAGTAGCACCAAAAGAAGATCTACTAACCGCATGGTATCCAGTACACATCTCTCATCACCCTGCAACGCACTTTCTATAGAATCTGGAAGTTCAGATCTTAGGAGATCCTGGAAATAATTAAAAGTCTGAACAATAAAAAATATACAGGGCTTTAGAAAATACTATCAGAAGTGGGTTTCATTTCCATATGAAATGTTTCCTTTTTTCCCCTCTTTACAAATAATCTGTAAGTGCATACATTTATATAAATAAAATCTATAAATTTGCATGTCTATATAAAAAATAGCAACACAATTCTTGCATATATTAAAGTACATGAAGGGAAAAACCCTATGAGAACAAAAAGCTGTAGCATAAAAGGATTTCTTACATGTGTTACTACTGGAGAGCCTCTACACAGGGTTGACAACAGGCTTACAATAGTTGACACCTGATTACTTAATTTAGAATCTGCAGGTGTAGATGGTGCTCCAGTGCTACTCCGTCCAGGTTTGCAAGCTGAAGCTGGTCCTGATGCTGTCCCACCAGCAGCTGCCATGCGAGATAACAACTCCTCTGTTAATCCATGCTTAGCTAATGGGGCTGGGTCAACTCCACGCCGTGTGAATCTGTCAGCTAATGAAGCAAAGCACCTCAGAGCTCCATCTGAAACCTAAGAAAGAAGAGCAAGAGAAAAGATGAAAAATGTGTTACTTAAGATGAGAAGATGCTAAGGTGATATTCACAAGAACACAGGACACACAGAAGCAGCTTATTTCGCCAGGTTCCCTTCAAAGTCAATGAAAGTCAGGCTTTTTGAGCCAGAAACTCAAAGTCAGAACCCAGCAGTGCTCTGAACTGCTCACTGAAGGACTGCATTATTTCCCCCCTTTCCTGATTTCTGTATATCAAATATAAACTATGTTTCTTTGTCTGAAGTTCAGCATTCTGAGCATCTCCTTAACCAAACAAACACAATTCCAAACCAATCTAGAAAAGCAGGTTTAATAATCAAATTGCAAAATTAATAGATGTTGGAAGCAAGTTTTTAAAACAGTTTTTAGTTACAGATGTTGTTCTTACAGGAAACACAGCTATTTGTAAACCCCACTAGTAACTGTCCATTCTAACAATACTATTTGAAAAGAACAAAACCAACCCATAGCTCGTATTGAAATATGGAGTGCAAAACCTTCTGGTTGTTCTGACATTAAAAACTGTTAAAGCAACTTTCTAATAATAAAACTTAAAAACACACCAAGAAAATGGACTATGAGGTTTTACTACTTTCATATATTTGCTGAATTTCAAATTTGTTCTTCAACAAGAAATTAAAATAACTTAAATTTCTTTGCAGTTTTATCTTCTATATTTATAGCATATAAAATATAGTATAATTTGATATTTATAGTTAATACCATGTTAATATTGCAACACATTATATTAATTTGCTGCTTCTAATAAAAGAAATGCTATTAAACAAGTATAAAACTGACAATGAAGTATGATAGTTACAGTTGTATTTAAGGGTCTACATACGTCTCTTAAGTAAAATGAATATTTCAATCGGACAGAGCCTAAAATAGGACAAACTGGAAAAAGCAGATTTTACCCTTAGATAACCCAGACTGTCCACTGAGCACCTGATCTGAGGATATGCAAGTATTTTTGCGACAATAAAATACAAACTCCCAAATCTAGGTTTGTCACTAAAGAAAAAAAAAAAAAAGTGACACTGCAGAAACAAGGCTTACTGATGATCCCCTTAAAAATTCAGCAAAAAATTCTGCTGGCCACCTGCCCAGAAAAGGATCCAACTTCTTTTCATGTCAATGTTGAACAGAAAGGGAGATTTTGCCTTTAACGTCTCTCCCAACTACACACTAAAGGTGTCTCCATCTTCCAGATCAGGAGGTTTGCATGGTCATATAGAGATGAGCTGCTTCTGGCACATTTGCCTTCACAGATGTGCAGTAGCTAACTAGACTGGTGTCAAGAATTACTGAAAAAAAACCAAACCAAAACAAAACCAAAAACACCAAACAAAAAAACTCCACACAAAACAAACAAACAAACAAAAAAACCTTCCCCCAAAAAAACACAAACAAAAAAAGGCAAAAAAAAGCTTTACCAAATTCCAAATTAGTACAGTTCTTATATCCTAAAACATTATCTAGCACAGCACAATTACAAAATGATTGCCAGCTACTACATTCCAAGGGCTTAAAGATTGTTGCTCATCAACACACAGAACAAGATTAGAGTATTAGCCAGATTTCATGAAGTTAAAAAGTTAAATCTTCATTAAGCTTTCAAAGGAATCAAAAAACAAAGTTTCTCCTGAATAAATGCAAAGCATGCTAAACTTCTGGCATGGTCCGTGCATGCCAAACATTCTGATTTATCAGCGCTCTTTCGCAAGGAATTTTTTTCTTTAACTTGTAATGATCACTACTCATGTTCTCTGGCATTTTGCTCTGTTCTTTGGCAAAATTGTTTATCCATCATTCTGTCAATCTCTATGTAATCTGTACACACTTTATGGCCAGCATAGTTCTCTCAGAAATACACACGAAAGGTTCAGCTTATTTAACACAGGGCACCAGCGGCATCAGTTTACAAAACAAAAGAGTGCTGTAGAAGGTGTTTACATTTCTTCTCACAGCCTGCAAGGTTACAAAATCAAACCTATAGATAAGCTGTTCCTGGGGCCACATTCATCTGGTCTGAACTCCTCCCCAAGCGCTGTCACTGACAGCCCACACAAAGTGATCAAATCCAACAGTGTAAAAGGATGGGGGTGGGGAGAACAACAAAACTTTACAAAGTTACTGGAAAAATCCATAAAACCCATCAAGATTCCATGTAAATCCTGAGGCTTGTTTCACAAAAAATACGTTTCTCAAGGATATCAGTACAGATTTATTTATTATCATCTGACTTACTCCAATCTCAAGCACATTTATCTTCAAGCTTAACTGCTAAAGATGAAGTTAATTTGAACTCTCATTCAGATCTCCAACAACCCCAGCAATTGCTTTCTTTCAAAGACATTATAAACTGGGAAACAGTTAAAATACTACAGACTTGTGGTCTAATTTGAGGATTAGCTTGCCTGAAATGATCAATGCATTAATAAAGTTACATAACATCTAAAAATGGTAGCTTGTTCTGAAATGGCTAGTGTGACAGTCCCCTGGCAACTGGGTCTTTCAAAAGGACCTAAAAATATATTAAAAAAATTTAGCTCACAGGCAAAAAGATTTAGTCTCCCAGATACAATGCGCTTAATAAACCTGACTGAGGTGGGGCAGCACAGGCAGGTGGTGTAGAGAAAGGAACAAGGATAGAGTGGGGGCAAAACGGGGACTGAGAATTGTATGGACAAGAAGCCTGGCAAAATTACAAGAAGAATTTGGCTAAATAGCCATTGCAAAACATTAGTATGACATACACAAAAGGATTCTACTAGTAGGAAGGTAATTCCTCTAAGATTCATTTTCTAGATTTTACAAGAACTACTTGATCTCAAGTTAATAAAACTGCAATGAAGTGGTGCTGCACCTATAGTGACACCGTTGAAGCTGGCTTCCAATGTAATATTTTAGCACTGATTGTGGATGGTTTTATTGCTTCTCTTAGTCTGGCAAATAAAAAACAAACCAAATTGATTTTTTTTGTCTCTTATTTATGCTCAACTTAATAGTGACTGAGGTACAGACGCAGAACCGTAATTACTTCAGAAAGTATTTCAAATGCATTGAAAGAAGTTACAGGATATTTTCAGCAAAGTTTTCAGAGGTTAAATAAGATCATAGTCACACAATAGTGCTTCGAGTCAAATGCTAAGCAGTATTTTTATCCTCTTGTCATGACAAGTGTAAAGAAAACTATCATAATATCCAAATATAACAACTACTATATAAACATACAGTTGTGAAAGCCGTATAAAAATACCTAGCTGTTCTTTTATTAAACATGACAGATGTTAAATTCACAGCATATTGAGCCAACTATTACACTACCTGATGGTCTTCGTGTTTTAACAAACTAGACAGTGATTCCACACAGATCTCTAATGAAGAATCCTGAGGCTCCATTTTGCCGCAGAGTCTGGATACTACAGCCATCGCTGAATGCAAAGTGTCTTTATGAACAAGGTGTCCACTGTCACGAATGAATGTCAGAACACAATTCAACCCTCCAGCTTCAAACACAGCTCCTGACTCACGGGTACAGATTAATTCCAACACCTACAACAAAAAGAAATTTAATTAGAATGAAGCACACAAACAGTCAGTTATTTTTTTATATCCATCTACGAGACTGGTTAAGAAAACGAAATAACAAAAAAAAAAAACAAAAAACACCTCCTCTCTTCCCCAATGCACAGGAAGGGTCAAAGCCTCCAGTACTCCAGTAGTTACTGTGTTCGTCAAAAATACAGAAGCAAGTACAAAACATCCCAAAGAGTATGGTTGTTACAGCTCTTCCTTACAGACAGCTGGATAACAGCATCTTTTCCTGGGAGAATTAAGTCTTAGGATAACACACAACTGAGAGCTCAAACTTCCAAGAGTACTGTTACTCCAGTACTTCAGTGATGCAGTTTTGAGTAGAGGAGAAGTAGTGAACAGGAAATACACGCATAAAGTCTGATGCCATAGTGATCAAGGATTCAAACTGTATGCTATCACATGGCCATGAGTTACGCTTTAAACAGGAGACTTTAAGGGTTTTGTAAATTTTTCTAAAAATCTCAAAAGGGTGCAGAGGAGCTGTGTCCAGTGCTACTGAGGAGACAGCAAACAATTTTTTTGACAGCAAGTAATTGATGTATATCTGGAACAACTCGCCATTCCCTTATTGGCATAAAATTAGCCCTTAGCATTCTAGTCCTGTAAGATAAACAGAAACTTTGTTCTAATATTTTTTGTTTCTTTTTCTATAATTGTTCAAAGTCGTAACTAGCTTTGAAGACCAACAGATTGACAGTAAAGATAAGCAGCATCACTGGCATGTACACTTTTATCATACTATATGTTTTTGCTTCACATTTTAATACAGGAAATAGGATTAGAGTATGAGGAAGCTCTTCAAAAACAGCAAATTTTCCAGCTCCTTCTTGAAAATAAGTTTTTCAGAATACATACCTTCACACACTGCTCAGCCAAATCTCTGCTGGTTCTATTGTTAAGTTCAACAACTACTAAACGATTACAAAGTGCCTTGATAGCTCCATCCACTCCCACAATCCTACGGGTGCATTCAGCTGATACATCCAGATAATACGTTATGGCACGAGCTGTTACTTCTAATACATTATCTGGAGCACTTTCATCAAGAAAAATTTTGCACAGTGCTGGTAAAAAAGTTCGAGGAGGGCATCTGCATTAAATAAAACAAACACACACGGTGAAACATTACTAAGCTGTGCAAGTTTATCTACATTAAGTAATTTCATATACTTTCATACTAAGAGATTAACGTTTTTCACACTAGTTATGATTTGCTCAATTAGTTTGTAGTTGGTTTGGAGCATTGATTTGGAATGTTAAGACGCAGACATCTCATACATCCTCCAAAATTCAAACAAGTAATCTGAAAAGAAGCTGTATTAGGGGAAGAACGCAGCATAAAAAAATATTCTTGACATTTTACAATCATACAGGGAAAAATTTACCCTCTTGGGGTAACTTCACATTGCCACATGGAATGCATTTTTTCTTAACAGAGCTTCAAGATTCATGACAATAAATAGCTAGTTAAACATGAAATCTTATTTTCAATAATAAACTATGTTCAACTAAAGATTTTGGGTTTGCTACGCAATTTAATTCTCTTTCTTCCCTATGTGATAAACATTCTCATGTCTCTTTTTATCCTATTCCAGCTTTGTCCCCTCCCACCTCATTCTTTCTCCCTAACCACACTTAGAACATATTTAATTCATATAGCTTGCTTCTGTTGCATTTTTTCTTCATATCCATGCCTCAGTAGCCTCTGGATCCCCTTCATTGTTAGCCTCATTTCCATATGCAAGGATAGTCAAGAACATTCTCACAACTTCATAACAAAATAAGCAAGCTGCAACAGTCCTTCTATCCCTCTGACATAATATGATTCAAACCAAAATGGATGGTCATAATAATGCTTTTCACTATTATGGCAGCTGTGGTTAAGATGGATTTGGATCAAAAGTTCTAAGATGTGGAGCTATACTTGAAAAGAATTTATCTTCCATACCATACTTACTCAGCAACAAATACATCATTATAATGATTGCTCACCACAGTGGTAGATGATTTCCAAGGTGGTGGTGGTGGAATTAAGTGAACGGGATATATGCTGTGACAGTATTTAAAACAACTGGATATTTCATCCCTAGATGTGGGAGATCAGAACTAAATCTACAGGAAGAAGATACTGCAATTCCTTCTTGAACTAGGGATATGGCCTGGAAAAGGTAGCCTAAACCTTTTCTAAATACAAAGAGAAAGAACAAAAATAAGATCATGCTTTTTGGTCTGGAAAACAGGTAAAGTACTCAGTGATGAATAATTCTGAAAAGTAACCCAGAGGTCACTCGGTCTCCCACCTGGTTTGCCCCAGCAAAGACACAAATCCCAGGACAGTAGAATGCTAATAGTTTCCTTAAAGATCTGGCCATGCTTTCTGAAGTACTTAAACAATACTGCCTGACAAATAAATATATTAACCAATGATCCTTAATGACATAAATTGGTAAGTGAAGCTTCAATAAAGCTAAATTACACAATTAATACTTATATTAGCCTATCCAGCCTATACTCTCTGTTCTTAAGAAATTCGCTATTTAAGTCCACATCTTTCTTAAAAAGAGTTTACACAGTAACTCTGCATTTTAAAGACATTATCCACTAGAAAAGAAGTCTGAAATTTGTACTCATTATTAGACAACTACCACACAACAACACAAGAAGCATTTCAGCAGATAAAATTTAAAGCAGACAGTGCTACCTGTTTCAGTGTTTCAGTGTTGGATCTTTCACACTGCATTTCATGCAAGACCAGACAGAACACTAAAATATTGCTAATATTGCTATAAACAGTGATCTTCAAACATTGCATTGCAAGAAAAAAAAAAAAATTACCAATAAACACAAATCCTTAAAAAAAATCCCAAACAAACCAAAACCACATACATGCAACCAAGAGGAAGGTAAGAAGCTTCACTGTCTCCATTGTAATACTCGCAAGTTGTAGTAAACCATTTTTCATAGACTTCCAGAGACAGTAGCAGAAAAAAAACCCTTCAGATTTTTGCAGGGAGTTAAAAGCAGTACTTAGCAAATCTAACATTCACATTTTTTCTATGGTTTAACAGTTTATAAAGAGACAGCACAACTGGAGCTTGGCTGCATTATTTGAAAATGGAAATTTGACATTTTGGAAGAAATCCATTCCTGTCCTTAAAATACCTATTGACTGTAGCCAGTTACCCAGCAGATACAGCAAAAACACAAAGTTACTAAGAGCCTATGGTTTATATTGAATTCTTCACCAGCACACAAATGCCAGTGCACTGTCATCAGCAATGCTCTTCTCACATAAGCACAGCTCACCGGCAAAAACTTCAGGGTTTAGGTTATTTTTTTTTTTTAATTAATTTTTGCCAGAACCTCTAGCTATATTAGTGAGAGACCATAATTTTTCAATTAGGAAGCAAATAACCTTCACTTAGTGTCAGAACATTTGTTTTCTGACTTAGAAGAATTATTTCCAGCTTTCCAATAAGGAAACCAAGTTTTATCGTAAGGTTTCAGGAAGAAACTGTAGATTTGTCATACATTTAACCTGTGGGTATTACTTAGATCTCAAAATAAACAGCTGCCCAGACTTTTTCTGTAGACTACAGTAATGTACTTTGAATTCCTAAAAGCAGTAATAATAACTTCACTTGTGCTGAAAAAATAAATTTATCCTTTCTGAAAACAGCAACTGATCTAATTTTAACCCTAGCTTTCAAGCAACTTCAACCTTTGAGCTCTATGCATTGACACTTCTTTCTTTCAGCAGTTCAGGTTTGGGTTTTGTTTGTTTGTTCCAGGTTTTGGGGTTGTTTGGTTGGTGGTTTTCTCTTGCTTGAGGGAGGTCCTTTTTCTTTAGGTTTTTGTTGTGGGTTTTGTGTTTGTTTTTTTTTTCTGTTGTTGTTTTTGTTCTTTTTTTTTTTTTTTTCTCTTTGTTGGTTGGTTGGGTTTGTGTTTTTGAGGGGGTTGGCTGGGTTTTTTGTTTTTTTTTTGTTTGTTTTTCGGTTTTGGGGTTTTTTTGCTGTTGATGTTTTGGGGTTTTGATTTTTATTAGTTTTGTGGGGTTTTTTGTTTGTTCGGTGGGTATTTTTTTTTAGTTTTGTTAGATACTGCTAGTAACCAGGAAGTTGAGAGCTAGACTACACAATGTAGAAAAGGCATTTTATAAAGATTTATTAAAGACAATAATGAAAACTGAAGAGAAAAGAAAAAACAAACAACACTGATGCTCTAATTTTAGTGCAAAGCTCTTTTCCCCCTCCATTTTCCTGCAGCAAATCAAGAAGCAACACACACAAAATCACAGGCTTGAACCTAAAACAACAAAACGTACTGTCTTTGTGGCATGAAATTTCATGCACTATACACTCCAGTACACACTGATTTACTGCAAACTAAACAGTTGTGATGCATGTTATCTCTAATATTTTTTCTTTTTAAAAGCTAATTCATTTTATTTCAATGCCGAACTCATTGAATAATTTTAAACCGTTTCCTCAGTTGAAAAAAGTCTAGCCTTCTAATGGAATACTCTGGACCAACTATAAACTAATCTAACAAATCATATCATCCATGTGTAACAGAAAAATGTGTAGTGAAAAGGGTGAAAACCAGAATGGTTCATGAAGAAGCATCAGTCATATAATGATGCATATAAAGATAATATAAAGCTTGATCATTAAAGTTCATACAAATCTGAAAATAATAGAAATGTAAACTTAATTTTTGCAGACATTATTATCAGGAACATTGCGGGGGGAGAAATCAAACCATCGTTTTTGTCTTAGTCTCTAAAACAGCAAACGAGAGCTGCTTCTGGCTATTTTAGCACACAATATGTACAGTCATGTCATCATCTCCCCCTTCATGTCTCTCTCAACACAAACAATTTAGTTCAAGTTCTACACAGTATTAATACTTAATTAATACACAGTATTAATACTTAATTAATAACTTAATACTAATTAAGTTATTATCCCTAAAGTCATACCAGGCAATAAAATGTGTGCAGAAGTCTGAAGTATTTCTGAGAAAAGCAAAACAGTCAGACCTGGATTCTATCAGCCCTGAATCTCTGCCAGTGAGACTGTCAAGAAGTATTTTTAGTACTGTTTTATGAACAGCACCTTAACAATCTATTATATACAGCTACTGCTTTTTCAAAGAGGTCATAGCTGGAAAGAGATCCAATTTGTTTTTTCAAGCCTCAGAGGCTGATAGCAACACTGACATTGACTTTGAAAATAAAGTCATCAGTTGTATTCCCAGACACAAAAGACACATTTGTCCAATGCAGTCCACAGTACACCAGTTTGCCTAGACAGGACCCCTACACTAACATGTCCACTGCTCTGTAATATTATTTCAAGCCAATACATTGCTATACTTTCTTCTAAGCAGAGTAGTTCTTTAACATATTGAACATGTAACTACATTATCAGCAGAAAAACTGTTTACTATGCTAGTCAAGTATACAAAGTTCTTCACTATTCATTTACGACAGCTTCTCTGGTCAGCTACAGCCCTTTTATAATTCTATGAAAACATAATTATCAAGTTGTATTTGTATGCATGTCTGAAATACATCTTCAAGAAGCCATGCCCAAGCCTCTTCAGATAATCCGTGTGTGTTAAGAGTTTGAAGCAAGACAAAAAATACATATGTAAATTATTTCCTAGGATTTAAGCAGTATTCCAGTTGTGCAGCTGTGATGACAGAACATGGTAAAATCCTGTGCTGAACTATAATGAAAGAACCCAGGATTCGGGGATTCTTGTGGACAAATGTAATTGACTGGTCTTCATTAACATCACATAAGCAACCAGGCAGGAACATATACACCCATGCACAGACCCCCATACCCTGCAAGTTGAAAATACTGGGTCTTTTTCCCCACTTCTTGTAGTGTTGTGATCCTTAGACACAGTAGATCAAGACTGAGCCTCACTCAGGACTAGCTCTGAACTTCTCACCACATTGCCTTCTATCCAGAACAGTTCCTAACAATGTTTAGCATCTCCTTCTCCTAATCCATTGAGGGCAACACACAACTCATTAGTATTTGTCATCCTGTAGCATCTGAGGGCTCTTGTCACAGATCAGAATCTCCCTGCACTAGCGGAACAAAACAAAAGGTTCCAGCCTAGAACACCTAAATATAATTGCACAGTAGGACAGATACAGACAAGAGAATACAAACTAATAATCTCACGTTATCACACCTTATCTTGATATCTCAGTAGCGTTGACAACTGCAATTCACTGTTTAGCACATCACAACATTACACTGGATTTCTTTATTCCCCCTCCTCACAGCTTTTTAAAGCATGTTACTACCCAGTTTCCTGTCAGCCCATCACCAGCACTTCCCGGTATTTTAATAGAGAGGTTCTAAGGAAGACAATTTTTTATTCCAGCTTCTTCAATAGCTATCAAAGGAATGAACCATACTGCTGTCAGTATGCCCACAACTGCTACCTGAATTGCTGGTGCGAATGCACATGCAAAATGACCAGGTAAGAATGATGCTCTACTTGTTTCACTTGGAGGAATGATATTCAGAACAAGAGGAAGATGTAAAACCTACAAGCAAAGTGATACTATTACACAAGGTCACAGAACAGCTTTGACCTTGGTTGTGTAATAATTAAATATATGTCCACGCATTGGAATATTTGGTAAAATCAAGAGCAGTAGCTGAATAAAGGGAGAGCAAATTTACTACACAACTAGATAAACTACATGGACTGCTAGAGTTCTAAATAGAGGCATTAACACACTTATGAAACACCCTCAACACAAAGCAAAAAAATCAAATACCAATATTCTGTAGTAAAACATCATTGTATTTGTCGAGGGTTAAGATTGCGGGGTGACAATCAAACCCTGGCAGATGTATTGTTAACCTCCTCTCCCCCCCACTTCCCCCTTTTGCCCCTCCCTCTCCCCCCTTCCCACTCAGGACAGGCGATCGGGAGGGAAAGAAGGACAGAGAGAAGAGAGTTGGAAAAATTAAAGATGTTTTACTAATGCTACTAATAAGAATAGAGAAAATAATACAAAATATACAAAACCAATCTTAAAAGTCTCAGCAACTCCAGAGCCAGCCCCAAAAGTCCTGGATTGGACTCTGTAGCCAACCGGAGCTGGATTCAGTCTCTCACTAGGTCTCAGTTCGCAGGGACGACCAGCAAGGTCCTCTCCTAATGTCAGCCATGAGGAAAAAGGGAAGGAAAAAAAGGGCAAAAAGGGACGAGATCCTCACGATCTCCCACTTTTATATGAAGTATTCACGTGAATGGAATGTTATACACCATTGGTCAGTCTCTCAGTCACCAGTTTCTTGTTGCCCCTCTCGCAAGATGTCCATCCGTGCTTATCAATAAGTTTGCATTCCATTGCTAGGTTTACCAAAACATGTGTCTGGTTCTCCAGGAAAATGCAGCTAATATGAAGGCTTTAGCTGACAGGCAAAATTCACTAAAAGAGAAACTTGTTTTTTAACAAAACCAGGACAGTATTTCTTTCATTATGCAAACTACAAACAAGTGCTCCAGTAGAAAAGGAACAGTTAGTAACACAGACACGCTTACCAGATGGACAGAGATTACATTCGTAAACACGCACACACCATACAAATAAATTCAGATTAGTTCAGATTCTTTTTGCCTGCAGAAGGCCACTCAGGCCCTAGCTGTCCTTCAAGTTTCTGCTGGTGAGGGAAAAGAAAGTGACAATTGTGTCTTTCACACACAGCCTGGCTCAGTGACTGAGTCTGTAACTGCAGAGAAGAAGGGTGCACCAACACGTCCACAGTGCTCCAGCCACACTGTTCTCCAACAGGTGGCTAGAGTAATTACAACACAAAATTGTACTGCTGTCATTTTGAAGAACTTCAGCCATTATGCTGTAGGTAACTTTTCTATGAATAACTGTGTTACAAAGAGAACTGCACAGGTCAGCTTTATAGAGGTCACCCTCTAATCCCAAATCCGCACTAAACTGTTACATGGGCCTCTGGTGGCTGAAACTACAAGCATCTGCTCTATGTGCCCCAGGGACAAGAACACGCATGTGTGAGCAGTGCCAGAGAAAAGGACTGGAAAGGGCAGATGGGAACAGCAGCACTAGATGGCAGCTGAGATGCAGCACTGCCACAGCCATATAGCAGGGGTTCAAAGTATGCCTCTCCATTCTGCCACACAGCCCCACTGGGGATAGCTGTGTGCCGGCACCTGACCCCTAAGGAAAATGGAAAGTCTTCTCCTTACTTAGCAGATGGTCTCTACACCTCAAAGTTGTGCAAATGGGCTTTCAAAGTATTCCTTGAGTTTTCACTCAATGCAATTCTGAGTAGAGGCAGCATGTTACTAAAGTGTAAACAAAGGCAGCCCAGGGAAGAAGAACCCACTGCTTTCTTGGAAGCAATTCTAGCAACCAAGCCCTGAGACAAACACTGTCCCGTGACCAGCCTCTCTTTTTAATGAAGTGCCAAGCAAGCAAATACTCTTTAGTTCCTACTGGTATTGATTGTATGTCAGACAAGCCATGTTATATACGTGTCACTATTATACATTAATTCTAAGGTAAATCCCTACTGGTTTCCTTAGGCAAGCCAAAATAGATCAACAGGACTTAAAGCTGTCTCAAATATTTGCTGTAGAAAATTAGGTCCCACCAGTGTTATAGACCCTAATCCTGTTCCAACTAAGACTATGCTCAGAACTAAAACGTACTTACACAGGTAGTGAAGCAAAGCATTTCATGAGTACCTGTACCACAGTGGCCACACATTGGACTTGCCTTTAGAAAACTATCTACATCAGAAAAACAAGGCTGCCAAACTTGCTGGGACAGCAGGGAGGCCGAGCGTAGAACTACAGCACTGAACAAACTGACAGGACAGCACAGCAACTGATGTTAGGCTTTTAGTGCACTCCCATCTACTGAAAGATTATGCTTCTGATTTCCAAGAGAAAAGAACACAAACCTTTCATCACTGCAGGTCTCAACTACCACTGAGGAAAAGAAGCAAACAGCATAATTTCTAAACTTAAAACATCCAAGTATCAAAACCGGTTTTACCATGTTGCTTTTATCAAGTCCATATATTAACTAAAACAAGTAATTCATCTCATAAAAAGAAACTGTGACAGAAAAAAAAACTGTTGCTGTATCCTCAAAATTGGGGGGAGTGGAAATCGCTTTGTTCATAATGAGCTATTTGCACTGGAACAAAAAAACAGTGGTGAGTTTGTTTTAATACAAAAAATATATCTATTTTTAAAAAGTTTTTACTCTTTCAAATTAGAAAACAATGGCTAATAGGTAGCTCCAAAATTTAGATTTCCATTTAGGCACTTCTACTGAATATGAAAACTAAAGAATTTTTTTTTTATCTCTAAGAAGCTATATTAACATCACATCGGGCGATTCCTAAAGTATGAGGTTGTTGCAAAAGGAAATGCGGTTTTTGCATTGTTGAAATTTATCATTCAATATTGGAATACATTCTTAAATAAATGTGGTTATGTTAAACATCATTTTAATGAGCTTTCCTCGCTTTATGGTTTTTTGCTACTGACTTACTACTTGCTGTTTATTTTATATTTACTTAAGGCTATGGAAATGATATTAGACAAAAAGCAAATTTGAGCAATTTTCTTATTTGAGTTCAAAATGGGTCATGAAGCAGTGGAGACAACTCACAACATCAACAATGCATTTTGCCCAGGAACTGCTAATGAACATAAAGTACAGTTGTGGGTCAAGAAGTTTCACAAAGGAGATGAGAGCCTTGAAGATAAGAAGCATAGCAGTCAGCGATCAAGAGTTGACACCAACTGAGAGCAAATATTGATGGCAATCCTCTTACAACTGCATGAGAAGTTGCCGAAGAACTCAACATCAACCATTCCACAATTGTTCAGCATTTGAAGCAAACTGGAAAGGTGAAAAAACTTGATAAGTTGGTGCCTCTTGAGGTGACCAAAAAAACAAAAACAAACCAGCCTTTGTTTTGAAGTGTCATCTTCTTCTATGCAACAATGATCCACTTCTCGATCAGATTGTGACATGTGATGAAAAATGGATTTATATGACAACAAGCAATTACTACTTCAGTGGTTGGACCAAGAAGAACCTCCCAAAGCACTTCCCAAAGCCAACTTACAACAAAAAAAGTCATGGTCCCTGTTTGGTGGTCTGCTGCCAGTCTGATCCACTACAGCTTTCTGAATCCCAACAAAACCATGACATTTGAGAAGTCTGCACAGCAAACTGATGAGATGCACCAAAAACTGCAACACCTGCAGCAGGCATTGGTCAACAGAAAGACCTCAATGCTTCTCCATGACAACATCCGATCACAGATCACACAACCAGCGCTTCCAAAGTTCAACAAGTTGGGCTACAAAGTTCTGCTTCATCCACCATATTCACCTGACCTCTCACCAACCGACTACCACTTCTTCAAGCATACCAAAAACTTTTCGCAGGGAAAATGCTTCCACAACCAGTAGGATGCAGAAAATGCTTTCCAAGAGTTTGTTGAATCCCAAAGCATGGATTTTTCCACTACAGGAATAAACTAACTTATTTCTCATTGGCAAACGTGTTGATGACAATGGCTCCTCTTTTGATTAATAAAGATGTGTTTCAGCCTAGTGATAATGATTTAAAATTCACAGTTCAAAACTGCAATTACTGTTGCACCAACCTAATACTTCAAGGGAGTCCTTTCAAGAAGAGTGATTAGGGATGTACTATGTACTTAGTGAACTAATGAGGTTACTCTGTGTTACTCTTTAGCAAAAGACTGACTTTAGTGAGTTAATGACATTATTCTGCAACCAACACTACAGCTCTTGCTAATTACTTTATGTGTCTCAATTCTAGATGTCTACCCAGCTTCATTGCTGTACTCCCACGATAAGAGCTTCTGCTACTTATCGTCTTGTGAGTCTTCCACCCTAGAAGACAGGTTTGCAAACAAGTTTTTAAAAGGTCAGAAAAACGTGCTATCCAGTATCAATATTTACCCTTTACAACCTAATCCATTAAGATTCTCATGTTAGAGCATTCTCTGTCCCCTGTACTGACATCAAGAACTAAACCACACCAAAAAAATGCTGATTCTGTATGATTTCTATTAAAAAAAAAAAATCATGCTTTCAATGCTAAAATGAGTTTATTAGATTGCAAAAACCATGATACACGGATTCTGTAGTAAATGTTCTGCTACGGAAGAATGTAAAATTGATCTAAAATCATTTTCTAGACATCACAATCATACTGATTCATAAAAGGTTAGGGAAATTTATCAATATAATTATATTACTACAGTTTTTACAGCATTATAATCAGCATAACTCTGAATCTCTTCTTCCCCCTCACGATGCCCCCTTTAGGAACAGGAATATCCATAGGGATGCAAACTTCTTAAATAGCTACAGTGGTAAGCTCCTGCTAGTGCTAAGGTCACAAACTCAAACGAAGTGACTCAGCTGATTTTACAGCTTGCCGGTGTAAAAAGATACCTGTAAAAACAAGCACTGTAAACTCATTTCTGCAATTACATTTTATATTTTAAATGTGATTATGAGCCTTAGCCAAAACAGCAACAATAATGGTAGTTAAAAGACTACCGTTGTGTTAAAAGCCAAAATAAGGAATAAAGACAACCCCACTTGATTCCCAAAAACGGGTAGCACAAATGCCAATGGTTCTAGGGTGTGTTACCCAGTTCCAGAGCCGCCACCATGTGACAAAGCCTTGGGCGGCAGCCGCCGGCTCCAAGACATGTGACTTGTGGCAGAAAACCAAGCTCAGCTCCCTGCCAGCATTTGTGCTGGGTCTTTAATGCAAACCATCTGCTGGGACCAGTTACAAGTGGGAAAATACGGAATTACATGTGCCTACACTATTTAATAATTACTTAATATGCAATAATTTTAAGTAACTAAAAATTAAAATACTGAATTCAAACCTCACTAGTAACTGTTTCTGAGGAAAAATATACCAGTTAAATATTTACAAGAATGTGTCATGCAACTGTAAAGCTTCAAAGAAAATACAGCCTGCACAACTGATTTGTTCTTAAAGCAATAGTAACTCCATCTTATTTTTAATTAATTATTGTTTTTCCTTTCTGTAGTTCTTTCTATGGGAGGAGATCTCAGACTTTCTCTCATTGTTTCTTTTGCTGAAATATCATTTTGTTTCCACATAGGAATAAAAAACATCAGCAGAGTAGCCAAGATCATCCACAAGAGAACCGCCTGCACACCTGCATTGCCTGTTTGTGTTCTTCTGGACCCATTTCCAAAACATATTGTACACTGTTTTGTTACAATGCTGTCACAGAACAAATAAAGGTCAAAAAACATCCATTTACACATAAGACTTCAGAGATACCACACAATATTTTAAAGGTACTAGGATGAAGCAACTAAAAATGAGCTGCTAATTTAGGAACTATTACCACAATTATAAAACACTAAACTTTTACAACTCAATCTCTCTACCCTTAGGTGCAATCACAGCTAATGTCAATAAAATAAAGTCGGAAAATTAACAACTCGATCCTGTATCTATTCCAGCAGAAACTCTACATTATCAGAAAATAAATTAATTTAGAAACCAAACTTGACATTTAGAAACACTTTCAAACTTCCTTTGAGCTAAATAAAGAATAGACAACTGAACTCTCTTCCAAGAGTCCGCTATTAGGAGGGAACATATCATCTACATATTCAATAAGTATCAGTTGTGTAAAATGAAACAAAAGAAAAATGCACAAGAAGAAACAGTTTCTGCAGGATAACTTCCAAATTTCTAAATAAATTATTGTTAGCTTTGCTCTTGAATTTACAAAGGATGTGTCCAGCTGCCTTTTGCATTTTTCAGTATCTTATAAAATACATGCCGTGCCTCAGGGTAGTAATTCCACATACGTTTGTTCTCCAGTCTCCAGAATTTTGTAAATATTTTGCAGAAACTTGGTCCGCAATAGTTGAATAAATTAAAGAACTTGAAATTACATATATGTCTGCCTATGATTTCCACTAGTAACAGCCTAGGTTGTGCACACAGATAATGGTTTGAGCATACATTACATTTGTACATATTTCAAAACCAAATAAGCAATTAAAACAAAAAGTATTATTTTGTAGGTGTGTCTAAATACGTGCACCTCCCTACTAGCTTCTAATGAATTTCCAAGTGTTCAAAAAGAGAACTGACTTAAACAAGAAAACTTCACTTCCACATTACCAATCTACTGAACATCTACACTGTCTATGCCTCTTACATAGCCTCTTCATAAGAGGCCAATATTTAAAATTGTTTGACTAATACAATCATTCAATAATGGACGCCCAATATTTGAAATTCCTCTAATAGCCATTTTATTATTGGTCTCATCCAATCTATTAGAAGTTGGAATCTTTCAAAAGGTCATTAACTCACTGCCTTAAAATTCTGAACCCATCTTTTCCACAGTACTTGCACAAATCACTTCAATTTTATCCCCCACACAAAACCCTGCACAAAACCAAGGGTACTTGATGATACTACTGGAAAAAAATGAAGAAAACTGGAGACTAGTAAATAGTGACAAAGACAGTGTGATGAGTTATATAGAACTGTGTGGACTACTCAGAGGCATGGTTTCCTTTAAACAAAATGTGTTTTAACACACACAAATGCCAAGTTACAGATCTAGGTAATACATCAAGCCATGCCTAAGAAGTAAGCAATCATACCCTGGAAAGCAACTCTGAAGATAAAGAACTAAAACCACACTTCCTGTACAACGTTTTGGAAACATTTAACTAAATCTGGGATGTGTAACTGGCAACAGTAAGTTAAATGTACTACTATAAAGAGCATGGACAAAGGCAAGTCTGGAAAATATTTCTGAAAAACTTGGAAACTGAAGAATGTGGAAAGGGAGAAATCAAGAGGTGATGAGATCCTTGTGTCCAAGTACATTCACAGTAAGAACAGTGTTGGTTTTTGATCCAATAGGAAAAGTTGGACTGCCTGCCACAGAATGCAGCAGTCCGGCCAATTCATATGGAAAAGGACAAGCAAACTTCAACAACAAACAGGCACTAGATTAAATAGTGAAACAGCAGGTAAAATAAGCTGGAAGCATTAGCTATACTTCATGGTTGTATCAAACAAAATGCTCAGTTCAGTAACAACCAAGATACAGAGGCCTGCAACAGAACAGAGGATGTCAATTTAGATGACCTCATCTTCCCTTCCGGCCTTTGCAACCATTAAGATTCCCACAATGACTTGACAAGGCTAATTAACCTCCATAATACCCGTGACAATAAGGTCATAATTCCTATTTTACAAAGAGCAACCAGAAAGACTGTGTTAAAACTCTTACCACTGCAAAAAAACCAACCACCCAACAACAAAAACCAGCCACAGAAACCAGAAAGAGTTCTAACCATTATGTTGTAACAAGATAGCCCCCTGAAAAATAAAGTACACACCCCCACTTCCATCTCAGGGCAGTACTCTTTAGGTTGTATAAGATCCCACTGTACTTGAGTCCACAGAGTGAATGACTCCAGTGCTGGCAATTCACTGCTGCCACATCCTCTGCCTTCATTAAAAGGCAAAAAGCATTAGTAGGAATCACATGAGTCTTGCAATTGTAAAGCCTACAAAATTTCATTTAATGAGTGAGATGTCTGCATTAGTCCTAACCAATAATTCACTACGAACATATGTTTTCCACGGTTTAAAATAATGAAAACTGTAGTAAATACTTATCCTAATTTACTTAGGGCTGCGCTCCAGCACAAAACTGTAATAATGGCCTGATTTTTTTTTAATTCTTAAAATAAAAAAAGTAAGCAAATATGCAGGACACACAAAATAAAACCAACTCCATATGAATTGAGCTGCCCTCTCAGACTGCTAGTTTAACCATGATTGTTATAACAGATCTGTTAAAGGGCACTTTACCATCATCTGAATTACAAAGATGTTTTGAAAGTCAGCCCAAACTTAAAAAACAGGCCAGAAAACCACCACTTGGGATTGCTGTCCCTATCTCTACAAGACGAATTGTTTTTATCCATATATCTCATTTTGATTTACTGGAGTTACACAATCCTGATAAACACAGGAGTCTTTAGTTTTAAGCAATAAGGTGGAGGTAAAGCTAAACTGTTCCACATTATTCTACCACAGTCTCACTAGCTCACATCAACAGTCTTCAGTTCACTAGAATTACACTTGTTATTACACATGTTAGTAAATATATTTCTTCCCTAGTGAACATATACTTAGGAAAGAACAAGGTTTAATGTAAATTAAAATAAACATATTTGATCTAAAAATAAACTGACAGATTTCTGGTTTACACAGTAGAACCCTACATTCTGATCCTTTGTATAATTTCTGGTTTTATTTGTCAAAAAAGCTGATAACTCTTTGCTGACCAAGTCTGTTAATGATAAATATACAGAAGTGACTTAAGGCACAGCCAGAGGGGAAGATATGCCTGCTTTCTCTTCCTGAGCATTAGTAAGGTCTATTTCATTTATACAGTGCAGAAAAGATTTTACTCAGGTTTTACTTTACTTGTTATACAACTGCCTCATTCTACAAATTTTCTTTGTAGTTAAGGAAAATAATTAAATAACATCTTCCTTGCTAAATACTTCTACTCCTGCCAACAGGGAAAGAAAATATCAACATAAAGCCCAGATCTGAAGCGTTCTCATTCTATTTCACCAGAGTGAAACAATCAAGGTGAAAAAAGATAAACTGAAACACCTATGGAAAAGGGCTATATTAATAACATGAGATTGTAACTATCAGCTTCTACATTGTCTTCGAAATGACCTATAACAATTTAAACGCTAAAAATTTCATTTCCATTATGTTTATATAAAATGTATACTTAAACTCCTGTTAAAGTTGACTTAATAGCACACAGTTTAACAGTGGGATTAACACTTATAATCACAACAATTTTAACTATTTTACTCCAATTCAACTACTTAAAAGAACCATTTCTATTCACTTAAGCTTCTGTAGTTCAAGCCACTGGCTTGGGGTGCTGGTAAAATGCTAGCCATTCTTCATGCCAAGTGACTAACAGTGTCTGTGACTCATCATCACCAGAAGATGAATATGCTGCTGATTTTTGTAATGCTAACATGAGTAACACTAAAAATAACTTAATCAGATGTAATATGTAAATCTGTGGAGAAGTAAAGAAACGTCAGTTATTTGGCATCGCTACCTGCTATTGGCTGCATACCCCACAATCTGTTGCGATACTGCCAGAACTTTGCCGGAACGCTCCAAAATACAGCACTATACACTTGTGCCTACTTCCGTTTTTCCGATCTGATCTGATACACTAGTTTCAGTATTCATTACTCTTCTACAGAAACGAATTATTAGCTTTAAAATATACCATTTCCCTGAGAATATGTTTGCAAAGTAACCATATTACTTTATGGCAATAATGAAGTGCAAGATTTTGAATCTATCCTTTCAATATTACCCATTCCCTCCTCGCCCAATTTTGTCATCTTTCTTTGCTAAGTGTATTGCCCTTAACTCCTTAACAAACCAGTCTGGAAACAGTGTTGTGCTTTTAGGGAAAAAGCATAGCATTCATGTCAATATTTTCCACGTGTCTGTTTCATAGCTTTGCCAGTTCTCACCATATGCAGCCTTAAATCACCAGGTGTACTTCAGTAAAATGATTAGCTTTTTCTTAGTTTACATCATAAGAGCAAATAATTTCTTATGCAAAAGTGGACTAATACTTAATATTTAGAGTCACACTGACTGATTCCTGAAAAACATCATATTCCATTCTCCAACAAATTAAGATTCCATCTTCCATCTTTCAGTTGTTGAATTCCACAGATGAAAACATAATTAATAGCAATAAACAATTCCAAGATCTTGAAATAACATCTGCACAACAGAGAAAAATTAGGAAATTCTCTTCTTCATTAACAGAAGAAAAAATGCTGTGAAGTCTACAGGTTGATGCTCTGAGAGAAAAAAAATGTCCACATTAAAAACCAGGCATACACTGAAACCATTTTCAAAATTAGTTCCTGAGAAATGTGTTTGGCAACACTTATGTCACATAGTAACTCTCCTATTTAGACAAGCAATAAGTCCTTTAAAAACATTGCTGAAAAACAACTTCAAAATATTATCAAAGATTATTTTAGTTATACTCCCTCAGCACATGACTACTCAAGTTCAGGTTGTGGCTACTTGAACTGTCATTTGGAAATCTTTTTAAAATACTTTCAAGACATCATCTGTTTCTTATAGAGAGTTTAAAAAAAACTGCCAACTTCTTCAGTGGGTTTCAAGAGCAGCTTGCTCTTTTAGGCAACTAGAGGAGTCCTGTAAGGCCTGACACTGGCATGAAGCAAGAATATGGTTGAAAGGAATAAAAGTGGCGAGTGATAAATGGGAAGATGTTGCTCTCCCTTTTGAAGGCAATGAGCTACTATGTCAGCTGTAGAACCATATCTTCAGTGTATCCATGGTGCCAATTAAAAGTAGCAGCTTCAACTTTACTGTAAAATCACTTGAACAGGCAAGGAACCTTGATAACTTTTTCCCAATTTATACTTTATCCTGATCTGTTTGTCTTTCAAGGAAGCTTACAGCAGCAAAAGAGATCGACAACTCAGAAAAACAGTAAAATAAAATTATACCAAGTCTCAAAACAAAAGTCAAAATGCCAAATGGCATTTTTAAAGTTTCTTCTTTCACACATAAAACCTGATTTTAAAGCCACAACACTGCAATAACTATTTAATTCATTTATATTGAGATATAAGTCTGTTCTAAATAAAATGCATAAAACCCACAACTCATTTATACTTTAAAAGTTGGTATTTCAGTCCTGATTCCAAAATACCCAGAAGTTATCCTTGAAAATGCTTATGGCCAAACTTCCTGCTTTTGTTCCACACCAAATACACCGAAGCAGAAAGTTCACCTAGATTTGTCAGAAAAGTTCACTCTTAACTATAAAATTATTTTCTACAGCAGCAAATTAAGTCAGTAAATCATCTTTTCTGAGGCTGAAAACATAGTGCTCCACCAGTAACAATGCTACGAGGGACAGATTAGGAAGCTGAATGCATCTCCCTACAGCAAGTCTCTTTCAAGTCAACATGTTACCTGTAAGCCCGCCAAGATCAGGCAATTTCAAATTCCAAAGCAGTGTAAAAAACTGTGCTCACTGTTATGAAACTACTATCAACCCAAATTTTAGAGATGTTTGAATGTCACACTTCCTGTAATAAAAGTAGTCGTGAAAGATTAATAACTATTAAGAGAGAAGCCTGAAAACTGTTCTCTGTTGCAGCGTTTAGTTTTATAGCCCTAAACAAAACAGTCACCTTCTTAAATGATTCTATACCCACACTCCTAAGAAGGATGTATCAGAAAGACAGTAGCCATACTCTGAGATGCAAAGTGAGAGTAATGAAAAAAAGATGGAAAAGAAGAACATGCAAAAGCATCAAAATATGAGCTAGAGAGATCAAACAAACAAAGCACCAAAAAATGTAGGGGATGTCAGATTTAAAAGTTGTGATTGTTTACACTTTTGCTACTTCCCTTTCCATACTACTGGTGGGCCCTCACAGGAAGCAGTGTAACACACGCACAGCAACACTATTAAATAACAGAAGTGGTTACATCAGCATTTTGTGCTGTGAGAAATACATAAAGGAGTGAGACCAGGGACTGACCTATATGAAGCGTACAAATGCAGTTGAGAAGTAGGGTGAACAGCAACTCTTCAAAGAAAGGGCAAAATATTTGTGTGAGCAGTGGTTAATATTTGTGATTTTTGTTCGGATTTACAGAGCTCAGAAAAAGCTACTATATCTCTTGAGAAAAGTGTTGCAAGACTAAGGATGCTTAAATACATCTAGGTGATCATTATATAGTTTTAACATAAAAAGTTTTTTCTATCATAAAAAAAAAAAAAAAACAAACAAAACAAACAAACAAACAGAACTACTCCAACACTTCCACACTGCAACTTCAAATACATTTCTTTAAATTAAACAATCAGACCATGTGTCCAAAGGGGCACTGCAGATCACTCACATGACACTACATTTTTAATCAGGCAACAGCACTTCACACAACATAAACAGAAACTCTTAATTTCAGTGATCTACACTGATTCAATCTGTAAAAACACTCCTGAGGCTGAATGTTTCTAGAAATGTTAAATGTTACATACAGCTATCAAGAGAGGAAAACAACATTCTGTAAATGAAAGCCAAAACTACTCACGTTTCAAAACAGCGATCCACGTTGTCTGACATCAGAAGTAGCATGCATAGCTGTTCCAATGCTATTAGCTGCATATCCCGTTCATCTCCCTGCCCCATCTGCAGCCATTCCAGCAATGTGTCTGGGTCCACATCTGCCATGGTTCGTTCTTTTTTTTAAAAAAATCCACCTCTGCTTAAATTTAAAAGTACCAAAAATATCCTTTAATTGTTCAAGACGGACTAACTTGACCACAATTAATGTCTCTCTTCAGCCAGCCCCAGGCTTTTGCAGTTTTTACCTGGAAAACGAAAGGAAAACAAAAAACAATCATCAAAATCTTGTCTTTTAACTTTTTGGATTTACTCCTCTCTATAACGTATGGCATATTTTTTGGTTGACATTAAGACAACTTCCACATATGTGGCAAGCAATTATTTTTTTCAAGCTTTATATGTGAGTAAACAGGAATTAGTTTGTTCTGTTTCATTGGAAATAAATTTCTAGTACCAGCTGACAATCCAGCAAGACTAAGAGTCTACTGTTATTTATAGCATAACTCAAAATTAAAACTTAAGTAGAAAAACTAACCTTAACCCTTTTGTATATTCTCAAAGCTAATATAAAGACTAATTCTGTTGTCTTGCCTATCCCCTTTCCTTTAGTATAATTTCATTATAATGTCCAACTTTCTGAAAGATGGATTATCTCCTCAATAAAGTATTCAAATAGAGACAATAAATGTCACATTTCAAATACAATCCACAAAACAAAAAGATTGAGATGCACAACTAAAGACTTAGAGATTCTTTGCAGAAGTTTTATTAATCCTTCATCTTTTAAAATAGGATTCAAACATAAGGAAAAATAAGCTTATTAAATCAAAGGATAAAAAAGACAATTTAAGAATCACCTCAATTTTCAAAATTTGTGGGTTTGTTGGTTTGGATTTTAGAAAAAAGGCGTATCTAAAATCATGGCTTTAAAAAAATGCAGTAAATAATTCAAATAATTCATGTACATATAAGGAAAACAACATTATTTACTGGCCCAATGCCATAGTTCTACATGCAAGCTGAAGACAAAAAAGTCCCTTCAAAATGTTAAGAGATACTTTTGACCTATGTGCTTGCTTTTTACTTTGTGTTTTACTAACAAATATGCAAATTCACCTCTCATGCCTAAGACCAGTGCAAATATACCTGTTTTCATATAAAAACTAAAACAAATGTTACAAGCCAATCTCTCCAAATTAAACATACAAGAAAAAAAAAAAAGGCTATTTTTAGAATATAGCTTATAAAAAAATAATTCATTTACCAAACTCATAGGTAAATATGAAATACTAGACAGCGTCCCCAGAAATTGGGGCAGGGGCGAGCGAAGCTCGATCTGGACAAAGTCTGCCTACTTGTTTACTTGCTGCCAATGACTTAATAGTTAAAAAATAACTCCATCAAGGACAAAACTCCAAAAGAGAATCAGAAATTGGTATTATATGGAGAAACTTATACCAAAACAGCAGTGCTGTTTCACTACATCTTTGAACTCAAGGATGTGACAACAGTGTGACAGATACGATTTGTTTATAATTTAGGACCATAACGACATTACAGATCACTCAATTACTCCTTGCCACATATATTTTTGTTATTGCTGCAGTCGTGCTGTAAAAAGTAATTCAAGCATTACCAAATTCATGTTCTGTACTTTAAACAATGGCCGTGATCCTCCTAGCTGCTTACAGACTGTATTTCCTGTTCCGAGACTCAACAAAACTACTTTCAGCCAGTACAAGTGGGATCATATTGTAGGTATAGCACATCTCCTTACCGCGACTAAATGATTAACTTCGGGGGGGGAAGAGGGCGGGAGAAGCAGGGGAAAGGGTGAAGGCAACATAAACAAGAAAACAGAGTGAAAACGGGTTAAGTTAAACACAAGCACCTGCTGTTCTTCCACCCCAGACGGGCTCTAACCAGACAGAAACGAACAAGCACCGAGCAGAAAACAGAGCAAAGTGAGAGGCCGGGGCTCCTGGGAGAGCCGCGCCAGAAAACGGGCCAGGCCGCTGCTGAACTCATCCCCCACCACCCGGGCCTACACACACACACACACACAGACGGGCCCCAGTCCAGCACACGGGGAACTGGGGCCCGCTCCCCACACCCGGCCTCTCGGGGCAGGGGAGCCCTCGCACCGCCTCCCCCCTCCCCCGCGCACAGGCCAGCCGGCGGCGTGAGGGGCTTCCCGGCAGCGCCGCCCTGCTCTGCCCCTCAGCCCCCACAAGGAAATTTTACGGCACTCGCCGTCGCCCTCGCCCAGGGCCTCCTGGCCCACAGCGGGGCCTCCTGGCCCGCTCCCTCCGGGCCTGCCGACACCGACCCGCCAGGCCCGGGCAGCGACACTCGAGTTCCTGGCGAGCCGCAGGCCTCGCAGGGTGACCCGGCCTGGCGGCTCAGGAAAGGCGCCGTCTCTCCAGCGCCAGCCGAAGCGGCCCCGCACCACCCCCCCCGCTCACCTCAACCTCCCGGAGCCTGTTCGCCGGAACCGACCCCTCCTCAGCGCCGCGGGAAAGCAGAGGGAGAGGCGAGGAGGAGGCGACAACCCGAACCCCGCAGCAGGCGGCAGCCAGCGGCATCCATGGCGCTCCGCCCGGCACGGGATTGGGTGGGAGGAGGGGGAAGTGAGCAGCGCCGCGGCCTCGGGGGGCGGAGCTGGCGCCGGCCGAGCGGCCGCTGGGGGCGCTGCTTCCCGGCAGCGGCGCCCTGCTCTGCCCCTCAGCCCCCACAAGGAAATTTTACGGCACTCGCCGTCGCCCTCGCCCAGGGTCTCCTGGCACCCGCGGGCGGGCTATGGGCAGCACGGCGCGGACGGCGGAGCCTCGTCTCCTGGTGCTGCCGTCAGCGCAGCCGGCGCTCCCCGGCCTGCGCCCCGGCGGCGTCCTGGGGCGAGAAGAGCCGGGCGCTGCGGGCTCGGCGGCCACCAACCTGAGCGGGAGGGCGCCCACGCTAGCACACCCGCTTCTGCAGGAGTTGGGGCCGCCGACCCGAGAGCCGCGGGGGCCACGCTCCCCTCGGGTGCGGCGCGCACGGCCCCAGCGCAGCGGGCTCTACCTGAGGGGAGCAGCCGGCCCGGCTCCCCCGCCTGGGCACCGCAAGGGCCTTCTCGGCGCGGTGCCCGCCTGGGAACGGGGGCTGGGGCCCCGGGGCACCCGCCTGTCCTGGGCGGTGAGGAGCGGGAGTCCAGGCTCGCCCGGTGTGTCCCACGACCCCCTCAGCCTTGGTTGGCCTTTCCCTGGCTGCGTGGGGATATGTTTTTTTATTATTACGGATCACTTTATTTCGTGCTGTATTGTGGTTATTCATTTCAATATCATATTTTTCGTATTTACTGTAGGGGGCCTTATACCTTGCAGGGCCCACTCTTGAAAACACTTTGATCCAACTCGAGCACCTCTGTTATGATGGTGACCAGATGCGAGTTGCAGTAAGGGCCTTTCAGCACTACTCTGTAGTGAAATTGAGATACTGCAACTATACTGTGTAGCTTGAGACACGTTTTGCAGTAGAGTAGCTGCTGCCACACATGCTGCAAAATGCAGTACAGTTACCTTGCATATGATCATAAAAACAAGCAAACTGCTATAAATTTAAAATTAAGGACTTTATAGCAAATTACTATAAATTTTAAATGGACTAAAAGCGTAATATCTTCAAAATAGTTTCCTTTCCGGTAGGATAACATGCATTTTTCTAAGGAATTTAAGCCTATTAATATAAGTACAGTAAATAAGATTACTGTACATTTGAATGTCACTCCTACCCACCTCATAGTCATTTCCTGTAATTAGGAGGCTAAAACTGCACACTGAACAAAAAGGCAATAGCAGTTGTGCTCACTTAAAGCTTGCCAAATGCAAAAATTGTTGTTTGGTGGTGTAATATCACATCTAGAAAGTGTTACCTTTACTGCTGTCATTTTTTTCAGAACACAAGAACAGTAGTTCCTTTGTCTCTATTTCTGATTTCTAAGGCAGCTTAGCCTTTCTGTCTTAGCCTATTACGTCTCTCTTAACTGCCTCTTGTTCCAGCCCTACTGAGATTTACATGTATATCCTTTGCCTATGCTTATCCTTCAGAGGTCGGCAGAACTTCTTATATGCTTAAAGTTAAGGACATGAGACAGCAGGAAGACTGAGTCTGCAGTCTTTAAATTTAGAAAGTTGATCTTCTTTCACTTTCACTGGTGCACAACCAGCAGCAACAGAATTAGGCCAAACTTATGAGAGCCACATCTGCTAAGTGATCTTGTTCCTGTTGCAAGATGCTAGAACAGTTTTCTTCAGTTTTTTATCACAAAGAGAGGTTTCAATTAAAGCAATGTTACAAATTTCTTCTGAAGACCAGAAATTAATGCTAGCTTTCAATTGTAAACACCAAAAACTTTGAAATCAAACGTTTCACTCTTTGCACATAGGCACTCTTTGCACTTTCTGTTTCAGGTATCTTTGGACAGGTACATGGTTATCCATTGAGAAGATGTAGTTATCAAAGTATAGATCAATTTAGCAGCAAAATCAGAAGCTTAAATATTGTTCATGCAAAGAATACAAATAATGGATTTTAAATAGAATTAAGTAGGAATACAACACTTTAAAATACTGTAATTAGCTTGCAGTGCTGTCCATCTTTATTTCTAAATAGATAAACATAAATACTTCCACGTCCTATTGCATTAATTGCCCAATTTGAAGTATCCTATATTTTAATATATTAGAGGAAGTATATAGTATCATAGAATGTCCTATAAATGTACATAAAGTAATGTATTACAGCCTTAGTCATGAACTGGGAATTTTTTTGATTGTGATACATTTGTAATATTTAAGAGTTTGCTGGTGATTTTTGTTTGTTATTACAAGATTCGTTCTCCCTAGAACAAATCCAAAAAAGAAGAAGTGATCTGCTGACTATATAATCTCTGTTATTTTGATTATATACTTCTTACTATATATGTATGTTCATGGTCTGATTAATACTTTTCCTACTTCATGTGCTGACTGGGTGTTCAGATTGGTTTTGGCAGTTGTCACAGAGTACCCTGTTGAAATATGTCACAGCAAGTGATACCCCTCGAATTTCTGTTTCAGACTCCCTCTGTGTAAAGCACGGATACAGACTAAGACTACCTCTGCAAAAGTGACTGCTTTCTCATATTTAATAAAAAGGAAATCACTAGCAAATAAGAGTACAGTTGCTGGATAAGAAAGACATAAGAATTGCATCCATAATTTTTACGGAATTACTTGCTTTCATTTGAATTTTCATATGAACAAACTTTTGTTTAGACCCCCAGATTTCCAGGCTGTGGCTATCATTGGTTAGTGCTAGGCCTAAGCCTCTTGAGGAGGAAGAAGGTCTTCCTGTGGCTTAGTGCAGCTGGACAGGGAAGGCAAGTTATGCCACGCACTCAAGTGACAAGTAATGGCTCTTGACTGTCATAGTTGCTCTGAATAAAATCATGCTGAACATTGCGTGAAACTTGCAAAACCAACTACAGTTCCCCATATTCGTACAACATACATATTACTCTAACACCAGCTGACACACACTTCACAAATTACCTTGGCCTGATCCCTTAATCACTGCATGTCTCTGTTTCCTCCTTTATAAAACTCCAGATAGTAATGCTAGAGTCAGAAATGTCAGCACTTATGGAACTGTGAGTTGCTGAGGTGTGTTACCATGTTAAGTCTTAGTACTATAAACCAGAATTCCTCTTTATGACTACACTTGAGTAGACCACACGTGTCAGTGACTGAGGATGCTTTTCGAAATTAGGTCACATAGGGTCAATGTAGACTGACCTTTGTAGATCTTGATATTGGCCAATGATCAGCATTTTTGCCGTGTGTTTGCCTGAAAATTAAAAGTTGGCTTTAAAAGATGAAACATCAGTACAATTGCTGGCATAATATTTTGTGAGGGACATATGAACCACAGAGAAATATGCCATGGAGGACAGCAATGGTCAGGGATTGGAGGATTGCGGATGTAGAGAGCTTCTGAGATGTTGTAAAGGACACCCCACTTGAGACAGCTATTCCCTAAGAAGGCATTGTAGGTGTTCTCAAGAGGATTTGATTCTGTTTGAAAAGAAGTCATGTTCGGCTAGAATTTTGCAAAATCTTCTCCAACAGAAAAGAAAAAAGTTTTTTCACTTTTAGCTTGAAGAACAATAGCATTTATTACTGCTTTTCTATTCAGGCTGGTGTTTTCTATATGGTTTTGGCTGATAGCAAAAGGAAAAATCTGTTAAGGCTACTATTGGTATCACAGCATGATAGTAAGGACTGGCAGCTTCAGACAGGAATGACTGAGATTTTGTTGCAGAAAATACAAAACTCTGGCCAAAAATCAAACTGAAATACACCTACGGTTCAAAGAAAACAAGAAGTCTGAGATCCCTTGTTAGATTTTTAATTGATACAGAAGCTAGAACCTGGTATAATTGATGTTTTTGTTAGTTCTACTGCCCACCTCTGTACACCTGCCAAGTTGATGTTTCTAAAAATATCATTCCTCTAGAGTAACTAGATCAGAGGTGACATAAACAGGCCCTGAACACCTCCACAAACTTAATTGCGTAGTTTATGCTAAAGGGCAGCGCAGCAGTGCCAAATAAAACAGTTAGGATATTTACGGATTATTTATCCTTTTGCTTTAACACTTTCTTCTAAGCTACCCACACAATAATGTAACATAAAACACTGAAATTTCCTACTCCTCCAGAAACAAAATATGAATAATTCCACACACATTTAATTTTCTTGATGAATATTATAAAGAAAAAGCTAATAAATGTTGACTACGCATTTCAAAGCAAGAAGGTCAGGTATTACAGAAACTTCCTTGCTGTATCAGGCAGGGTTTAGTTTCACAGAATTTGGCTATTTAAACTTGTGTACATCTTAGATTATCTTCTAGAAAACTTTTTTTTTCATAAAAAAACTGCAGTTGGTAAAAGCTTTTTTTATTTAAATCCTATGTTATCCATGGTCCCTTCTCAGCTGCTTTACTTTTGCACAAGCCTGGGGAGCCCAAACCGGGTGTCATTGTCTTGACTTTCCGAAAGCAGGTGCTGGTTTTTGCAGCCCTGGCAATCGCAGCGCTGTTTTGCGCCCGCTGCTGCGGGACGTGAGGCCTTGCGCCACCTGCTGCGGCCTCCTTGGGAGCCCCAGGGCTGCAATGACACCTGTTGATGTGGTGAGCGTGTGACTGATGTTGACGTGATAAATGTGTGTACGACGCACTGGTGGCCTGTGAGTGGCACGCTGGTGGCTGGTGTTTGTGGAGGTGCAGGGCTGAGTCATTGCTCCTCTTGTTGGGCTCCTCCTCAGGAGAGCAACACCTTCCCAGAAGGTTCTTCTCTTCAGAGATCAGTGAGTGAACATGGAGATGTACAGAAGAGCTTGGTTTTAAGAAAACTGCAAATATTCTAAACTTACCTTCTTTCTGAAATTATTGTTCAAAGTCATACATTATAGCCCTTTTTTCCTAACTCACCTATGAGTTTTCTTGGTTTGGTTCGGTCTTTGGTTTGGTATGTTTTTTTTGTGTGTGTGTGTGGTTGGGTTTTGGGTTGTTGTTTTTTTGTTTGGGGTTTTGTTTGTTTGTTTGTTTGTTTTTAATTTTTTTGTGTTCCGGGCTAGGAATTGAGCAGTGGGTAAACTTTGTATCACTTAACTCCTGTTACCTCAGTTTGTCTTCAGCTGTATCACATGTTTCGACATAAAATAGAAGGTAACCCATCATCACAGCCTGCCCTAACTCCTGTCCCTTCCACTTCTGATTGCCAAAGGGAAAGTGAGGCAGAAATGAGGCAGCAGCTCTCTGTTTCAGGCTGTTAGCTGTACCCCAGCCATCAGTAAACAGGCAACAGCCATCAACCTCAATTCAAGGGAAGTACAAGGAAAGATCAGTGACTCAGATCATAGTCTTTATTACTGGTTTTAATGGCACGGATTAGGTTCTGACCTTCTGAATCAGAAGATTCATCAAGATTTGGATTTGTTCCTCCTAGTGTTACACCTTTGTTATGGAACCTGATGTGGCTCCCAAAATTTCAATGAAGTGTTATAAATGAACACTGATGGTCTCTGCTGATGAGAAGACTTAAAATAAGAAGAAAGTGTCTTAATCACCAAATGATGGGACATCCTGGGACTGAAAAGCCCCAACTACTTTGAGTTTTATTGGAAAGAATGTAATTTTTACATACTTAAAAGCTTACTAATGCCTTTTAATATTCTTGTAATGAAATTGTGCTCTGTTCACCCCTGTTGAATGTCTTGACATGCAAAAAAAAGAAACAGTCTCAAGCTCCTAAAACGTGAATGTCTGGATTAGTTGCTAACTGGAAAGAGCTAAATCCTTCATTCAGCCTGGAAAAACCAACAGAATATCATAGGGGATTATAGCAAAGTTCAATGTTAGAACTGTCCTAGGGCAATGAGACAGACAACAAAAAGTTGTACCACTTACTAATGAAACAGGAAATCTTTCTTGTCCCATGGTGGATCTTAGGGAAAATGGGAAAGTACTGTACTTCACAAATGCTTTGTTCGTTCAGAAGAATAAACTGTGCAGTCTGCAAGCTCAATTAAGCCTTGGATTGTTTGGTGTGTAAGAAAGTAGTAGTGAGATGAAACCAAGTTTCCACAGGTCCTCAAGTCTATATTCCTGCATGGAAAGAATCCACGTTCCTTAAGGAAAATATTACAGGTAGTAAATGGTGTACCCGATTTTCTCTTAATTAGTTTTTATTAATAAATAAAGGTCACATTGTGCATGTATTGGGATATGTCCTTCATTGTATCCTTTGGACTTACAAACTGTATTAAATAGAACTGTCTGAAAATGGGAAAATGATTTTGCAAAGAGAGATGAAGGATTTTTAATTTCAAGAGGGCTGATTTTGCTTCTTTGCTTATTGCTATTGAATGCAGTAAATGAGGCTGGGGGGGATTCCTCCTATTTTCTTAACTTTAGCTTTACTCTGGCTACTCTACTTTTTTTAACTTCCTTAACAGAAATATTTTTTAGATGAGAAAAAAAAAGAACAAAGCTCAGAGCCCTGATATTCATTCTGAATGTAAGAAAAAGGGTAAGAAACACAGCCCTTCCCAAGACACTAAAAGCAAATTAATATATTTCTGTTTAGAAAGTCTCTCAGAAGAAGTAGGTTTTGAATGAGAAACTCTTATGTCTCAAATGTACTTATACTAGGCTGTATTGGATTAAACAGAACCTCTGGCTGAAAAAAAGTGGATATACAATGATAAAGGTTCAAAACATTCATCTTGCTCACTGTGACCCAGGCCCATTGAAGAAAATCTTTTTGATCTGAGAGCACAGAGCTTTGTGGCAGAGCTCCATGTTTGTAGGGGAATAAGTGGCTATGAGAGAAAATTGATATAAATATCAAAGTATTTGCCTAAGAGTTTTCAGTTAACTATCTATTAATAACACAAACATAGGAAGATAAAAAGTACACGTACTTCTTAAGGCATATAATGCACTGTTATTGACCTATTTTTGAAAAGTTTCATCACCTGTGTTTTAACACCATAGGACTTCAGAGATCCACGTGATGAGTGAGTGAGTAGCACAGGATAAATGATTCATACCCATTTTTCTTGTCGTAACCTACATTTTACCTTTTCGACACTCCTTGACTTATGCTGGTGAGATGGGATTTCCATGAACAGGTCACGGATTATTCCAACTACTGTATAGGATTTTGTATTTCCATTTTTGTGTACTTGGTATCAACACATTAAAAGATGAGGCTAGCTGTAAAGTAGTTACCATCTAAGTCCAGCCCAAGTTGCTGCGGCTAAACTTGTAACACTGGTGTCTGTTTGCATTGACTCAGTTATATATGGTAAGACACCAGCATTACTTTGTTATACAAGTATATTGTACATGCTTCTACTATTGGTTCTGTGCTGTAGGGTTATATTTTTATACTGTAAAACATTAACTTGTTGGGCTTTTGCTGTCTGAACAAATTCCTGTGTAAACACTGATCTCAGTGGACACAGGTAACTTATTAAAATGATTAAGCATCGTGTGACTGATCCTGCATCAAAGCAAGAATGTACTCTGCCCAGTTTTTTTCGTACAGTGCCAGCCTTAAAATCAGCAGGCCAAATTATCTTTGTAAAGAAATGCCGCTCTACTGAAGTCAATGAGGCCTCACCAGCTTGGGCCATCAGACAATTTGGCTCAAATACTAGCATCTATTAAAAGAGTTTAGCTAAACTGGGTCTCCAGAAACACAAAAGTTTTGTACAAGATTCTTAGCTGGCTTGACATTTTAAGGTGAGACCCAGACACTGAAGCACTTGAACTAAACGTTTCTAGTCTTTCTCCAACTGTGTAACCTCATCTAGGTGTTCCTGCTCCAGCAGGGGGATTGGATTGGATGATCTTTCGAGGTCCCTTCCAATCCCTAACATTCTGTGATTCTGTGTGATTCTGTGAAAAGATTAATCCACTAGAGTCCATGTTGTACAATAAGTATTGAATCAAGAATAGAGTTCCCCTCTGTAGAATTAAATTCAACAGATCCAGTGGTGGATCTCGTCTTTTCATTTAAGGTGTAGCAAGTTGCAGACTTGAAGAGTACAAAGAGCTGATAGTGCATTTGTAGACTTTCTGCCCATATTTCAATAAGAAGCATTGAGATTGCGTCTTGCAAGCTAATTCTTAGGGAGTGTCAGAGTTATTTTGATAGAGAAATGTTACCTGCTTACAAGGTATTCTCATAGTAAGTGGTGTGCTGCGCTGATGATGTCAACAGTTATTGTTGGTAGAAATATTTGCGTGTCATTTTTGCAGTAACATTTCATGTATAATTATGTTCGCATGTAATTACAGCTCCTTGGCTACAACAATTACTCCTGTGTCCCGGTCCCTGCTCTGACCCTGATGAGAGAAAGTATAGCCCGGGGCTGCTGAATCTTGAGCTAGTGATTCCAAAGTATTTCATAGTGGAGGATCAGTGTCATTGGGAGGAATTTTTAATATTGAAATATAAAAAGGCCCCAACTGAGATTCAGACCTCACTGTACCTGTGTGATAAAAGGCATCTCCACCTCAGAGTTTACAGTAAACAGAAAATTCAAAGGCTACAAACCAGATCAGAGACTAACATAGTCCTTACTGATAAGCTGCTTAGTAGTTTAACTCTGCAGACCACTTCTGCATGTCAGTGGTCTACTGACTATATTGAGCAAACTTTTCCTTGTGCAGAGAAAGCCAAGAGAAAGCAAGAGAAAGCCAGAAGCTGTTCTGTATCTGCACTCCGTATGGCTCATGGCTGCAAGCTAGCCTGTGTCTCCTGGCCCGGGAGTGACCCACCGAGACAAGGAAGGTGCACCCAGAGGGAAGGATTCTGTCCCTGGGCTGGAAAGAAAATGAGCACAACTGGAAGGGAGCTGGTCTACCCAGTGTCACACCAACTCACAACTTCTTTCCCTATCGGGAAACTTAGATGGCAAATCAAAGCCAGAACAGAGTCCCATCTCACAGACAGGGCTAATACCTCTGCCTAGTAAGACTGCCCAACATTTAGCATTACTAGTAATTCCATGGGGAATTAATAAGCAATGTTTTGAGAAAAGCAACTGACTACTGGCTACAGAAGTCATATACAAATATGGCTGCAAGTTGTTGCAAGCAGGTAGTCTTGGGAAGCAGGCTTAAGACAGACATTTAGGGAGGTAAATTGTGCCCTCCATCAAAATATTGTACCCCACAGATGTATGAAATTTGGGATTAAATCAGTAGGTGTTTGTGCAGGTAACTGCGGGGAGAAATTCACCCAAAAGCAGATTTGAAAGTCAGAGACTTCTTCCCATGGTGTTAGGCAAGAAAGATGAGACTTTTGTGTTCAGGGTCAGGCATCTCATGTATGGCAAGAACTATGCTGTAGCAACAGAATATCCTGTTTTAAATAATAAAGATAATGAACGACTTCAAGACTGTAGCCCTGTCTGCTTTTCCTCTTTACCTTGATTAACAATTACAATAGGAAACAGGATCCTGGGACTCATACCCTAATGTCTCCTAAAGTGGTTAGAAGATGCATCAAAACATTCTTGGCTGTAAAGTGATATGCAACTTTGTCTGTCCCATAAGCTAAAGGTCTGAGTCACTATTGTCTTCCAGTATTAACTCATGTCTATTGTGGGATGATTTGCTCTGACACAGCAGTTTTAGACTCCCCACTTGGCTGCTTTAGTTGTGTAGCAGAAGCTGGAATATAAAGAGTTTTTGTAGATACCAACTTCAGGCTGTAAATCATAGCTGACTCTTTGTAGGGACATTCCAAAACGAGAGAATTTATCTTGGGGGGGGGGGAAGAAAAACGTCACCCTAGGCTAGAATGTCATTAATATGGCTGAATTCTATAGAAGGTGGCACTGACTCTGTGTTAACTCTGGATTTTTTTCATTCCCCACTCCCCTTCTGTAGCAAATCTAGGCGGCTTTTTGCAGCTGGCAGAAGCCACCGCAGTGTGGGTGCAAACTGACAATTCCTGCCTTAGCTCAGCGATGCTGGATGCCTTACGCTGTGCTAGAGTAAGCACAAACCACAGCTGAGGTCTAAAAGCAAACCTAATTATTGATATTAAAAGAGGCCCTGTCAGTACAAGTTGTGAGTCATAAAAACATAGAATAGCATTGTGCAAAACTAATATATCTTGGACTACTGGTCTTGAATTATGTAGTTATATTAGTGAAAGGAATAGAGGATTCTCTTGTCTGATGGCCTTAGACATAGTTATAGATGACTGGCAAGTGAAATTAAATATTTGAATTAATTTTACTAGTAGAAATGATGTGACTGAAAATGACACTTCAGTATCACTTCTCAGTGATGCTGCTGAGTTTCTTTTCAGGCAATCTCCACTGGTAGAGCTATTTGGTACAGTCACTCTGAAGACCAGTCCTGACTGATAAAAATGTCTTTTTTCCTCAGGCCCTTTCCTGTCAGATGCGTTTTTGGGTCTGTAGCAACACTCACCCTACCACTCCCTTGAAAGAGCTTCCCATTCTCTTTGCACATACCTAGTGCCACTAACACCAGCTCTCTTTTTAGTGCAGAGTTTTCACAGGAGTTTAAAAGATTTTCAAGAAAACACATTTTGGTTTCTGCAATGCCTTAAATAGTTGTCCAGAATTAAAACTTACATGGAGAAAAGAGTTTGTTGGGTTTTCCATACTTCAAACAGACCTCTCCCACATCATCCTTTGAATGACTGACATCTAGACTTATTTTATTAAGGTCAAAAAGAGCTGATAGGAGGAAGCGAGGAGTACTGCAGTGCCTCCTCCACCTCACAGGCACACCTAAATGCAAGTTGTCCTCTGCCACCAAACCCACAAGCTGCATCTTCGCCTCCTCTCGCAGCCACACAATCCATCGCTCAGTGGGTCCATTGCAGTGAGCACCTGCAGGCCTGGGGGTGGGGCGAGCAGTGCAGGCTGTGTCTGCCTGATAGGACATTGCAAACACTTCTCAAAAAAAGCATAAATCATTTAAATACAAATGATATAACTTTTACGACAATTAGCCCCTCTACTGCTTTTTTTTTCCTGCTCAGAAACAATGCCATGTCTATATCCAATTTGCAGTAAGTTTAACATTTTTCCTTTGCAGTCTGTCTAATCTTTTCTCCTCCTTTTCTCCAGACTAAGGTTTACACACGAAGTAACTTGAAGTTCCAGGACATTCTAGCATTTTGAATCAAGGGTTGGCTACCAAAATTTTTGGATCTTATTTAAATCATGCTTAAGTATTGCTGAGGTTATCGCTTTCAGCACCATTGGATCAGATTGCTCTTTGTGGGATAACCTTACGCTCAACCTCATGGCAGTGTCTGAAGAGAGGACCCACATGAAAAATAATACTGGATAACATGTATTTGTCCGTTTTAATACTTAAACCAGTTCCACGAACTTCAGCTTGAAAACCAAAGAATATCAGTGACTAATCAGATTGACAAATAGTTGAGAAAATGTAAGAAGATGAAGTTAATCTCATTATCACCTTTTCGCAAAAGTATCCCATCTGTATTTTTGATTCTAATCTATGTTGAACAAGAAGTGGAGTAGTGTGATTTTAGACCAGAAGCAACCCAGGAAAAAAAAGCTTCCCCACACTTAGCTTATGTAAACACTTTAACAAGTAGTGATATAGTCAATTTTCTCAAATTTACAAGTAATGTTGTCAAATTGTTACTAAATTTTTGGAGGTTTCTGGTGATTATTTCATTTTCAGAATGCTTTCTTCCTCGTTACAACATTAACCGCTGAGATTGTATTCACCAATTCTAGCGATTTAGTTACTAGATTAGGAGTCAACAGTGACTGAACTGCAGTTCCGCTAAGAAATGGGATAGTCTTGGATTTATAATGGGAAAAGTTTAAAAGTTCAGCCACTTCACAATCATCATTCTGCAGTGGAACAACTCTGTTACCAAGGTCAATCCATCGGCAATGGCGTAGCTGTGAATTAATTCAGAGGCTTTGATTTCTAGAGAGCATTTGCTACTGGGTAACTATGACGACTTGTTAACTAGATAATCTGCGCAACAAGTATCTTATTTGCATGAAAATTTCTATGTGGCCTCAGTGTATGTCTGTAAAGTTCAATAAAGTCGGCACTTTGTGATTTAGATCCTCTCAGGTGGAGTTGGGATGGGGGGAACAAACAAGGGCACAGCAATATTCAGTCTTTACTGAATGTTTTTCTCTGGTACCTCCATGACGTGTTTCCATTTCCCCTCTCTTCACAGAAGGGTGTCAAGCACATTTATTTGTGCTTTTGAAAACCAGTTCCCTTCTTAGGCCCTACTTCGTGTAGCCTGTGTTATCAGCAGCTTCCATTTCTTCAGAACTGGGGAGTAAGATCAAGCTGTAATTAAAGGCTGAAGGTATTTACCCTCTCTCTTCCCTGCCCCAAAGTAACTGAGTTGTTGCCAGCAATTACAGGCAGTCGGCAGTTCCCGGGATCCCAATAACCAGGAACCAGTAATTGCACTCTGGTCCCATCTGCCTGTCCTAGAAAAACTCACTGAACAGTGACAAACACTTCCCAACTCTCTCTGCATTCTTTCTGACCTCTGAACACCCTCCAAGGAATGGTCTTCATTTCCAATGACTACTCACCCATTTAGGTCAAAATCCTAATCTAGAGACAGTGGAGAATATTTTGCAATTCAAGTAACTTCCCGTAAGTAATTTCAAAACCTTCTGATGAAAACACACAAAGTGTGTATGTCTGGGTGTTGTAACCAATACTGAAAAGGCCACAGAAACTAGAACATGTGTCTGCTGCTGCAGTTGGGTTGCATCACTTCAAACTTGTCTTCTGACTTTGCATTTTGTGTGGAAGTGCTTTCTGATGAAATTTCTGTCATTGCAGTGACTGTTTTTGTGGTTTACTTACAGACTTCACAGAATGTGATCCAGTTGTGGCTGCTCTGCATATTCAGTTGACAGGTGTAGATTCTCGGTATTGCATGCATGCAACTTTGCATTACTTGTTCTAGCAACGTCATTGACTTGTGTCATCCTGTGCTGCTTGTACAAAGTGTTTTGCTTTGATCTACATGGACAGCTGGCAGTATCTCTTTTTCCTGATGATAAATAATGAGCAGTCCAAAACAGAACACGCAAAGCTTATGTATCATAAAATTGTGTGAACTTTGTAAATCAGAGTAGGTTCACTTGTAAATTATTTTATAGGATTCCAGTCAACTATTAAGCTATGATAGCTCCCCTGGTATGTTTTGAAGCAATGAGTCAACCAGGTAACTTATTTAATTATTTTATCTTCCTTCTCTTAATACGCATGCATATGCCTCTTGTTCTTCTTCCCACTTCCTTCCTCTCTTAATCCTTCAGCATTTTTTTAATATACAAAATAATCACTCAAGAATGTTGTTGCTTCCTCTACAGCTTTTGTATTTGCTCCTTGCCTGCTGCTTCTCCCTCTGGCCTGCTCCATCCTCACAGCACTCTCCTTGGGTTCAGTCTGGAGCATGTTGCCCTCTAGGCCTTGTACCCAGCAGCAGTCACTCAGCAAGTCATGGCTGGGTGTTGGCTACTGGAACGTAAGGAAGACAACCAGAAAATATCTCTAACAATGAGTTGCACAGACTTCCAGGGTATTAGCATGAACAGGAACTGGATTTTAAATACTCGCTTGTCTGTCTCAGTTCTTGCACTTACTAGAAATACATGGACATGAGAAGAGTAAAAAAAATCAGTTGTTCAGGAGACATCCTGCGTAGTGCAGGCACAGCTTCACAAACCTAGACAGTCAGGAGAGAATCCCTGACAGTTAATATATTTGTTACCTTCTGAAGGAGAAAATTACAGCACTGAAAGCCATTACTTTAGTTAATGGTCAAACCAAACCGGTGAAGAATACAGTTTCAAATCCTGACCACCAGCCATAAAGTTGATCCAGCTGAGATGTACCACAGCCTGGGACAGCCGGTTTCAACAGGTAGTAGCAGTACTTCAGGAGCTGCTGTGTCTCTTCTCATTGATGTATCAAAGCCACTAGAAGATTTTGGCAAATTTCACATAATGGAAAAAATGATCACATAACTACGCAAGGCGGCCTGTCGCATGCAGAGATATTGCAGCCCTGGTGGCCACTTCAAGCTTGACAAACCAGGAAAGTTCCTTCTCCCTCTTTCCTTTTCCTCCTTACAGAAGCTTTGCAGTAATTGTCTCATGTTCCAAATTTGTTTCCATGGCCTCTCTATAGCCAGTTCATCCAACACCCTTTCCTCTCCTGTCTTGGCCAGAAAAGCTCCAAGAGTCCTTATGTGGACTGCTGCTTATCCCAAACCATTGCAGTTCATGGTTCTGAGCATTGCTGCAAGTGCACAGAGCTGAGGAGGACACTGCATGGATAAATACGCATGCGACAACAGGCAACAGCAACTGCTGCTCTGATGGACATCAGAGAGAGACAAGCTTGCATTATGGCACAGACCAACGTGCAGAACAGCTCTCTTCTATGCATCATTTGGATTTGACTTGTATTTGACTACCAACAGTCTCAGCATGGATCAAGGGCACTGGCAGTTGCTGAACAACACACGTACAACCAGCGTTGTGTTCCTGAGCAATGGTAGCTGCACGGTCCAGAGGGATCCCAAAGCAGGTGACTGGGTGAGCAGGTACTTGTAGAAACCAACTGGAAAGGTAGGAAGACGTCTACTTGGAAAAGAAGGTATTCACTCACAGCTTCCCCAGGTTCAGCTGCCCTCAGACAGAGGAAACTACTGTGATAGTTCATACCATGCCCACTGTCTGCCTGTCCTCCTGGTATGGGAGGGCAGAGGTATGGCCTTTTGCCACATCTCCATGGCTTTATATGGGAAAATCAAGACAGAAGGCTGCAAGCCTTTTAGCCCCAAGGGTCCACATGTATCTATATTTACTGTATGGTTTGGAGCAGGGGTGTCAAACTCATTTTCACCAGGGGCCACATCAGCTTTGCGGTTGCCTTCAAAGGGCCGAATGTAATTTTAGGACGGTATAAATGTAACTACTCCCACATTTATACCGTCCTAAAATTACATTCGTCCCTTTGAAGGCAACCGCGAAGTTGATGTGCACACACACTCCCCCCCCCGCGCAGTGAAAATGAGTTTGACACCCCTGGTTTAGAGGGTGCCTACAGGTGGGTTGTGGCTCCAACTCCGGACCACTCGTTCTTGAGTACTTATTGAGAATTCTCATTTTACAAAAGTAAATTATTCCTAGGTTTGTTGGCCTCAAAAGGGAACTAGGAGGAATATGGGCTAAAAAAAGCCCCACCCACCCTCCCCTTGTCACATTATTGTGTCACTTGGCTCCCTGACAGTTAAACATCAGATTGCATCTTGCCTCAGATTGGAAGTGAAAAACCATTTCCTTGCATTGCCTCTTCTGTTAACCCTCTTCATGCCATCCTTGCTCATTTAATAAATATAGTTGATGAAGTATCATAAAAGAAAATCTGATTTTTTTCCTGTATGCAAATTCTTTCATTCCTCTAACTCAGTTTCAGGTACATTTGGTGGCAAAAGCTTGAGCCAGTTATCCTCATATCTGTGTTTCCTGGAAGACATGCATGCATCTGTGACAATTTTTTCTTGGTGTTTTCCATGAACCTTACATGAGAGAGGATGAGGTTAAGAGCATTTGCCTTCATAATGATAGGCTGCATTTTCAAATTGCATAATATTTCTATTTTTAGATGTACATCAAAATTGTTTCCAGAATCCCTGAGGCTTTTATTTCCACTGAAAACATGTCTCATACAAAACCTCCTTTTCTTGTAGAAAAGGACACTGAGAACTGAGGCAGCAGGCAGAGAAAAAAAAATCCAACTTACAAAAATAAAATAAAACCAAAATCTTCCCCAGAGAAGGTTATAATAATAATAAAAAAATCCCACTAGGAGCAACAGGGAATCTCAGCAATTCTATGTTATTTCATTAGCAATGAGATAATTCACATAAATTTTAATACATGAATATTAACATTAACTTTTAAAAAATTCCAATTTAGGTTAGACAATTGCAATTCATAAGGCAGTAGCTTAGAAAAGGATTTTATCAACCTTTTCCACTACTAAATTTAGCTTCTTACCAGCAACTTGCAGAAACAGACTTTCCTCATCTGCAAACTTCTTTACATATATACACAACACATTTTTCTCTTAAGTAGCTAGACAAATTGGCACATGTACACGGCAAAGAAGATTTGATGTCACATTCTGCCTTTTAGAATCTGATCATGCACTTTAGATGGTGGGGACTATAGAAGTGAGAACTGGACAATAGAGCAAAGTTTATATTTGGCTGCAGAGTGAGTGAATTTGGGTTAATCTACCACAGATTACTTCAGGAGGGTTTGGAAGCCTGCTTTTGCTTTGTTTTCTGTTTCTCAGAAAAAGTCTTCAGCCATACTTTTGCTATATTTAGATGTTGCTTCCCCTCTCATTGTTATATATAATAAACTGTTTATTCTCCAGAGAATCCAGAGAATATTTTAGGAAAAAAAAAAGTCTACAACTGTGTATCAACACTAAAATAAGAACCACACAACATTTTGGGAAGGTTGGTGGTGTAGCACTGGCATCTTTAGTGTTGTACAGCCAACATAATGTATAAATGCATCTGTTCAATTTTATTCTACATAATCAACTTCCAGTACTCATTATCTAAAAATATGTTAGGGGCAGGTAAAGCATGTCATACCTAGCCAAATATACTTTTTGATTTTGATATCTTTAGAGCTATAGCCTACCATCATTAAACAGCTCGAATAATATATGTAAAAATGAACTGCTTGCTCCATACTTCAGCTAATTGGAGCCTGGCATGAAATGTCATTTACCACAACAGCTCCACTGTTGCTCAGATGAGAGCATGGATGAGAGATGGAGAAATCCAAGCGCTTCTTTTAACATTCAGCTGCAGGAAAGTGCAGTTTAGCTTTATCTTATTGGCTATTTTTAAGGATCGCAAGTTGCAACTCAACAACTATTTAATTACGTCGTTATTTCAAGAGAAAGGTCGCTTGCGGGTGTGCAATCAGGCCACGGGGTTTCCATGCAGAGCTGGGCCGGGCCTGCCTGTGGGGGCCAGGCTGGCCAAAAGTGACTATTCCTGTGGTTTTGGACACCACGGTGCAGAGAAGTAGAAGAATAATCTACCTTGCTGTCCTTTATTTAAATACTGGACAGCGTGATTATTTTCTGAGAGTTTTTCTCCTTGCTTGAAAGTTTTACTGGCCATTTTTTTTTGCTGGAAGAAGAGAGGAGCAGTTCGTTACCAGATCAACACTGGTCAGGAAACAACATGCTCTTCTAGGAAACAGCTTCTGACTTGCTGTCTACTGATAGAGGTATGTTTCAGGATGCTGAAAACAAAAACATGTATACCTAGCAGTGAGATTATGGATGAAGCTTTAGAAGAGATTGTCACAGTGACCCCTCATACATAGTTATGGCCACAGACACATCCAACTTCATTCAAATTAAAACTATATTGAAATTCAATTGCATTAGCTGCCTGATCCCTACTAAGCAGTATTACTATTACTTCTGACAAACTACCAAACTATTCTGGATCACTCCATCCCTCCTGCAATTGCAACAACTCACAATTACTGCTGTGGCAGTCTTGGGAAAAAAAATCCCTTTGAAAATGCAAATTATTAACTGACTTTTATTAATAAAAAGCCTGCTATGCTTCCTGTGCATTTGTTAATCCTATTTTGTGGTGGTTTGTGTATCGTTTGATGCATCTCTCAGCCTGAAGGGGTCTGCTGCACCTTGGAACACTCCAGATCAGTCTCAGAGTTACTCCAGCCTAAGCAGGACCATTAGAAACATTGCTCATTCAGCTGGAGTGCTATGGACTTATATCCAATTAAAAACAACCACATCCCAACTGTGTGATGCTTTTGCATGATTTTGACTAATTCTGTTTTGCTGCAGTCAACAGAAAGTTGTCTGCAAATAATTTTTGCATAGCACTTAAAAATGCTACCTTCTGTGATGTATGCGTATTTTTATATACATATACACATATACACACATCGGCATAGGCAGGGCCTTTTGTCACACAAAAAACATTAAACTTTAAAAACAAACAGGGGAAACACAAAGTAAGTATGCATGCAGGCCACATGCTTCATTGCAAAGACAGTTACTGGAAGAAAATTTACTGGTGCTTGTAGAGGAATGGCAAGAAAAACAATCAGCAAGGAGGCTCAGGACACAGGAGGCAGTAGCAGTAGAAGTGAGACTTCGGTTTATGGCCAAACATATGTTTGGCTCTTTTTGTTTGGCTAAATGTAAGAGCTGGAATGCCAAGCAATGTCTAAAAAAGAGTGGTATTAAAACCAAAACTGCTCTGTGGTCTTCATTATTTCTTCAGGAAAAATAAATGTATGCAAATTCCTTGTAAATAAACAAGACTGCATAAAAGATATATGATATACCAAAGCTAAGTTTTCTTAATAACTTAAACAAGATTATATCTGTAAGAGTCATTTATAAAATCTTAAATGAGTAAGTTTATTCATGGGATCCACTTTTTTATTTTAAACGGACATGATAAAGCACAACTCAGGGCACAGGTATTTTTACTTTGTGGATAAATTAGGGTCACACAGATGTCCTAATTTACAGAAGACATTAAGAATTAGTAGTGCTTCTCTTTATTGAACTAGGTTTTGTTTCTGCATTTAGGAGACGTATATATGTTGAAAATGGTGCTTTTCCACATGTGGCAACAAGACTTGACCAAGAAACATCAAATCACGTAACTACAGCACTTCTGAGAGATTCAGATGTGAGCTACTACAATGACGTCATCTAAGAAATCTCGAATTAAGCTCTTCTAAACTTTAATTTTTGGCTTTTGACAGCCTTGCTTGGTGCCCTTGCAACTTAAGCATGTTTCTTAAAACTTTTGAGCAAAGTACGATTTCATCAGATTGCATTATCAAAATTAAAAAATGTTAGTGAAAAGAGGTTCATGCTGTTCTTATACATTACTGAAAATGAAACAAGTAGCCACAAATACTTATTGTAGCAGCTTACTTTCTCAGCAGTATTTTTGGCCACTTCGACAGTAAACATGACCTAAGTCTCATTTAAAAGTTTGTGGTCCCCTAAGAATCACTGTCATTTCCCAGAAGTTGCCTTTGGGAAAAAAAAGAAAAAAAAAAAAAGAATAAAAAAAAGTGTACCCAGTAAACTTTGAAGGGAAAATAATGAGAATTACTGATGAGATAAATGAGATAAGCAGCTGCCAAATTTCATGTAACTCCCTTTCAATACAGACAACAACTACAAATTCGACTGCAATGAAGAGGTGGAACAAAGAACTGCTGGTTCTCTAGGGAAAGCCGGAAGGGATTTCAGCCATCGTTCACACATCTCAGCAGCTGGCACAGCACAAGGATTTACACAAACCAAATCTGTCTCCCCGATCCCACCCATTCCCACACTGTGCTGTGCAGAACAGAGGAGCCTCTGCTGTGCCGAGTCACAGACTTTGGTGCATCAGCCCAAACTTTTCTTACAAGTTTCCTTGCGGCAGCTTTACAAACATCGTCCTTCTGTTATGGAGTCCTTAGAGCTCCTTTGCTATGGGTAAAATGACTAAGACAAATCTTAAGTGAAGAAAATTAGCTTTATTTATGTAAATTAGAAAAATGAATTGTTAGAACTTTGGTCAAATGATTAATTCTGTACAATTTACAATTATATTTATATACAAAACTTATAATAATAAAAATACAGTACATCACACTTTTCCTGAGTCACAGTGTGTTTCTCAGTTCTGTAATTTTGTGGGTTTTTAACGTAATTAGATTCAAGAAGGAAATGCTATCCTCAGTTTCATAGTGTCTGGTTTAGATAACACTGGTATCAAGAAAGAAGTCAATACGCTACCTGTATAAAATACTTTATAGCCATTGCAAGTTTGATAGTTATTTTTCTATATTAAAATATGTTTCTTGATAAAAATGTTAATTAAATACTTCATATCATGAGTTTGTTGCACTTAATTTGACACAGGACATGCTGACTTCAAATATGTCCATCTCTCATTGCAGAGATACATACATTTAGGTGAGTTACGAGTACATATAACCGATCATTTAAAGATCAGGAAACACACATCCAGATAGAGCAGATGTCTGAATCGAGGCACAGTATATTAAAATTGCTGTCCTATCCTGGACAAGATATGCAAGCTTCAATTGCCTGGCTAGCCTAATCCAAAATTAACGCGAGTATACACCCTGAAAAGTGAGGCTGTGTCAGGCAGCGCAGCGCCGCGCCAGCCTGCAGGTACTTACACATGCAGAATCGACCCACCGGTGACGCCCTGGAGCCCTCAGTGAGCCCGCACTGCAGAGCCGCGTTTCACAGCATTTGCTACATCTTGTCCAGCTCAGGAAGTTATTAGGGTTAAAGCTATCAATATTACCTTTATTGAGTTGAGAGTTTTGAGATCAACGGTAAGGCTTACAAGGATATTTAATCTGTTTACTTAATGATGCAGTGCGTTAAATTAGTAATTAGGATAGATTACAACCTGCAAGTAAATTTATGTCCTGGTTAAATCCCAGAACCAATCAGGGCAACTTAGTTTTGACAAGCATTGATTTAAACCAAAATTAATTTTACTTAATGGCCATGCGTGGGCTGCTCCTAAATGTATCTATGGTAAAGTTCACTATACTTGTCTAGGCATGTGCATTTCTGGTATCTTAGTCCAAAATAATCCAAAAATACAGATTAAATGGCTTCTGATAGATTTATGCATAGTGTAAGAAGTCTTACACTAACAGAATGTTACCTAGAGATTTGCTTTCTCTTAAAAACTTTTTGTAATACTTCAGTGTAGACTGAAATATGAGAGGTCAACTCACAGGGATCCTGCTCTGATTAGAAATTTAAAAGGGACATTTTTTGCTGTTGATATCAAAGTGCATAAAATGACAATATGAGACTTTAAAGAAAATTGGTCTTCAGCTGAATGCTTGGACTTTTCCCAGGATTCTTTGCATGTTTAGCAGTCTTCACTTTGATGCTTTCCTGATTGCCTTTCACAGCTGACTCAAGCCTGGCTTTCATAGTTGGAGAGGAAGCTATTAGTTTTTTAAAAACTGATGAGTACTGGGGACCAATCTGCATCAGGTTTTGCAAAGCAAACTCATGTAGATTTTTTGCTGAGTTTGTAGCAGAAACCAGGGCATTTTCATCCAAAAGAAAGGAAATAAGGATGGGAAGAAGGCAGGCCACCAAAGGAGCACCTGTAAACATGAAAAACACAACTTAAACGCACACTTTTAAAAAACGTCTTCAGATCCTACCTAGAAGTACTTCTCTAAGTTAACATTTAACACAAACTATACAGCTCAAAATGTTATTTGAACTGTATGGTAAAAAGAACCAACATTCTTGTTAGCAATTTTGTTAGCAAATAGTGTTCAGGACTGGATTCCTAGTGGTCATTTTGTTTTGTTACTTATGGCAACTTCCAGCATGTCTAACACTTTGGATACTAGTAATGGATGTAACTTACGGTGCTCTTCCTCAGCAGCCGCTGTAAGAGCTGTAACCACTTTTATTCCCTCCTGAATGACTTGAAGTTCAGCAGCATTTTCAGGTTTTGCTTTTTCTGTTTCCTGCAGTTTTCCCACAATGGATGGTGCTAGAGAACGAATATAAGGATATGACACAGTTTTGTTTGGATGCTGAAAGATGGAGTGCAGCAGCTGGTAGCACTTATGCTGTACCTAAAGGGAAAAATCAAATGTGCAGTTACAAAGTGTAGTACTTAAAAATACACGTCCGAGTGTTTTAGAACTCACAGCTTGTCAGAAAAAAAATTAGGGAAGAAGAAATACGTGTCTTACAGCTTGAAAATTCATCAGGTTGCAGGTCTCTAATGTATAATACTTTATAGGAGCATTATAACTTGTAATCAAATTATTAAGAGAAATTAGGTCATGCTTCCAGTTTCTTTCCACCGAGTCCTACATCTTCCTACATTTTTGAGTTAAGGAAAAAATATTATTTTTGTGTGAAGATTATGTCTTAGAACTGTTTTGAAAATATAATATTTCTTGCACAAATACAGATGACTGAAAACAGGTGCTTAAAATACAAGCATTACCTCTGCCAAACTGTAGACACAGTATTACAAAGCCTCAAATGGTTCAGTAGCTTGCAGGTCATTGGAAGTCAATAGGACCAAAACTGTAAAGTTCCTACACAATTTCTGAAAGGCTAAGATGCCTAAACACTTGGCTAAAATTTGCAAATGCATACTACCATTTTCTGGCAATCATATTCAGCATCCCCAGTTTCTTATGTTACTACACAAATATATACAGAGAAGATGCAAGAAAAACAGTTTATGGTGAATTGTCGGTCAAACATGAAATCTAATGCATGTTCTTTTCAGAGCTGGACTTTCAGGTTGAGGAAGTCTCAACTCCTAGAAAAGCCATTTGTATTTGCAGTGATAATAAATACAATTTTTTCCCTGATATGTTGGGTTTTTTTAGGTGAAGAATAGTAACAGATGAGCTGTAGCACTACAGTCTAAAGCAACTATGTACAAATATGAATACTAGGTCCGAACAAAGCATTAATCTTGTTCAATATTCTGCCTCCAGCAGTGTCCAAGAGCTGATGCTTATGGGACAGTACAATGTAGTGGTACTTGTTCCAGCTCCCAAAGACACAGAGGTGAGGGATTTCCTGTGCAAAAGACAGTATCTGTGTTTTGAAGATAAAATGAGCAAATAAAATGAAACAGGTGCCTGCAAAACTACATGACTGCATCATGTACTTATCAACATATAAAGCTCTGAGTCTGATGCAATAAAAAAGAAATCATAGGAATACAGAATTGTATACAGAATAAAAAAATGAGAAAATGTACTGCGGGACACGTGCTTGCTAACTTGTTCGAACTGTACTTTAAAATACAACAGTTATAGTTAGGACAGAATTAACTGCAATCAACACACAGGACAAGCAAAACAACTGCACAGAAAATCAGCTAAAATCCATTTAATATGATACTGATTTTCTTAAAACTTCACTGATACTTACAAGAGGATCTTTGGAGTCCAGTGTGATTTTAAATTTCTGAATACAACGCTTTTGAAGGCACTCTATGGTAGTAACTTCTGGACTGGTAGACATAACAAATACTGTAATAGCAGTAAGCAGGCTAACTTCATCCAGTTCTTGGAGAAGCCCATCTGCTGTCAATAAAGTAAGCAGTCAGTTAGATTTGCATTAAAAAGTAATTCTATGAATTCAAATGTTATTATATAGAGAGGTGGAATAGAAATATCAATGCCTCTGTTTCTTCAGGAGTCTCTTTTTCTAAACACATGACGTGCTCTGATGCACTGATATGGACTTGTACTGTAATTAAAGCCAAGGCCAAAAAGGGAATTAAGAAGTGGTTATGTGCACATTTAGAAATAACAGCATACTCCTATTACATTAATGTATAAAGTACAATAAATATCTTTGAAGAACTGGTATGATGTATTAAGGTACAACCTATTTTTAGAATTGTTTACAATTTTCATTAAGAACATAGATTCGTTTGCTATAATTTAAAAAAACAGCACCCTAAACAAAAGTTCCATCAACAAATTACAATTCGGAAATTAAATGTAAGGAATTTTAAAAGTACTACAAACTTGGAAAGCTGAAGAAGCAGCACACAGAAAATTAAGACAGAAATATTTTTCCTTGACCTACTGTTTTAATACCTGTTGCTTCAATACAGACACTAATTCTTTGTGCAGAACCTGCATGCAGTACAGCTTTTATACTCAACTGTACTCTGAAGCTGTAACCCCTGTTTATTCCATCATACCATGTCGCTACACTGCGGCACTACGGAACACAGGGGTCAGCCTGCAACCCCACATTTATACTTCCACACGTGATGACTTCTCATATGAACTGTAGGGACAAGACTGCACTATAGTTTCAATGTGTACTCGGTAGCCAACTAATTCTCTTGTGACTAAGATATTCATCTTTTTTTTAAGATATGTATGAATTTAATTTAAATAAAAGCAAAAAAAAATGGTGAAAGCTTGTTTAAACACACAGACTCAAAATTTGTGTTTACCTTGATCCCAGCAGTCAAGCACTGTGATCAAAGCACTGCGTAGAAGATCAGTCCAAGCTGTTCGACTTTTCTCTGCTCGAGCCATTGGAGAAGACAAGAGTCCTTTAAGAGCTTGCAAAGATGCAGCAACCGTCAAGGGTAACTGCCCATCTTGCAATTTCACAGCAGTTTCTCTAAGTACTCCAATAATTAGGTACAAGATAGTAGGAAGAACTGAAACACTTCCTGTAAAACAAAGCAACTTAATGTCACAGAAGTTTAAAAAATCAGGTATCTTTTACATTAAAAAAAAAAAGAAAGAGTTTTCTTGGATTCTCTTTTTTATTTATAACTTCTCTTTTTTAATCTCCTATCTGAATGGAGGCACTGGTAATTTGCAGTGAGATCTGAAAAATCCTGCGACTTGCTATAGCAAACATGGAATCAGACTGTGCAAGTGAAGTTATTGTATATCTTTGATGATTTTATCATATGAAGTGTGGAACTACACCATGTTCAGAGAAAAGCAAGAACAGAAAGATCAGAACCACTGAGCAGCAGAAAAGAAGCTATGGAAGTATACGAAGTACTGAATAGCAGAAAACAAATTATGAGCATCTAAGCATATTTTGCAATGAAGACAATACAGTGAAGGAAATTAACAGAGAGTAATTTCAAAACTAGTAAGAGGAAATACTTCTCCCATGTGATGTGTAGTCAGCCAAGGATGTCATTGCTCCAGGAAATCACTAAAGACAACAAGTCAGTATGATCAATAAGAGAAGGATCGCAGATTAAAAATGCCTAACAAAAATTCCTAGAATTATAATAAAAAAACTCAAACAAATATTTTGGAAAAGAGGGGACCTAAGCAGAGAACAGACTGTCGCACAGCCTACTGAACAGATCTTCATCTCTCCCTGAGAATCTGATGGTTGACGTATCAGAATAAGGGACTATTACAAAAAAAAAAATATCACAGGAATAACTTGGCATGGCAGTTTTGCATGTTCTTTTGTCTTTGAATCTAATAGTAATACAGACTTCTGCACATATTGGAGACAATCTAGAAAACCGCATACTTATGTGCTACCTCTGTCTTAAGTTGTGATTTAGCAAAGCACAGCGGTAAGCACATGGCTTAATATGCTTATGTCCTTCCCTAATCAGCAAAATGCTTCTGAAGATTTTAACATAATGATGTTCAATGAATAATCAGGGTCTCTGATAAATGCATAAGTATTTTCTGAACTTGAGGACATCTACCTTCTATTTTTAAACAGTCAAGTCTCTGAAAAATGACTGTTTGAATTCAGCAGGAAATGCAGTTCATTATCATAATTTATTTGAAAATTTTATTATGCATACATATCATGGCAAGTGCCTGAAGTAAGAGACATGGTAGTCACAAGACTGTAACTCCAGTTACCTATAAAAGGGGAAAAAATGATGCAATTCCACATAGGAATTCTCTTCTCTTTGATTATATGCATTGACTTTTGGAGATTCTTCCTTATTCAACTGACTGCATAACCAAGCTTAAGCTTCTCATTTTAGTCACCTGACTTAAATGCTCAAGTTCTCTAGTGTAAATGTCCCATCTGGTCTGATCCTGCAAGCTGTCAGTTTGTGGAACAACTTGAAGAGCTAAAGACAAAAAGAACTACAGTGAAAAAAGAAAAATCACAGATTGTTTTTCATACAAGAGAGTTGTCCTCTTATCTAAGTGATTCTGTTTGTTTCCTTTTGCTTTGAACTTACAAATAATGAGGTGCAGATGGAAAAGAGAAATCATATCATCACCCTACAGCAAGAACTGCATACTATTGCATTAGGAGAACGTTATACCCCAAAGAAGAATCTTGTAACAGATAACAAATTAATAAGAAAGAACAAATTTCCAGGGCTGGTAAGTGCAAAAATTCACATAAGGTGTAACACAAATACCTAAGGTGGGGGAAGAGAGGAGCAGGACAGAAATGGTTTGTAGGTGTGGCTGTAACAGTACTGAAACATCATACGTATGAATACGATACTGGGGGAGGTGGGAACCATCTTAAAGATTGGAATGAACCTAAAATTAATCATAGGTAAAAGTCAACTAATCTGAGAAATCAACCATAACCCCCTACGGTGGTTTCCTAATGTTCAAATGATGGCTTTCAGTGAAAAGTAACATGATACGTTTCCTTCTTAAATTTAATTTAGTCTGCATTATAAATTCCAAAACAGACTGAAGTAGAATAGAATCATGTAGCTATCGCATATTTCCCCTGTAACAAATGAATCTATTAATTGCATTGCTATGTGTGGGAGGAAAAGAAAAACTACTCCTTTAATTGCTTCAGTTTTGTAACTTGTTTTGTAATCTGACAGTCAAAAACATAATTAGAACAGGAAACTGTCACAAGCAAATCAACAAAACTCGCTGTCAGATTTATCCAGCTGAGAAAATTAGGTAATAACAAAGGGGCTCAGAAGAGCCCAATATTCTTTCATTAATCTTTCCTTGTGATGAAACAGCATACCTTCAGGAGAGCAGATTGCGGGAACATCAGAGAGAATAACCAATGCTGCTGCTACCAGTCTACTTCCATCTTCTGACAATAACCGATGTTTTCCAGATTGAACTGCAGGGCTGCAAGTTAATTTAGGGTTGAGCTGGGGAAGCTGTCTGACAAGAATACAAACACACAACTCCAGCGTTGCGAAGACTAATGATTTCCCAGGCACCAGTCCTCCTGTATCTTTGCCTTCTCCAAATTCTGGTAACGTTTCCTTTTCTGCAGCACCATCATCAACTAAAACAAAAAGAAGAAATATGGCAGAGACCTGCAGGCTGTACCTTGTTTCCCAAAAGTTTACTTCAGACTATTTCATCACCAAGTGATAATCTTGATACATATATATGTGCATGCATATGTATCCAAAGTTCTATGGGCAAATGTCCATCCTACTGCATACGCAAACTATGGACCGATTGTCAAAAGACAAAGGTGCATGCAATAGATTTCGATGTACAACATGCTGAGGCACCATGCCAATAGCATGTCACCTGATATAAGTGTTTTGTTTCTTCTCCCACCTTTTTTTCTTTTAGAAAACGAATCTTAGGAAGTTACAAGCAGAGTAAGTAGTGGAGTGTGGCTTGTCACAGTCGTGTGTGCAGAGTCTCTCCCTTGCTGTACTGCAGCTGATTCCAGCTTTTCACTAAGACTCCTCACTCCCTGACACCACACAAGATTATCCCAACTGCAGTTTCTCTAGTTTTCCTCCTCACTTCACGCCATCTAGTCACCACCAAAACCACCTGCCAACATCAGACCAGACGGATTTTTTTTATGTCAAGCACCTGGACTGAAGAGAACCAGGATGAGTCACCAACTGCGATTAGTGTATCTCCGAATACCACCTTCAGGAATCCAGTTTTCCAAGAAGTAATTGCTTTAACCCAGATTATATGTATTAAACATCTCATACATTACTATACCTTCTGCACTTCTCCGCTTTTCCTTCACATGTTCCTGAGCTGCAAAAAGAATCAGCCGAACCACTTCAAGGGCAGCAAGCTGAATATCAGGTGATTCTCTGGTCAATATCAGTCGATGTAAAACATTCAGCAGCTCTACGCCCAGCTCCTATGGTAAGAAAAATGTTTAATATATCCACATATCAATGCACAAATTTTAGAAACTTATTAAAGCCAACAATATTACTCTTATTAATCTCAGTAAGGAACACAGTAGAATTGATACCATCACAGGAGTTGGTATTTTGTTCAACATCTAGCTCCTAGCTCCCAGTAGCAGCAGTCCTGTTCAATTTTCCCACCAAATAGTAATCACAGTAATTTAGAGATAAGGCACTTAAAACTATTCAAGAAACCCCCAAGTAATGTTTTATGGCTTTTTAACTCTTGAAGGTGGGGATACTACATTGTATCCCTCCTACAGTATATGCATCTCCTTGGAGAGAACAGCAATAGACAGCAAAATTTGGGCATGTCCACAGGATTTATGGCTTTTCCTGTGTTAGACACTTGCATGGCACACAGGATGGTATATACCTTACTTTAAAAAAAAAAAAATGTTTTTGATGTTACTACTTCATAGCACCACTGGCATTTCTTTAGTTTTGCCTTTTTTTTTTTTTTTTTGGTTAATACCACTGCTTTTATCCAGTTTCCTTTTATCTTCCGCAATAATTACCACAGAATTAATTCAACTGCTCCAGGACAGCGAGAATAAAATAACATTTTTTTTCTGGGATTCTGTCTTTACCTGGTTGTCATCCTACTCATTGCTCCTTCCTGATGAAGTAATCGCTGCTTCCTGATGAAATGTCCTCAAGTTCTCTGCCCCTCACCTATCTTCTTACAAGTTCCACTTTGTGCTCTTTTTCTCTCCTCTTTCTACAGCTTTGGATTTTGGTAAAGGATATAAATCACCTACTACCTATCTGTTGAAGATTCCTGGATATACAATATAGAGTACAGATACTGTTCAAACCAAAATTATGCCTTAATTCTGGGGGGCTTATAATCATTGAGACAGTACCTGATCACCACCTATTTTAGACCTTGGCCATGGAACATCGAAGAGTGCCTGCAGGGCACGTAAGCAAGCTATAATGTTCTCCATTGCTGCATCTGATCGAGGAGAGCAGAGAAATTCCACACTAACTCCTGTAAGCACCAGAAGAAAAAACCTGTATGTACTTGAAATCTGAAGTAGTAATTTTGTCAGTTACTAAGTAACATAATGGTAAGTTGAGCAAGTATGGAAATGGCATTTACATTTTATATTAAGTAAATTAATCTCCTATTGCCAAAGTCTTGGGGCAAGAACTCCATTTCCCTCAAAACAATGAAAGAACTTCAGTTTCTAGACAGTGTTAGACATGATTATAACTGGATATTAACATAAATAAATTTTAAAAATAGAGCAATTTCTGACTAAAACACTGAACACTAGGTCCAATTAATAGGCAGACAATTCTTAATGGGCATAAAACAGAATATTTGCCTAACCACAATGAATTATGTAATAGGAGGAAATAATAGAGAAAGTAATAGTTCACAAACTCAAAGGCTGAGGCTTTATCTTCCCATTTTACAAAAATGCTAAAGATCACAACTACCACAATTGGATCACCAGCAGTAAGTAAATTACATGGAACATAAGCTTGCAAATCCGAGAGCAGATAAAATCAATAACTTTTTTTCTGAGCTTTCAGGACTCTTCAGATGACATTTTATGACATCGGAGATAAATGTTATATACTCTGTGATCCATATTCTCATTCCAGTTGAACAGCTGTAATTGGAGAATGTGTGATGACTTGCAAAACTGCTCACTGTACACTACAGAACAGCTGTGCAAATGCAAAGTGCCTGTGTTTTCAAGTTCTTTGAGTTTCTCTGTGGGAAGTGAAAATGAACAAGTGGAATATGTTCAGAAGCAGAATAAATAAACCAGGAGTTCACAGTAAAGTATATGAAATTTGAAGCACTAATCCAGTAGCACAGGAAGCAGGGAAAATGAGCAGCTTTGTACCAGAGGTCCCACTTGTAACTGAGGGAGCAAAGGAGTTCAAAAGGAAGCTGGGTCTGTGCAGGAAGACTGAAATTCATAAGAAGCCACATGCAGCTGGGTCATACAAACCCATTACAAAAGAAGGATACAAAAGAGAGACTGAATAAAAAAAAAATAAAACCAGAAATGCCTGATTGTGTAAACTTTGAGAACTGGGACTGAATTCGACTGCCTGATTAGCCTCTGCAGTGGTGGAGGCCTAAAGAGAGCTTGATGTGAACTTAAGGAAACACTTTTTCACCATGGGCGTGACGTAGCACTGGCACAGGTTGCCCAGAGAGGCTGTGGAGCCTCCGTCCTTGGAGATATTCAAAAGCCAGCTGGACATAGTCCTGGGCAATTGGCTTTAGGTGGCCCTTCTTCAGCAGGGGGTAGTGGACAAAATTATCTCCACAAGTGTCTTTCAACCTACACACTATTATGTCGTGTAAAATTGCACTTCAGTGACGCTAAATCGTACACTGTAACTGTTGTGCTATAAGTGTGATAAAATCCATCCTTTAACTTGCACGTTTATGAGCAGAGCAATAAGAACTTGTTTAGGACTTGTTCAGCTCACACAGTGTTTTTTTTCTACCAACACATGGGAAAACACTCTACAATTTTCTCACTGGGACTTAAAATTCTTCTGACTGTATCTTTTTCTAAGAGACGCAACAATCAATGATGCAGTTAAATCTGAATAACTAAACATTTGTTTGCTAACAGTTATATCTATCAAAAATGGCATTTTGTGTTACAGCATCTAGACAGATTATGCACTCACTAACCCAAGATAAGATGAAATCTGTCAGTATTCACATCCTCAGGAGATTTCACCAAGGGCCTGGTAGAAGAATCTTGACACATTGTAGTTGGGGTGACAGGTCTAGAGAGATTAATAACTCCTTCATCTGGATCAACAACGATGAAACCTGTGCTAGTGAGCCATAATGCTGTGGCATAAAGTATCAGTGCCCAGGAGTTGTAGTAATGAGGTCTGGCATTTTCAATTGTCTCTGCTGTATAAAATGTACCACCTACAAAAAGAGAAGTTACAGTTTTAAGGATGTAGTTTATTTTCAACTACCATATTTTCTCATTCTTATAAAAGAGAATTCTTCTTTTTATTGAAATTATATTTATTGTATTTTATGTGTAACTTTTTTTTTGTAAATATTCAATATTAAAATGCAGGCCAATGAAGGTGCTTCATTTAGATTTATTTCAATAGAATCCAATACAATTACCTTTTTCTTCTTTCAACCATAAAATTACCCAACAAACAAGAATACCAAACAAACTACTTTTCACATCAGTGAGCCCTCTGGTCTCAAAAGCAGTCTTTAACTTTAGATAGGTAAACAAGTATGCGTATTCTCCGTACAATTTAATCTTATTGTGAACTTAGCACAAGTCAGCTAGGATGTTAATGATGTGCACTTACAAGTGACCTGTGAAAACACAATTGATTTGCCTTCTTACCTTCAGCAGGTAATTGTGACGCATATTCTGAAGGGAGAGTTAAGAGAGCAAAATCCTGAAGTGCAGCAAGCCAGAGTTTGCTTAGTGTCCCAAGATCTGCCTGTACTAAGTCCAGAAGTCCACTGGTTGAAGATGTTAAATCTCGGTAGTTTTCTTCTGCAGAGTTTGCAATTTTTAAGCAGTGATTGTGTGCATCACTTTGTTTTTTCTGCTTTTCAACTGCAACTATGTAAACCTGTTTATATATTTGGAGAGAGATTTACAAATATTAACACTTGGAAAACTACTGTGATCATTAGCACGACTTGGCTGTTGATCAGGCATGAGGCTTCCTAGAATGTATTCCTGCTTCATGTCCAGTAGTCATGGGTGAAGAAGTACTTATTTTTTAAACCTTCTGAATCCACTCCTCCAGCTAATCTTAATGCAAGAGTCCCAATAAAGTGAAACCCACTAAAATTCCTAAACATTGCTGCAGTCAACTTCCCTGCTCTTACCAATTAATTTATTACTTGTACAGTTTCAGCTTCCAGTCACCAAATCCTGTTATAGCTACAAGACTGAAGAACTTGTTGTCAAATAATATACCTATAACCTATGATCCCAGAAATACAGTGAAATAATTCCTAAATAATTTTAACTGAAATGACATACTGCACTTGCAACCAACTTCTAAAAACTATGTATTAGTCTGTGTTAGCAGTAAAGAATGAAGAGTACACTCTCGCATCATTTGCAAACTTTGGCTGATACCATCAGTAGGTTGACTTCAATGTGAGAAGGTTAATTTCCCTAGATGCCTCTCTAGTTATTGGAAAAAGATAGGCTTGAGAACGTTTCAGACCAGCAGCCCTCTTCAGTCCCCAAAATGCCCCTGGAGGGAAGCGCCACTCCTTAACAAAGGAGATATAGGACAACAGTTCAACTAATTTGAAGTTAGCTTTTGTGAGTATCCATCTCCTGAAATTTTAATTTCTGTATCTTTTTCAGGTTTGCTACTTGTAGTGGGTTGACCCAAGCCAACCCACCAAGCCGCTCTCTCACTCCTCCCTGCAACAGGATAAGGGAATTACTTCAAACGCTGGAAACAAGAAATAGGTAAGATCCTAAGAGAGAAGGAACTGCCTAGGGTTTAAGCGAAATATTTGTAAATTACAGGTCACAAGAGCTTATCCCCAGTTTACTTTGTCAGAGCTTCTCATATCTGAGATCCAGTAGAAAGGTATTCAGAGGGTTTTTTTAAGACTTCTAGTGATCTTAATTACAGACTGGAACAATCCACAGATATTCACTTCTTACAGTTCAGCCTCACATCTAGTCTGATTTTTGTCCCAGCTTCTGACCAGTGATAAGTTATTGTTATATGCCATTAAAAACCTTTTCTCCATATATTAATTTTCAATTGATTGCAGCACCGTATCTTTTCCTGAATAAACAGGCTGATCTACTTATATCTCTCAGTGTAAGCATGTTTTCAAGATTTTTATTCCCACTTGCTAGCTTTTCTCCAATGGCTTTCTTATTTTGCCAATAACCTTTCTCAAGTATGGACACCAGACGTCGGTATGTTTTTCTACAAATGTACACATAAAAGCTCTCTATTGCCTGCTTTCTCCTTCAAAACAGCTTCCGGGTTATACACAGAAATATCAAATTAACTATATAACATGCTCATATTTAGCTGGTTATCAGTCATCAGCATCCAAGCTCTTTATCAGTGCTTTTTAAGACACATCTTCTAGAGATTATGTACATTATTCACATTTTTTTATTTTTAAATATCTAACCTTGCATTTACATGTATTAAAACAAGCATTCATGTGAGCTGACTTTAAGGCAGTTAGCCAATGCAGTACTGAACTGACATTGTTAACTTAGATCTACCTGTAAGAAATGAAATGCCAATATACAATGAGAAAAATGGCATCTATTTAAAATGGTACATTCAGTGGACCATCATCACAGCCATTTACATCATGCCAATTTAAAATGAATAATGAAACATCAGAACATGTTAAGAAATTAATATTGCTGAAGTACCAGACATATTTCTTAACGTGTAGTATAATACAGTTTAACAGTTCTCAAGATTACAAAGTTCATGAACTGTTCAGACATATCAAAGCAAAGCAAATGACAAGCAACTTCTACTTAAGGAAACATAATGGTTTCAGGAATTTCTTACATAAGTAAAAGGTTCTAATTCACCTACCAGATATCAAGACTTTCATGACAAAGCTGTTACACTAACCTCTGCCCAAGCCTTTAGCACAGCCAGTATCTCCATAGTTGAGGTGCTCTCATTATATTGCTGACTTTGTGCTTCTTTCCCAGCCTGCACTTTGACCAAAGAGGATATGAGCAACTGGTGAACCCTTCGAAGGTCATTAATATCACTCACTACACCACTTGCTATCCAGGCACTGCATACCTAGTGTTGCAAAACAGAAATAATGAGAAATGAGAGCCAACCAATGGATACTGGTTTTTTTTTCATCTCTAAAATTATGAAAACCAGATTTAATTTCTACTGAGATACAGTTACTCTCAGTTAATCATCAACGTTAAATGACATTATGGTTTAGTATACAAAAGTAACGAAAGTCAAAACCATCAGAGCGATGTCATAAACAATAGCCAAAGGATCAACTGTGACTAGGTTTCCCAAAAGACTTTGAAGTGCATAAAATGGAGGTAACATGGGTGACATTTTCTGCGTATTGAGGATTTGAGGCTAGATGATTTATTTCCTGTTTCTTGTGTGGTGTATAAAGCAAAAAGAATATTTCGGAGGGTCTATTATCTAAGACTTTTGACTTTCAACACTTGCCTGACATGCTTTTGCTGTGACATCAGGAGGAGTTTCGGGAGCAAAGGCAGGCCTAAGTGCTGCTCCAACCTAAAAAGAAGATAACATCTAATACATAGTGAACAATTAACTAAATAATTACTTTTCATAAACAGGCTTTGTTGGTGTTTTCTTTAGTTTTCCTTTATAAAATATAGTTTCCTTTTCATTTTTCCACGGACTTTCAGTGAGGTTAAAGAGCAGGGAGACAGCTGCAGTCATACTTTTATTGTTTTGTTTTGTGTACACTGAAGACATGGTTCTCTTTGAGAGGGGTCTTCAAAGGCGATCCTATTTTTTGTATAGTCTAAAACTGAAACAGAAACTCTTCCTTCCTGAACTCTTGACTTGATGAGTAGCCCTCAAAAAACAAAACAATGTTCCAAACTGTGAAAGACTTGCAAAACATGCAATGAGTGACATTTCCTTACTCCAAAAGAATACAGATTTAAGGAAATAAACAGCTGCAATTGGTCAACTTTGCAAAGTCAAAAAATGGGAGAGCACAAACCCTTTTTGCCTAATAAAGAACACACAAACATACTTACCAGGTTGCAGAGACTTTACCTACTCTCACTGTTGAAAGCTATTTCACTAAAGGGCTAAAGAAAATTTCCTTTGCTGCTTTAGCCAATATCTGAAAACTCAGACTGAAGTCTGGTGCTCTTCAGGATTAAAGTACGAAGTGTAGCATGAGTACTACAAACACAAGTTTTTGAAAATCAGTGAAAAGGAGTTGTTTTTAATGACAATTTTAAGAACAATTAATGACAGTTTCTGAAAACTCTCTAAAGCTCAGACTTCATTTAAGGAACTTCCAAACAAGATTTCAGGAAACCACTACTTAAGTTTGGAAAAATCTGTATCCATCTATTTCTGGTTATTGTTACAGAAAAAAAAAGGACAAGAAAAAGACTAGATATTTAACTGCTTCACCTCTCTTCAACTACTATGAAATAGTTGATGAGAAGTTCTATGCATAGTATTAGCAGAAACACCTTAAGGGTAGTGAAGGTTAGAAGAAGTACTATTAGCTCTACTTGTGACGTGCTTGCTGGTTCCAGACAGCAAGGACAGATGGTATATTTTTCCCCTTGGAAGTTCCAGACTAGATCACGACATTTCTCCTTTCCCACAAAGAAGTGTCATTAGAATAGAATTCTAATGGCAAAAGCAAGATCAAAGAAGGTTAGGATGTCTTCAGTTTCAAGATCTCTCCATTTCTATGAGACAAAGTGATCTGACTAATTCAGTGCCTGCTAGACATTGAAGAATGGGAGCCAGATGAGTCTTAATACAGCTGCCTGTCATATTTAACACAAGTGCACCTGGAATACAAAATGCTCAGGACATCTTTTATTTAAGTTTCAATCAAGACTTAACTGAAACCAACCATGCTTTTACCTACCCCCTCTAGTTTATTTATTGACCAAGATCTTCTAATGTGAACTTCGGTGTGCAAAGGCTACTTTCTTCTAAGCAGAGTTTTAAATGGTAGTTGTTATTAATATTTCTTGGAATACTTCCAGACTTTGAAACCAATTATTTCTAAAAAACACCCCTTTGTTCTATTTTCTTTTTGCTTTATTCAAAAAGGAAAGAGGGAAAAATGCTGAAACTTGAAAAACTTCTTTGGGGCTAAAACATTATACGCCAACTGAAAAGATGTTTTCTAAGTAACTTAAGTACAAAGAAGTTAATAATAGTTTCAGTAACTAACTGAAACCCAGCTCTAGTGCTACGCACTGCAAAAAAAGCAAATTTCTTTTAGTGATAAACTGTAACTCTAAACTTTTATAAGTTATTAGCAGTGGTGCTTACATTGGCTTGATATTGCTCCAGAATTACATGACCTGGAAACTCCGGTTCTGGAACAGATGCAAACTTCCGAACAATAATTAGCAATGTTTGAAGCCCAGAAAGACGAAGTTGATCACTGTGATCTGTGGCAGCCATAAAAGCCATCCGGATCAAGTCAGCTAAATGCAATACCAAAAAGTCATCTGAAGAGAAAGCAGACATTGAAAAAGAAAATAGTTTTATTAAAATTAGATTTAGACAGAATATATTTTATAAGACAGCTCCCAACATTTTCAAAATATCTATTTAACATTTTACCTTAAAACATATCAAAGATCCACTTAAGGCAGCTTACACATACAACAATCTTACCTGAACATCTTACATTAGCTAATCTAGACTCCTGTCCATTTCAATGTAACCAAAAAAGTACTTAGCATAAAGAATAAATATCTTCATGTATGAGGCAGATTTTCTAAAAAAGAGTTTCCCACAAAATGCCTCCACACAAACATAGAGAGGTACTGAAAATTTGCACTGTGTTTCTACTAATAATCATGCAAATTATAGAAAGAAAAAAAAGTGGCATTTTTTTAGTCATACTCCCAGATACCAAACTGTGATGTCGTAGGCTGGTGCCAACTATCACTTCTGACTGCCAATGCTTATGCAGAAACAATGGCCTCCTACACATATGCCATGGTACTATAACCAGGAAAGCGAGGGTAAATGCTGCAGTGATATGCCAATATTTTGGAACATGAAAATTGCTCTACAACTTAATAAATATAGGCTTCTAATCAGAGTAATTAAAGGTTTCAACAATTACAAACACCAAATTTCTGATTAAGATGCAAACAGCTAACACTTATTTTAAGCATACTTTGCATTCTGTGAAACTCTTTCAGGGCTTAACACATACCTCTTGAATCACGTTGTTTTCCTTCCTGAGCCAAAGTTACGTCAAAATGTGCGCTGCCTGCATTTTCACACTGGCTTATAATTTTACAAACACACTCTGCAGCAAAAACTCTGGTAGACCATCGTGGATTACTGAAAGGATGGAACCTCTCATCACTGTCAGATGTTAATACAGATGCATCATCTCCTTTGGCGTTTTCCTCTTCTTGAGTGGTATCTATTGAAGCTACTGTGTTGAAATCTGTATTTAGGACACACGGGAGAAAAGAAGAAATATCATATTCTTTCCTACTGTAACTTGAAACTACAGAAGGTCTCATAAAGTAATCTCTCCAAAGTCCATCTCTAGCTTCCAACTCATTATGACTCTCTTCAACCTTGGTGTCCTACAGTAAATGATAGAATTAAAAACAAATGCAACAGAACTGTCTGCATTTGGTTGATATTACTTGCTGGAAGACAAGATCAATACAACGAAAGTAAACAAAGAACTGCAGTGAAAGAAGTCAAAGAACAAAAAAAATGAAAGTAAGTGTGACACATTAGAAGCTAGTACCTTTCCAAATAAAAAAATCTAAATCCAAGAAGTTTTCCTCTCGTACTGCAAGTAAAAGAAAATAATCCTACCCTCCCACCCCAATAATCAGTATAGTAATTAATTTTATCTGCTCAGGAGTTTCTTATGATATAGTAGGTCTGCATCTTTCCTATTATTAATTGAAGAGAGGGTCTGGTTATTTTCTTTGTAGGTAATTGCACAAGACCCACAAGTTCAAATGTATTCTGAATTTCCTTTTCTGATATGGAAATAAGTTAACATTAGAACCATAAATCAACAAGAACATGAACAGGCAACACATACTAAAATGTTTACAAAAGCGTGTTCAAAGCGAAAAGGCAATTAGAAGGGAGAAAGTCATGTTCCTTCTGAAAGGACTAAGTTACAGGTCCAATGTTTCAATACGAAGTACAATGATACACTTCAGAAATGTCAGACATTGAAGAAACAAGAATACTTTCCCTCAGGACACACTGCACTGCTGCAGCCCTTGTTTTCATTGTGTTCTCAACTAGAGTGTATTAGGACTTACCAGCTGAGGCAGCAAGAATATCCTTACAAAGCTTCAGCCAGAAAGAGAGCTTTTCAACTGCCATTGAAGTAAGCATGTGAGTCAGAGTCTCTTTGATATCTTGGCACAGTCTTTGATCCAATTCTTTGTCCAGCAGGCCCAGCAATGCCCCCTCCAGGCCTATTTCTCTGATGTTAACATCTGCTAAGAACAAAGCCTGTGAGCTGAATGCTGTTCACCACAAACTCCTGTAATGACCATAGAAACCCCTCTGAAGGTTGCACACATAGCATCCTCTGCACAAGTATCTAGCCCTGAAATACTTCAGAAATAATAGTATTAATTACTTTAATACCATATCTAGGTCATCTGAGTATAAAACAAACTTTGAACTTTTACAGAAACATACTAACAACAGGAAAAATAAAATCAAATCCTACTTTGAATTTCACAGCATTACCACCACCATGGCATCTGAGCTCCCAAAAAAAATTATCTTGGGCCATCTGATTCTTCACACTGACTCATATAAGGTAATTCTAAACCAACTTTCAAACTAGAAAGGGAAGTTAAAATTATTCTCCAAAGCAGCTCAAAACCAGACACATAGAAAAAAATTGTTAAATGAATATGACCAATTTTATTTTGCCCAATATTACCAACTTTAAAAAGCAGTATTTTTACAAAATGGCTATAATCTATCTTTTCTGAAAATTCCCAAATGAGCTTGAACTGAAATCCAAAGTGAAATCATTTATTACCCCGATCCCCTCACAGGAAGACACATGAGGATGAACTACTGATCATTCTCAGGCCTTTTAGCAAAAACCTCAAACCCTTAGGAAGTTAAAAATTCAGGGATCCTAGCTGATCATTAACTAGTTCTCCAAAGAGCTCAATAGAAACTTTTTCAACAGGCCTGATACACCTCCCTCAATGACAGATTTTTAATTTAAGAAGAGATTTATGTGGGAAAATAAAATTATGAATATGCATGTAAAATGCAGGACTATGAAGAAGTTAGTGGCTAGATACAGAAAAGCTTAGGTTTCTCTGGATCTTCAGTTGTATCTTCTCATTTAGTGACCCTTACTATCTACAGTATATGAAAAGCAATAGTATCTTCATTGTATCACTAAGAAAGGGTTTGGATGCTTCCATAATTTGGTACTATATAGAGCAGAAGCAGAAAACTTTTTTGAGTTAAAGATTTCCAGAATGTAGCAAAGTTTTCACACCCACAGCAGAGTGTGTTTAAAATTCACTATAAATATGTCAGGCTCTTGGATCTCAAAACTTTAATACATTACCTGGAGTAAAATCTTCTCTGCTCTCTTTAACCAATGCAACAGCATATTCTGATACCTCAGCAGCTTCTCTTTGCACAAGCTGACGTAAGCAAGCTACCACTGCACGTCTCAATAATAAGTATGAGCTACAGAGATTCACCTGGAACATGCAAAAAAGAAATATGGCTAATAAACCTTTATATAATAGCAATACCTCAGTAAGGCAGGTATTTTCTGAACAATTGCAGGTATGACAAATCTGTGAAGTCAGGGGGTCAGTAAGCAGGTAATTGATGCTGTCTTGCTAGGCTAACATATCAGTACTTCTAACATTTTCTCTCCAAGGGTAACTTATAAGGCTGATCTGGGGCCAAATCCATCTCCCCCAGTTCCCACAGGTATCGATAAAAAGACCCCCATTAACTTCACTGACAGCTGAATTGTGGTCTCATTGAATAATTAACTCTATTCCTTGACTACAGGGTACATATAATGGGATTGAAAACTCAGTTCAAGAGAAAATTAGGCAAACTATCCTCAGATGTAACTAGAGAAATGCCAATGTAACCAAGGGTGAGACAGTCAATGAGGCTTTAGTAAATCTCCATGCATGGAAGGAAGTTTTCAAGAAAGGGCAAAGAACACTACTGCAATTTCATCACAAAAAAAAAAAAAAATATTATATACTCAGATTACATTAAATTACATTTTAGAGAAGGTGAAAAAAAAGGTGAGGGTTACTGGTGAATGTATCATGCTGAGACAAGTCAGCTCTCCTGAGCAGTTTCTAGCAAAAAAAGTTTATAGAATCACCATATTTTAACACCACCAGGCCAGTGTTTGGTTTTTATATTGAAAACATAACAGCATAACAGATTCATTATTACAGGAACAAGGAAAAACACTTAAAAAAACCAAACCAAACCGAAGATATAACCTCTTTTTGTTACAGTGGAGCTTTCTGATTATTATACGCTTGCTTTCAGTTTTAAGAACATTCTGAAGAGGATCCCAAAGATAAAATGAACCAGTGCCATGACCAGGCAAGATGGCTACACCAATACTTATGCAGCTTCTTTTAAATTAGGCTTAGGCTATCATCAAAAAAGTTACTCTCTACAAATAAGCAATTCTGTACCCTCAGCTGTCACCATCCTTAAACCAGACAGAGCTGAGTGTCTGCAGCAAGGAAATCTTGCAGTAAGGTCACGCTCCTCATTTGTCAGCAACAGGTCAAGACATGTTAGTCAAAATGACTAGTACACATTAGTTCACATACAGGTTGAAAAGAACAAGTGCAGGACAAAAAGATTAAGTGATACAGAATTTCAGCTTTGTTAAATTCACAAAACTAAGCTTTGTCTTCTGAATTTCTATGCATGCACATGAATCTACAATAGTCAGAATGACACATTTAATACACACAAAGATACATTCTTTGCATAATTCTTCTAAAAGAAAAGAAACCTAACTCAATATGTATGTCAGCAAAATACTTTAATTTAAACTTTAGGAAAAAACAAGTGAGGCATTTAATGCAACATTTATGCAAGCAGGGTAGGCATTCTACTGCAAGTTGAACATGCATAAATTGCATGCTTGTTTTTAATAGGGAAAAACCAGAGGATCCAATTAAGACTACTGAATAATGCAAGATGCACATTTGTCATCTCTCTCATTCTTCCACATTCTAAGCAGGGGACAGGACTAAATTACAGACACAAAGTGCAAGCATGACATACAAACTTAAATGAACAAACAGTTCCCTTTCTGTGCTTAACATGTTAAAAAACAAAATTATGCCTCACTAAGCACACAAATGAACTGCATGTCTACCATCCGCAGAAAGTTAGGAAGAGTCACTTGACATGCTAAAAGAAATTACATTAAAATGGTTAAAAGGAAAAGATAAAAGATGAAATAAAAAACACCACTGCAAACTGCTAGAGTTTAGGATTAACAAGGCACAAGGACCTACCAACACAGAATTATCCAACAAGATTTCCTGCACAAAAACAAATGACAAACTAGTCATGACAAAACCAAAATATAGATATCACAGTGATACCAACCACACATGGAGATCATTACATGTAAATTCAGCATATATTAAAATGCAGAATCTTATCTCAAACATACCAAAATCTTGATTTGCTTAGTTCATTTATCTTATATTGAATGTTGAACATACTTAAATTGCAAGCCAGCTGCCCCTAAAATTAGTACTTAACAGTACCAAGACAACAGTGCGCCATAGTTACTGACATCGTATACTTATTGTATTTCAAAATATCTTTAATGTTTTGCAGCCGAAAACTGATGTTTGCTATATCACGAGTTTACACAGATAAACTTTTTAGAAGTATGTGCTCACATAAATTGGCTTCAGAGCTAACGTTAGACAGGATTAAAGGCATATTATTTCTATTCCACTGGAGCCAAGAATTTAACTGACAGGATAAGCAATACTGTTAGATGCACAGCCCCATGAAAAGAGTTCCAATTGACAAACAAGGAATACTTTCAGAAGCTGAAGAAGGGAAGCTAGATAATGACAGGCACATGTACACAGTTAAAAAAAAAAAAAAAGAGCCAGTGAAGCTGCGTATCCACGGCCCGAGTTGTGTTTTGTTACTGCCAGCACAGTCACAAATGGAACAGCCTAAATACTCATGCTCCAGGGGGTGGGCAGGCAGGTGGAGCAGGCAGCCTGCAGCTGCTCACAGAGGTTGTGTTGGCATGCCCAATGCCACATTTATTTTAAAAAGAAAAGAAAAAGAAAATGTCTGTTGCAGAATTTTAAAAAGGCAAGTTTGAAGACACAGAAATTTTCTGGAAACCCTGGGGGAAAAGGGTAGAGAGGGAAGTTTGTTCAAATGTCACTAAAAAAAATTATTTGCACATTTGTTTTCAATATTTTATGAGTGAGAATTCATGTTTCTATGGACAGAAGGGGAGAAGATCGCTTATCTGACCACAGATTCTTTGCCTTGCCTGTTTTTCTGCCTTAAATAAAGAATGCAGTGGTGAATATCCAAAGTATCTAGCACTCAGCTTTTATACTCTAGTTCCCTTTAAGACTTCAAAACACATTGCAAAGGAGGACAGTCACATCTTTTTCTCCACTTGCAGAAAGTTAAACTCATGGATTACGACTTGCTGAGGGTCACCTCACAAGCCAACAACAGAGTCAAGAGCAGATTTCAGGTCCAGTCCAACAGTTTATTCTGCTTCCCTAGTAAGATGATGATTTAGCAGGTGGAAACTACATTGATGGATGTATGGAGAATTTACAAATGCAGAATTCTGCCTGTGCAATGATCTTCTCACAGACCTGCAAAGCACACACTTAAACCTTCTTTGTTTATGACGCTCTTGAGAGAAATATTGTCATTCACCAAATTGTCAGCATCAGCAACATTGGCCATAGTTTTGTAACAAGTTCACGAGAATAAGAAAAGTTCATTGCGTAAGGTGGAACCCTCTGTGTGAATCTCACAGTAATTTCCGGGGTTGAGGTGAACACACACATCTGTACAAGTGCACGAACACACACACCCAAGTCATGGACCATGCTTCGTCTCAATTGAGTAATTTAATTATTATTATAAAGTACTGTGTGAAGTACTTTGAGACAACTTGTAAAAACAATAAAAATCAATAATATTGTATAGACAAGACAACTTTATAATGGCATCCTTTTTATTAGTAGGTAGTTGCTCTTAGTTAGAGAGGTCATACTGTGCATGGGAGCAGACTGCACATGGACTTACATATGATCCCAAATCCTAATACATCCTCTGAGTAAGACAGTGTCTTATATATATGAGTTGTTCTGATTTTATCAACGTAAGAAAAACTGTGTTTTACTCAGAGAAAATAAAATCATAACTGGTACATGTTAAAAGAAAGAACACGTCAGGTGAGTTCCAGTTCTTCTGCTACTATTATATCCCTGCCTAACACAATGTGAGGCTAAATTTTTTTTTTTTTTTTTTTTCCTGGCTCCCACAATCATGTTTCCAGTTAAACTGAATAAAGATAAATAGAAGGAATCCAAACTTTATACAAAATCAATATATGGTTACTATTGGTATACTAGAGCTACCCAGGGGAAGATGTGAATAAGAACTGTGTTAAGAAAGACGAGAGATTAAAAGAAACCCACCATACTTTATTGTCTAGGTTTTTTCTATTTCTCTCTCATTTACAGAGGGACTAGGCAGCCTTACGTAAAAAAAAAACCAAACACCAACCAAGCAACAAAACGCCCTAGCCAGTCCTTGAAAACCCATGAAGGCTAATAACTAACAGAAAATTATTTATTGTTTCTGCTTTCTTCATAGAACTAAGTACTTGGGAACACCAGCTACTCAAAGACAGAGACTTTTGGGGAAAAAACAAACAGACAAAATCACAGCAAACAAACACCCCCCCTGCCACTTCATCAAATGGGGCTGAAGAAGAGTTTTGGCTATTTTTTCCAAAGACCTAGCTTGACTATTACTTATGAAAGTGTCAGAAATTTTTATAGTGACTGCCAAGAAGTCAGTACACTGAAGCACCCGTGCTGCAGAAATTACAAATTACATGATGAAAAAAAATCCAAACAAAACAATTCTCAGCCATTAGTACATGCTTTTTTTTTTTTTTTTAAATCAGTCCTTCACCTAAGACATCAAAAGCAGCAGAGGAAAAACACTGGCCAACATCAAATAGTTGGTACAATTCCAGCCTAAAACTGAAATGGATGTTATATCCTGCCAGACAACTGGCCTTAATAAGAGTAGCAGAATGTGCTTGCAAGCAGTTCAGAAGGCCAAGATTTCTACGGAATGTGCTCATCTTGTAAAGGGGAAACAGAAACTGAAGAAAAAACTGAAAACATAAAGAATACTTGCCTGTAGGAAGATATGAAACACCTCACCCCTACATAAGGATCAGTTTATCTGGTTAAAGAAGCATCTGCATTTTTTAAGTGTTTCTGAACAAAACATTTTAAAATATAAAGATACACACTAGTAAAAGTGTACTCACACACAGGCAGCTGACAAGGCTAGACAAGTTGACATGTCGAGGAGCAAACATGTGAAGCTGCTGAAGGCAAGAGATGGCTTGAGCCTGAACCAGGCAGTCGGGATGATCCTGCATCACTGCGCAGCCTAGGAGACAGGAGGTTCTTAAGGCTGAAACTGTCGCACTGCTGCCTATATTCAGAACAGAAAAAGGGTTTAGGTTTTCGGTTTTAAAATATCAATTTTTTTATTTTTTAAAACTTGATAACCTTTTTCCCAAGCCACCCCTAACTGTCATTCTCTTGAAGGATGCTTTCTGTAACTGTGTTATACTCTGATATCAATGAGTAACCATCACATTGCTCTGTGAAAATTTCAGTGTCCAGGTATCCAAAGTTGATTTAGATACAAATTTTAAATGTCTGTGTCATAACTAAGACATAGACTGGCTCTCAACTCTCAATATGAATACAGTATGTTTTCATGCTAAATGTAAGACTTTTCAGCCAAAGGTAAGGCTTGGAGAACCAGTTCAAATGAAGGAAAAGATGTCAAAAAGAGACACTACTTTTTAAAAACTAGGAGTCATGTCATCTTCATAGCATAAGTTCATGGCCTGTGAAATACTGTCTTACAATGATGAAAAATACTTAGCACGCAGTTCCTTGTTGATAAAATTTGAATTACACATTCATATAACATTTAGCAATTTTGTTGCTAAGCTAAACAAAGCTGACGCTGTTGTTTATAGCCTACCTTGCAACTCAGGGCCCAACGTGGTAATAAGTGCATTTAAACAGCGACCAAGGCTTTGGTGAACTTCTGCGTAAGCAGGAGGCACAGTCAACAACAACATCAGAACAAGAGATAAAGTAGGTTCCACATGCACATGATACAAGGGACCAGCTAAATCTACTATCAGTGACAGAGAATGTAGTGCCCATGCCTGTAAAAGAAAATAAGCAGTCAGGTAATGTCTACATGATAGAACAAACATAAGATCTTTTTAGAATTTGATAGTTGAAGTGAAATTCAGTAATTAAGTGTAATGAAAATTGCACTTTTAGGCTCCAAAGGGACAAATGGAGAGGTTACAGAAAGAAACTTTAAGAACCTGATGCTTTATAAGCCATTTTGAATATTTTATGAGGAATTCTATGTTCTGCAATGAAAGAATTATTTTAAATTGGTCATTGTTAATAAAAAAAAAAAAATCAACCTAATAGTAAATAAATTTAATAGTGATTATTCCTCAAATACCTCATACTCTTTGCAAAATTTCTTAGTTCCACGTGCAAGAACAAAAGATTTATGAAAAAAATACTACAAAGTTGCTGAAACAACATATTGTTTTAGTCTCCATTATTTGCACCAATAGCCGCATCTGTTTCATGTCAACCTACAGTTCTTCTCTGTGTAAAGACATTGTAGATAAAGCTTAAAAAACTATTTAAGCAAGATTTAGACAATTACATGGAATACACTCAATGTCTCTTAAAGCTATTCTGATAGCTAATAGAGAAATAATTTGAACTAGTCTTCAAAACATCTTGTCTTATCCAAGGCCTTAGTGACCAAGTTCTACAGCATTCAGGCTACAAATCCCTGTTATTTAATACATAACCCTTCAACAAGAAATACTGTGAGGTAAACTTTGTAGCAGACAGACACAAACAAAAAAACTAGCTACTATCTAGTCGAGGTGAATGTGAAATTAGTCAATTCCTAAAACATCAGGTATTCCTTTTGAAACCAGCATATCAGCCTTAACAACCGCATTGAGAGTTAAATAAGAACCTCCCACATGTCATCATAGATCTTGCTTGAGGGTGGATTTCAGTAGGGGCTGTAATTTTTATTGCCTTTGTCCTCCACCCATCACCTATGAGGTACATCTAAGAGGCCGTGAAGTGTTATTCTTACAAGAAAAAACTTAATACTCCAGACCATAAATCAGTTCATGTGTAACATAACATTTTTAGATAAGTGACAAGTACCTGTACATCAGGAGAAGTGTTGTCCTGAGATAAAGTATAAAGGATTCCAACACATGCATTCAAGTGCTGAGTAGAACCTATTCCTCCTAGGTACCTATACAGACATCCCAGAGCCAAAGAATGACCTGTTCTTGACACCACATCCCTAGCAGATTTCAGCCTATTAATTACAAGGAAAGAAAGCTATTAGTGTAATGACCAAGACTGATACCATTTAATAAGCACATGTACAAATGGCATTTATACTACATAAACACAAAAATAGTTTATTAGACATCGATATTTTGCCAAAATTCTAAGTTAATTTATCTGCTCTTATCTGAAGGAAATACCAAAAATATTTTAGATATATGTAAATGCTGCTGCTAGAACAGCAGCCCGTTTAATTTATCTGAAAGTCCACATGCTTACTTATATAAATCTTCCTAAAGAACACAAAAACTAAGAAACACATGCAGAAGCCAGGCAGTGCTTTTTCCTGATAATTTCTTAAGTAACATCAAATTCATAAAGGAAACCAGCTTTTAAAAATTGTTACCATAATAGGGGCGAGGTAGATTTTCTCAAATGTGTTTATAAACTCAACCAGTAACTTACCACACCTTTTTTGATCTTACTTGTCAAAACTGACTTGTGCTAATCCAGCAGCGAAGGCACTGTCAGAAACCACCTGCGCCAATCTGGCCAAACACTCTGCAGCAGCACATCTCAGGAGGGGATTATTGCTTTCCAAGGCACCCATTACCAGTGTCAGGGCAGACCTTCTAACTTCTTCTGGACCTAAATTTCCCTTGCAGTTAGCCAAGTGCTAAAAATAGACAGCAAGACAGTGTAGTAATCAGAATGTGTTTTCCTGTCAGTCATGCAAAAATTACAAGACCTGCAGATGGAATCCAATTTTCTTCCCCTTTTGTCTGAGGAATTTCTCCATTTTTATTTGTTATTTTGTAAGTTAGAAGTCTAACTCAGCTAAGTGTAAATCACGGCACGTTACAATATCGACATTCTGATCTTAACAAATACGGGATAGACTGCAGTAGAACACAATAAAACCACGCACTAGCATAAAATTCAGGAAGCAATATCAAGAAGAAAACCAGTGAAAATGGAATAATGACACAAAGAAAAATACTAGGCCAAACAACCAATGATAGGACAAGGGATAATGGGTTCAAACCGGAACACAAGAGGTTCCACTTAAATTTGAGAAGAAACTTCTTCTCAGTAAGGGTAACAGAGCACTGGAACAGGCTGCCCAGGGAGGTTGTGGAGTCTCCTTCTCTGCAGACATTCAAAACCTGCCTGGACACATTCCTGTGTAACCTCATCTAGGTGTTCCTGTTCCAGCGGGGGAATTGGACTCGATGATCTTTCGAAGTTCCTTCCAATGCCTAACATTGATTCTGTGATTCTGTGAAGAGCTACAGCTGTTATCTGGATTGCATATTAAATATGCCCCAAATATAAATACTGAACAATGAAAGATCTTGCCTATTCTGAAAACATTTTGCCTTAGTTTGAAGAAAGCCTAAGAAGGGAAAAATAAAAACTGCCCACAAACAAAGGAAAATACAAATAAAGTATCATGGAAAAGCAACAAATGGCAGATGGTTATGAGATTATTTTACCAGTCATTACTTTTTTATTTATACAGTAAGAAATATGAAAGAGATAGTGATAAAGACAGAAATGATACAAACAGAATATTTCCATCTCTCTCTTATTTGAATGACATTAGTGTGGATGATAGTGTACTAGAGTGTACTAGCCCTTTAACACTACAAAAAAAGGGCAAAATTAGACTGTGACTCTTCAGCACTTAAGAAAAGTGTGACATCACAAAAAAAAATGGATTATCACAGAAAATAGGACTGATCTTCACCTTGACTGTTAATCAAAATAAGAACCTCTGTGTAGACACATTTGAACCAACAGATGTCACGTTTTAGTGACAGAGAAACAAAGGAGAGAGAGAGATGAGATTTACCTTTAAGGAAGAAGAAAAGGCTGACACAACATTTAGTTGTACTATTTGTTGCCGTGAACCTTTTGTTTGCTTTATGGAATTCAGCAACTGTTCTAACACCTGGAGCCTAAAATAAAAACAGAAAAGAAACCACAGAATTAAGGAAACAAATCAAGCTTTTAATTTTTTTTTAAACATATAACAAAGCCTATATATTATAGGGTAATAGAATTGTTCCACCTCTGTTTCTAACTGTTGAGTATTTTCCTTCAACTGACATCCCTGTCTACTACAAAAAAACGTTGTATTCCATATTAGCATAGGTAATTACTTTACGAACACGAACCTTTTGCCTTTGTTTCCTTATAACATTTGTATTCACAGATAATCACTTATATCTAAGTAACATTAGACAGATGTTATTAAAAGGAACTGTGTACAGGAATGATGCATTTTGGCTTCCACTTGAGAAAGGAGGAGGTAAAAGAAAAGGAAAAGGAAAATGCAGTTATCTGCCACAAGTACTTCGAGTCTGAGAAAAAGCTGAAGAAAACCAATCAGCAATCTGATGACAGTAGGGACAAAAAGCTCAAGGAAATACAAGTCAGAAGAACACGTCATAAAGCACGTGGCAATTTTATTGGCAGGTATGTTCATACACAAACAGCTGCCTTGGGATGACACTAAATCCTAAGTAGTCTAAACAGTGAAGATCGGACTCACATGCTAAGTATTCATCCCTTGCAGGAAATTACAAAACTATCACCACCTATAATGATCATGATCCGAGTGCTAACTACAGCTGGCTTTGAAAATATAAAGCTGTTTAATTTAAAAATAATTGATTTGCTCAATGCTGCATTCAAAAACATTACCAGCAGTACCCAATAAGCAACAGAGTGCAGAAATCTTGAGGAATGTCGTGGCTCAGCAATCGGTGTGCATATAAATGTGAAACAAAACTAAATGCCCTGTGTGCAGTAGGAAGATACACACGTATACACAAACCCAAGTCTGTGATCCCTTTCAAGCATTCTTGTACCTTGACAGAATCGTTATGACATACACTCTTGTTTCTCCCCGTCCACTTTTTATGAAGAATGAGGCAGCATAAGGGTTAAATTTTACTGCAGCTTCCTACCCATTTTGTCCCTCTTTGGTTCTACACCATCTAGTAATTATGTGTTGAACACTATAATAATTGTGTAATATCTCTTGAAATAACTTCTATTTTCATCTGGCTATTGAAGCAAAATAATATTTTTCTTGATCAACAGAATTTATTATGACAGCAACCTCTTACTGGATGTGTGTATTCACTCTGAGTAACTTTAAATAGAAAGTCTAACAATTTGTTAGTCTGAATTATATTATTCAGATGGTTTACAGAATCCACTTATACAATTCATTATTTTTCCAGAATTGTTTTTGTATGTGTTTAATCTCGCACACTGTGACCATCTTTAACATCTCTCAAATTCCCCAACAGTTAGAGTTACTACTTTACCTGTGAGATTCTGCTACATGGGAAAACATAACTCCAAAAAGATGAGTTGCTGCGCTGATAACAGACAATACAGGAGGCAGAGGTTTGGGTACTGAATCCCCTTTTGCAACTTTTTCATAAATTGCGTAAGGATCATACTCCAGGCTGCCACCAGCTATGCTGTTACCTAATAGGAGCTGTAAGAAGGCAAAAAAGTGATGACCAAGTCATAACCAGCACTGACCAAAATAACTAGAATTGTATGAAATTATAACACCATCATTATACTAGATCAAAAAGTACCTGCTCTTCAATAAATCGGTGGTCAGTGTCCTGCAGTAAGGGACCAAGTAAAAGAAGATCACTCTCATGACAAAGGGGTGGAAGCAAGAACGTAGAGGCATCGATCTGGCTATCTGGGACAGTCAAGTCAGCCACTAACTCTTTAAGAACAGCACAGAAGCTTCCTTTAAATTAGAAACATATTCAAAAATTTTGTTAATTATTTGCTACAAGCAACTTTGGGAGCAAGATATTTATATTGCAATAGCAACATCGAACTAACATTTTTTCTTAGGTCTTCAAATAGTTAATTGGAGAAAACTACAGGTGAAACAACAGACCACCACCTAAGATAAGCAAACTAAGCACATACAGCAATCTAGAAGCTGAAAACCAGAAACCTTTACCTTTAAAGAAGGCATAATGCCATACAACAGCTAAGTTAGTTACATTTACAATTGAAGTAGAGGAAAAAAGGCAGTTACAAGCACAGACATACGTCTACTACAAATTTCCTGAAAATTAATGCTGTGGAATGTATTACATAACCACGCAGGAATACTTGGACTTGGCAAGCAGATGTAATTTCAAACATACATCAGTTTGATAAACAACCAAAAGCTGCAGAATGTACTCCCCTATTTCAGGACTTTGCACTCAAAAAGCAAACCACAAGTAATATACTGTAGGCTACGCTATGATAATTTATGCCAGTAGTTAAAACCTTCACATATTCTTGTACGTAATATTTTAGATAAGACTGTGCATTATACATCAACAACAACATTAGGCATTCTAAGTTTGACTATTTTAGGTTATTAAAATAGTCCCTGCAGAGAGAGAACATTTCCAGTGCTGAACCACATGTGATGAAAAAGGTCTGGCTTATCTGGTAAGTTGTGTTGAAAAACACTGCAGAACTGATCTTAAAGAACATACACACTCTTTAGGCAAATATTACATAAGAATTTACCTCCAGAGCATCAAGATTGCAAAGTCAAGCCCTCATGAACTGGGAAATATCAGCATTAAAGGGAGCTTAACTTCACATATCTAGGTCTTTGCATTCAGTTTGGTTGTTGGATGATCACACAATTACCTGTTTGCACTGATTATAACCTCTCAACACACAGAAGTTTCAAGAAGTGGGACAACACAGTTATCAACACCTCACGGGCCTAAGTAGAACAATTTATATAGCTGGAGCTGGTAGCTGCAAGCAGCTGGTTTGCCCTTCCTGAGTCTTGAATCTCTTCTGAGAAAGCTGATCACCATCCCCTACCCCCAAACTCCCCTGGCATCAGCCTCTCCCCTGCAGGCATCTGGTGCTTTGCCCTCCTCCCTGACTAATTAGCAAGGATGTCAGTCCCAAAATGCTTATCTCAAATCTAAATGTAAAAGCTCAGCACTTTAAGATACATACAAACATGCACAGATAGTGTGTGAAAGGGAAAGAAATTGAGTCTTTTTAAAAACAACAATAATTAAAAAGAACAACTAGAAACTGCTCTTTCATTAGATATTACCCATCACAATAAAAACAAAAATTGAAAAATCCCATTTCTGTGAAAATAGCTTTTCAAATAAAATGTAATAGAGATACTTAGCAATTTTTAACCAAATTAACATTTATTTTAGTCCCAGACACTTGGCCATCCTCAACATGTCAAATAATATTATCTCAACGTAAAGTAGCTCAAAAAACTGAGCCAGAATGTGGCTCCAGCATCCTAGCTATTCATCTCACCCTATTAAGAAAGACAAGTGAGTGCTTCTATGCAATTTTATGGTTTAGACAGTAGAACATAACAAGCATAAAAAAGCTGAAGAATGAAAATAACCCTAATGAGTTGTCTGACAAAACATGTTAATTTCAGACCACAGAAAATGTCAACAAATCTAATAATCAAAATTCAAACTCCTGAAATTATTTGTATGAAATTACCAAATTGGACATGATAATAATTTTTTTATATCAACTCACAGGAAATAAATGTTGTTGCCTCAAAAACATGAGGCATCATGTTTTGGATGCACAGCAGCATCCAAAACTAATGAAATGTGAAAATGATCGAGAATATAAATCACCATCGTAGAAACAGAACCTGCTTTTCCCAGCTTAACAACTTGATACTCTGTATCAGCTAAATTGCAATGTCTTAACTGTTCACACAGGAGGGAAGACAGCACCTACAACATGCTAAACATTTTTCACTGATGTTCAAGTTAACCCAATACATTCTCACATCTGTCATTTCTGAAATACTGCAAAAAAATCCTCTGCTACTCGTGCACATTCACAGTAAGCCTTCAAAATTTTGCTGTTTGAGCAGATACTGATTTTTACTGATGACAGAAAGCAGCAAGGAAAACATCAGCGAGGCTGAAAGACAGCAGGAAAGGACCAAACAGGGTCTAAAAAAGTTATCAGAAATCTAAAGCTTTGAGTTGAGAAAGAGGCTTGGAGCCATCAATAAAGAATCTGTTTTCAACTGTTTATTTTGCTGGGTATTTTGTTTTGTTCCTCTTCTGCTACAGAAAAAAAGCTTTGCACATTATTTGCAAATACTAAAAGCTTGTCCTCATCACCAGTTTTCTCAAAAAGAAACAACTTGCATGTTTCTAGTCTCTGCCTAACTAACCACATCGAAGAAAATGGAAGGAAATAAACCCATGAACTGGTGAAAGCTTCTCATTCAGTATGTCACTCTGAGCCACACAAAATGTGTCAGGCTGTGCAACACAAGAGTGCACCTACTATTCTTCCTAGTCATAATAAGTAAAATTATAGAGAGAAAAACCACTCTGGGTTCCATATTCATCTTGTTTTCCCAAATAATTTATTTCAAAAAGTCCCAGTATTTGCAAAGACACAGTTTCTGCATGAAGCTGTCATAATGAAAATAACACGGGAAGAAAATTATTTGTTTCAAGTTCTACCTTAAAACTTCTTTTTTTTTTTTTTTTTTTTTAATGTATTTCTAAATGATACATACTTAGATGTTAAAATACATAACAGACCTTGATAATAAGCTCCGGCTTCCATTCTTTCCCACATCTCATACTGTTGTATTACAAACAGGTGAACAACTCTGAGACTACATCTGACAAATTACTGGTTTGATTCTAAGACAATTTACAAAACTTCCAGCAGGGTGACCACTTACTTTTAACAAACCTTATAAGCTTTTTCTCTCCTTATTGGTTCTAGATTGCAGCATTCCCAGCTAGGATGCCTTCTCACCATAGCCAGACTTCATGCTGTAAAGTATTGTCTATTTTTCAATAAAGTTGCACCATATGCAAAAATCCCAAACAAACCAAGAAATCACCAAAACCATCCACACTCAAATATCTATATTCTACAGTACACTGCCCCTGTAATAGCATGGAAGAACCGAAGAAGTAACTTGCAGTAAGGGATGTAGGTGTCATTTTCAGCCAAGTCCAAATCACAAATGAATACTACACACTACGCTTCAAGCATTATATACAGACTTCTAACGTGACAAAGGCAAAGGTCAGCGATTTGTCCTTATAGAAATTCATTTAGCGGTTACCACTAGATGGAGCAGATTATTTGAGTGAGGATTCCCTCCATGACACAGAGGACACAGCCAACTCAGCGCCCATATTCTCTCTGTCCTGATGAAATACTCTGTACTTCTTTTTACAACCACCAAACACTCTGGTTCCTTATTTCAATCCATACAGTACTCTATGGCAAACTAGTATATTCACATGACAACTGAAAGACAACAAAGGTATTTCGTGTTTTGGTTGAACTGCTAGACCTGTCTAACCATAGTGCATAGATATTGGATTAGAGGATTCTATTTTTAATACTGCCAGTTATGTTTCACTACAGGAAAGTGAGCCTATCCCCAGATTTTTTTGACATTTGTCTTTACATACAAATTTTTCATCCACAATCTACACAAGATCAGATTAATAGATCTGTAATATATAAATCCACTTGAAGCAATTAAATTCTTTTAATGGACTATATTCAATTGGTTTTGCTACAATTACACCTTTTGTACCTAGGTTTCAACGAAAATAAAACAGGCATCAGAATAAGTAAATTCTTCAAGTAGTTTAAAACTGTATGGTTGTCTGCCTTCGAGTTTCAACTAAAAATACAACAAAAGCCTGTATTTGTAATAGAAGAGGGGAAAAAATATGATAATGAACACTAGTTTTTCAAAACCATAGTAACTTCAGTACAATTTCACCAAATCTAAACAGAGGGAATAAAGTTTGTTTATTAGAAGAGGTGGAACTACTCCTTGCTAACTGAATATATGTTGAATAAAAAGTTAAAAATGAGCCCGTGATATTTTAACAGATATCTCTTTGTAAGGAAATACATACCTTCATAGGTCTTTGGAGGCAATACTGCTAGTAATTCATAAAGTTTATGTCTGTAAACTGTTGATGATGTTTTTAAAGAATTTCCATATGATTTACATATTGAAGAAAGCCTTAAAATATGCAAAGCACATCAGAGATGTTAAAGACTAAGCATTATGTAACACTCCGGTTTCATTTGTACCACTTTAATGAATATTATTAAAATCTATACATACAAGTACAGTTTTGATTTACATTACCAACAGTAGAAGCAAAACAATTTATTTCACATGTTCTGACAGAACCTCTGTTCTCCATTCCCAGTCATTACCTTTATTTGATACTAGATAAATAAATAAGGCTTTCTATTGCCTTTGATTATACGTATACTTACTACAATTAACTTTTTTTGTGGATATATCTCTGTAAATTTGAGTTTAGATCCCAAATACTACATATTCTTAAGGCAAAAGTTTAAAAATTACAAAGCCCTTTTCCAGCTTAGCTCTGAATCTAAATATAAAAAATGCCAATCTCAAAAACTTTTGCCCAAGGGTATTCTTGAACTTTGTTATTTTATAAAAAAATTGATCATACTTAAACATAAATGTGCATGTTTGATTTAAAAAGCAGAATAAAAGCACTAACTTAACAACAGCATGCAATAATTTCTTCACTTGCTTTTTGAAATGATACTGGAAAACACAAGACACATTATGGCAGCTAAAGTCTTCAACTATACAGCTGAATTCTATACTCTAATTTTCGTACTTTGAAAAAAAACGTTGTTTAGAAAGTGCACTGAAACAAACACAAGAAGATTGCTCTCTAGCTTTTCAAAACCAGAATCTCATATAACAGTTCGATACACACACTTACTGTGTCAATAAATCAACAGCACTTGGGAGTGGGGGAAGAAGTCTCTGAACAACTTCATCCGTAAGAAGACCAGCACAGTGGGAAACGAAGCTCTTGATAGCTAGAAAAGGAATTGGATATTAAGTTACTTAGTATGAGACATGCAGAAGAAAAAAAAAAAATTAAAAAAAAAATCACGAGTGCAGTAATAACATTGTTACCACACTAATAAATTAGAGGTAGAAGCATGCAAAAAAAATTTAAAAGTATTTTAACTAATAATTTAAGAAACTGACAAGAATCTCAAATGAAAAAAGTCATATTTACAGATGCACTGTTTTGGTGTCTTAGCTTGGATGTTCATACACTGACTTCTAATTGCATATATAAATGCAAGCATTTTTTTTCTTTTTCTTATGGCATATGAATCAACTACATGATAATTCCACGATAATAACTGAAATGATTTTAAAAATGGGAGAAGGATGATAACCAGATCACCTACTGCTTACTTTGCTGGTTCTCTATTTAAATTTAACTTCATTACTGTACTTTAAGAAAATACTTACATGTACATGACTATTTTTCATTATTTACAGAAAATTAAACTTGAACTCGTAGTTCAAAAAGCATCTAGAGAATACACAGTATTAAAGACCAGTTTCCAAAAGGAAAAGAAAATATTTAAAGTTTAACTATTAAGTTACTTCTAAAATTAATTAGCCATTGAATTCCACACTTTCTGATAGATTTTAACAGTGAGAGAGAGCAGCAATCACTATACTAGGGCTCACATTTCTGCAATGCCAAGGATCCTTGAGTACTCTAGAACACATAACTGAAACTCTTGAAGTGTTTAAAGATCACTGGAGTTCTCTCTTGGAAACTCAAATTCACAATATTTCATTATGAAAAACTGCAACCTACCAGACAGCAGTCAAACACATATAGTACTCTTCACTGGCTGAGAATTGCAACTTTCTTATCCTAATTTTTACTTGAGTCTTCCCACTCTCACAAATGTGTTTGACTGACTCACCAACTCTATTTTGCTTACAGTAAGACAGCTACTAGGAAAGAGAACTGCTGTTTACCAAATATAACAGACTGTAAAAGCAACAGAGCGTACCCTGGTTTGGGTCCTCATTCACTACTGTGATATATATCGGTTAAACAAAAGAAAAGGGGGAGAGGGCAGAGGGGAGAGGGCAGAGGGCAGAGGGCAGAGGGCAGAGGGGAGAGGGCAGAGGGCAGAGGGGAGAGGGCAGAGGGGAGAGGGGAGAAGCAACCTTCCTGATGTCATTTACCACTTCGAAATCAACTGATTAGAAGAACAAGAGAAAAAAACCCTTGGATTTTTTGTTTGTCTGTTTTTTACAAAAATGAAACATATGTATACAGATAGATATTTAGGTAAATATTTCTCTACAAGCATATATGTTGGGGAATTAATATGTTCTTTACCATTCAGTGAAAAAAAAAATCACTGAGAAGTATTGTTGTTCTTTCAGAAAGAAAAAAAACCCCTAGCAGTCAAACTATAAATACGCAGAGTGAATATGCACAGTAAATCCCACTTACCACAGAGAGCACCAGCACGACCTTCCAGTGTTACTTGCCAGGTAAATGAATCTCCTCGTGTCTTCTCTGTTTCTAGGTCTTTAGGAGATAATGGAAAGATGCACTTCCACAGTAACAGCATTCGTGGCAGATGGTGTTGGACAACTGCAGGACCTGTAGGTGTTGACAGTTGTCATGTTAGCATAAGGGTTAAAAAAATTAAATTTTCTCTTTGGTTCTTTTATCTATGTTCACAAAATCACTACAGCTGTGAAGAAAATGTTATGCTACTTTTCCAGTCATCTCACAGATCATTTCTCAAATGTTTACTGTCTTGGTACTACATTTTCATACATAACTACATACTCACCGACACATTTATAATTATGTCACCAAGCCAGCTACAATCTCTGTTTTACTAAGTACAGACCCTGTGGATCATCAGCACAAAAGAATGTAATAAGCAACAGTGACGTTCAGGAGAGCAAATATTTGTTATAGGTTAATGTACAAGGTGTGTTTTCCCTTATCTAAGAAACAACTGGGAGCTGCTTGGCACAAGTAATCACTGAAAACATGAAAGGTACCTTAAAATACAAACAAAACAGATAAAATATGTTCTTCATAAGTAATTTAGTGATCACAATCAATAATCTGACCACTAGTAAATATGAGAAAGTTCTGTAAGGTTTCAAATGCCTGACAAGAGGGAAATACAAATCATTAGCTGATTTTGTTCTGGGATACATCTTAAAAATATCACTGTAACTCTTCATGACCAAAGATATTTGGTTAGATTGATTCTGAAACTTATCTTCTACATTTAATTAGCAGCGGTCCCACCCAGCCACTGTTTTTCAGACATTTCTCCCAATGAACTAATAGCGAGTTTGAAAGAAGTGACATTTTTATTTTAAAAAGTTTTTCTAAAGATTCCAATTTGCATTGTTTTTTAACAATTATTTTGCAGTGCTAAATTAAATGAAACATCAAAAGAACTAAAAGAACCAAAATCAGAGAAAGAACACAGAACAGCTTAATTTAGTTTAAGAAAAATTCTAGAAAGCTACTACCTAATGTCATGAGGGCCGCTATCAACAGCCATCCAGCCTGTGTTCGCTGCAGAGAAATGCGACTGTTCTGAGCAGCAGAACACAACAAATCCTCTGCTACTGTCATGATTACCTTCAAAGTTAAAGAGAAAAACAGAGCATCAGCATCTTAGTAACTAACAAATATTTTTCAATACTATTTGTGGTGATACTTAACCCCGTTTCAGTGTCCCTGAATAGAATGCCCTCATCTTCTCACACTACAGCAAGAAACTCAGACTCATGAAGTTGGAATGACCAAATTCAGTACCAGCCTGGGATACCTTCAATATTTCCTGTGGCAAAGTTACTTGGTGGCTTAGTCTCCTTCTTTTATCAGCAGTAAAATGAGAGCTAACAATTCTCAAAGGAGTATGTGTGGTGAGGATCAAAGTGTTCCCATATTTTGTTTGTGACATTATGTAGAAAAAGGACAGCAGGAGGCCTATGAATCAGAGCTCAGAAGAAGTGGTGAAAGGAGTAATTATCTTTTTATCCCTCTTTTAGAATAAGGTCTACCATTCTCTCTGACAGTTTTTAATCAACAAATGGTACAACCAAACAAACACGTTAGAATACTATGATACAGCTAGAATTAATCCTATCTTAGCTTCTCCACAATAATTGCATGCGCCTACTATTATGTGCCAAATGCAAGGCAACAATCTACGCTTGTTACCAGAGCCCGAGCTACCCAGAATTTCCATGGAGGAACAGAAAACACGTCCATGGACAATTACCACAGTATGGCTACAACTCCAAAAATATTCTGCAGATGGTTTGCTTCAATTGTGTTTCATACACACCAAAAAAGGTATTTCTTAGATCTTGCATTATACCTGGTTGCCAAAACGAATTGCTTGTAAATTAGTATTAAAAGTAAGAAGTGTCATTATAAATAATATCATTAAAAGCCTCAGTATAGTAAATTTCCTTCTATATTTTTTTTTGCACACTATAATTTACTTGGACAGTACAAAGAGCATTCCTCTATAATTTATTTGAAAAACTGTCCAAAAAAGGTTAGCTTTGTGGAAGTTTGAAATTTGTATGCTTCCAAAACTTAATGAAATACTAACAGTCTGAAAATAATAGTTTCCCCAGTTCCATAATGCTACCAGATGGTTGCAAATCACAGAATCAGACATTTGACAGATTCCTTATAGATTTGAAGTATTCCACTCTAAAATTAAAATGGCACCCTTGCTAAATTATACTATTACAAATTACTAACAGCTTCGTATAAACTACCTGAAAAAGAAGAATCCTAGAAAGGATTTTATGTAATGATTTCTGACAATTTTTCTGTCTGTGTACTAAGAAAAATGTCTTATTTTTGAAGGATTTCTTTGAAGTGAAGTATTAGCATTAGTGCAGCATGCTAAATGTATACAAACCCACTCGTTACTTTGTTCTCTTGAATAGGTTCCCCCTGCAACTCTAACCATTCTCTCAAAGGAAGTCACTACTGTCTACGTTTTATATTTCCTTTTCAAAAGTGCTCCATTTAACACTGGTCTCTTTCAGTTCCTCAGAAGAGGAGGGAGTCAGGAATCTGGCAGTAGTCCTGGCAGAGAATGGAAAACAGCTTTTGTCAGCTCCTCTGTTCACCCCCCTGCCAGCCTAGTGCAGAATCCAGTGTTTCTCCCACACTTTTCTGAGCCCTCTCATACCTCCTCCTGGCCCTATTTCATCCTATTCTGTTCTTCTAAAAGAAATCTTTAACAGAGAAACTTAATTCTTAATAAACAGAAACTTTGGCTCCGTTTAGGTGTAGAGATTTGAATGGCACTTCTTATCTATACAAATGGGCAAACGATATTCATTTTGTTCTCTCCCAATGGGCTTTCACTAATTGCAAGGAAAAGTTTTTAAAAGCTAAGAAAAACAGGCCTTTTTTAACATTTATAAATTGTTTCATCAGCAGTTAGGACTTTGAACATTGAGAACTGCAGCTAGCAATGTCTGTTAAGGAGTGGTGGGGAACTGTCAGTACCCAGCAATGCTGAAAGGGTGGGCTGGAATCACTCACTACAAGAGACATTTCTCCTAATGTACTAAAGCACTCCTTTCATCTTACAGTGGTGTACTAACAAAAAAATAGCCCACAATCCTTGTGTCAAAGTGTGTCACTGCTCCAGTGTCCACTGGCTCCCAAAAGATATTTTCATAATTGAGAATGGAGGTTTTTGCACTGTGCAGAGAATTAGCCTGTACTGCTGACACCTGTGTTGCACCGTGGTTTTCCAGCTGTGAGTAACTCCATGGATAAAGTTCACATTGAGATGGAAACAGGTTCTTCTCCTAGTCTCTGTTTCTACATCTGTACATCCCTTAAACTTGCAAGCACAGTATATCCTGTCTGAACTAGTGGAGAGACTGGTACCAGCATCTTAGGGTATGTTAATGCAAGAAATTGGTTTCTGTCGAATTCTGTAAAATAAAATGAAAGTGTGTATCTGTTGGACTTGATTAAAGATTTTGTTGGACTTGACCGACGATTTTCAAGACAATACATAATTACTGTTATTGGTGTAAGCACTGACTGAACTGTACACTGGAGAGTCACTGGTGGGCCTGGGGAATATTAATTTGGTTTAATCTGTTGCTGAATGAGTTTCCTAACAGGAAAGTTATTTCTAACATCATAGCATGCAATAAATCTGTATGTATACTTCTAATTATTTTTTAATAAAAGAAAGATATTTTCCTTTGGCAAAGCTTGATGCATTTCAGCCTTTTCTCACCATTAACATCGCTGAAACATCAGATTTCTAATTTAAGCCAATGTCAAACTGGGACAGAATTGCAGAAACTTTGATCTCGCTGTAAAGAATTTCGTTTGAACTTCTAAAAAATTTAACTCTACTCCTGAAATGTTTTCTCCAGGTAAACCTTCTCTTACACTGTTCAATATAAGTCCTTTCAGCTCCACAGAATTTACCTCTGTCCCCAAACAACAAACTTCCCCTCTAACAAACTTTACCATTAGAAGAAGGTAGCAGTATGAGTGGCAAATCAAGTCGTAAGTGACATTTCCTGAGAAATTCACAATCCCGACACATGTGAGAAAAATACTTGCTTGTTTGAGTTAAAGTATACTTCAAAATCCCCTTCTTGAGGAAAGAAAATATCTCATCAGTATACTGGGTTAAGTGATCATGTAATAAAGAATACATGTGAATACTGCTGCAGTGCTAAATTAAATGAATTGCCTGTAAGTGAAGTATTCAGAGCATACCTTCCCTTTTCCATGTGGAATTCCTAAAGGACTGTGTTTTACCGCACCCAGCAAAGCAGCAACAGCAAAGCTGTAGCCAGTTACTGATTCTGGGGAGGATTTCAATGCACTAAGACGTTCAAGGCAACGATCCAACAGCAGGGACACGTAGGAGGGCAATGCTACTGCAATACAGCGTAAACACCAAGCTGCTGTTAGCCTAACTGAAATGCTGGGATGAAGAATGACAGAAATTACTGCTTCCAGAACTCCTGAAAAATAAAATGAATAAACACACCTAAGAAATAGGCAAGCAGATTGTCAAACAAGCAAAAATGTATACAGAGGGCTGGTGAACATCCCACTATCCAGGTTGTGCACTTCTCTTTAAAAGGTACTACTGACTTTTATTGTGAAATATTTCTCATCCCATTTAAATATATCAATACTTTTCAAAAAAGTTACCCTGAACAAAAAGTAACAATATGGAGAAAACCTAACATACTATGCAGTTATTCACCAACATGCACAGAAAATATCTGTAAGTGTTCTCAAGGAAGCAGAAATCCATCCAGTGGAAACAGATGTCCACTTGAACTCATCCGGAAAAAAAGAATTCTCACTGAAGTTAAACGAAAACAATGAAAGTAGATTAACATACCCAGCTCAATCAAACTGATTTACTATAAACATTACGAAGTGCTGACTTTAAATACAACCCTTAATGGAGTTAAATTTGATATGGATTTTTTTTACTTTATTTATTTTAAATTTTTCATACTAGTACAGGCCAGAGAAGGCACTGAACTCTTAATTCTCTCTTTGGGCAATGCCTGAAGATTTCCTACAGCATGGAAAGCAGTCAACTTCCTCTCTTCTTTTTTCTTTTTTTTTTTTCTTTTTAGTTCAGTGGAAGAAAACAAAAAAGGATAGAATAACTAAGGTTGTCCAGGTGAGGAGACTGAACACCAGAAGAAAGGTTGCTATAGTCAATGCCAGACAAAGCATCCCAACAGAATGAAAGAACTGACAGTCTAGCTGCAAGAAATCAGAGAAGATCACAATGAACAAGGAAATACATTTTGCACTCTGATCTGCAACATAATTCAGGGCTTGTACCTGCACTGGAATCTTGCAGTAATGGTGCTACTGTGGTTCCTAAGCCATGGATGAGACTTCCAAGCTCCTGAAGCGCACACACAAGCACATGCTGACTTGCTGTTACATCTGTCACACTAATTCTTGTTTCCAAGTTACTGTCACTCATTGCAGCATCTGGTAACACAATATAGGAAGATCCACATCAAATCATTACCAAAATGAAGCAAACAGATCAAATTCTGCATGATAAGTTGTTTATACTACCAAATGAGATTTTACCATTTTATTATTGACCAAACTGGTTTAATAAAGTTTACCTTCACTGAGACAAGTACATTTCTATTGCTCAGACAGCATAGTAACGTCTGTGAGGGCAGGAGGGCAGATAAATGGAAACTATCAAATTGCTTATCTTTAAGTGATGGGGAACAGTGGCTAGTAAGAGCAATGCTATTCTCAGCCTCACCAAAAGTGACTTGAAGAGGTCATGCCTTGATATAACTTGCCAGATTTTACTACATAGTAGGAAAAAAAAGAAAGGAAGAGTGAAAAGGGAAGAGTGAAATGGCATGAGAGCAAGAGAGTGAAATGGTGGGGGTAGGGTATAAAGAGAGAGGGAAAAATCTGGAGTTCTTTGAAAGTTAATCTTTTGAGACAGTATTGTGTCAGTTTAGACATTTAACATTTAGATATTTAACTAGTATACAGGATGCAGCTGTGTAGCAGGGGACGACTGGTTATGCCCATTATTCTCTTTCTTTTCCCCGACAAGGATGACAATGGGAGATCAGCAGCTTTTTTAGGGACCTGTGTACAAGACTTTAACATGGAAGAGATCTGTTTTCTCCAAGAGAAATGCTCATTTTGGCAATTAGGAACAAATGCTTCTTTTTTGAACCATCAGCAGTGTTAGCTGCTTTGAACAGGAAGGCAGAATCTGGCTAGACATATATTAACTGCCAATTTAACTTATTTTACAATAACATCTATATTGTATTATGACATATATTTATTATTTTATTATATTTGTAATTGGTTAAAACTATGTTCTCCAGGGAAGAAGTGTTAAAAAAGGCGTCTACACTTGTGTGGGTACACGCATGCCGAAACACAGACACACACACAAACAAATAACCAGCTCAAGTTAAAAACAAAGCAGCCCATCAAAAGTTTTCTACATTATTATGGTAATAGACAGCACTATATATTCTATTTCTGCAGTCTCTGGATTAGGAAGTTGGACAATTACTTAAAAAAGGAAAACCAAGTGCTCGAATGGATAATCTTGTTAGACCCATACCCACAACTTTCTTCAGTTTCCAGATGGCCTGACAAATCTCCTTGGCAGCTGCAATTTGAGCTTTTTCCCCAAGAAGGCCTCCGACTGTAGCTCGAAGGATAAACGAAACGCAGCGGCGACAGCCGATAGCATCCGTCTGACTCTGAACAGCCTTAGGGTGAGACTGAGACACGAGATCTAGAATATGGGAAAGGAAGGCAGAGAAGTTCCTTTCAAGCCATCTTGCTCCTAATGTAGAGACAAATACCACATACGCCTGGAAGAGATTTGAAAAGAAGCCATATTTTAGAGCAAAATTATCTGGAAAACCACTGCCAGCTATCCTGCATACATATTTTTTTTATCTCTGCACATTGACACAACTAGAACATCACTAAACTGAGATTATTAATATATACATGCATCCATAAATCACATACATTCACACTTAAAGTAGCTTCAGGTTTTTCTGATCTATTTGAATAATTTAAATTACTGTCAAAACTGCACAAGTGATACTGCAGCCTTCCTTCACTGTAAGTTAATTCAAGCTGCTTGCCCGTATTATTTCATTCCAGAGTGTGAGAAATGGCAGTTTACCCTGCACAGGCACTTGTTATGTAAAACATTGTGTTTGGTCTCACCGAACAACAGCTTCCAGCTATTTAACATTCTGCACATGGAACCCAAATTTAATGTATGAATGCATTTTAAGAACTACTATGTTACAAAACTATAACCCATAACCCTGAGTGAAATCTGTTATTATAGGCTTTGAACTAGGGAATATTTGCAGCCCTCAAGCACTGTTCTTTATCTCAATGAATTTTAATTGTTTGTCTTGCAATGGAGGTGCCATAAAAAGACTATGTTTGTCACAACAAAGAGAAAGAATGCAGAGTCACTTTACAAATCTAATCACCACAAGACCATTTATTTTGCCACATAATATGCTCCCTTACAAATGTGTTCCATGTGCCTGTGTTAGATGTTTTTTAAAGAATAGATGCGCTAACATCAAGAAAACGGAATACAAAGAAACAAGAATATGCAAATGAACACATAAAATCCCTCATAAGAAAGTTCACATATACTACCCATATCAACGAACTTCTCTATTTGTCTCATACATATTGTTTCATGTCTAATATTAACAAATGAATTATTCATGTGGAAGAAAGTGAAGAAGTGAAAGTGTAAATGGAGAAACTGTACTATTAGATCCTGTCAGCATCTAATCCTCTTGAAAAATACTACTTGGGCTTCATAATGTACCAGGACATTACTCCTGTTTTGCAGATTTGAAAACTGAGGAATTTAATGGGGTAAATAGACTTGCGAAGAGTCACACTGCCATGGCTACATCTTGAACTGTATCTTGAACCTGCCTGTGTCTTGGACAAACATAAATTTTTCTTCCATATGTAAGAAGTCATCTTCAGTGTTTGCCTTATTTTTAGATTTATAATAAGCTGCAAGTCACATAATAATTAATAGAAAATTTACAACTGCAAGCATTTTCTACTTAGAGGCACTGATGTATGCACAATTTCTCAATTTTTTCTTATGAATAGGCACAGTTAGAGTCCACAATCTAGCACAGGTACTATTGTGTTAACACAGAAATGCATGAAAAGGAGACAGCCTCCAAAAACCAGTACAAATAGTCAAAACACTGAACTGAAATATCTATTCCTGGAAAACTAATAAAACCACCATGTATACAGAACACCCTAGGAGTCTGGCACGCATTTTCTAGGCAAATAGCTGCCAAGGTATTATTGTTCCCCAGCTTTTCAGTTTCTCTGCTGCCAGTTAATGCTTCCACCCAGCATGATCTGAGCACAGAAGACAATTTGTGAGCACTTTCTAGCTGTTTCAGTGCAAAGTCTGGCACCTTCTATCAGTAACTCAAGATAATTTACAGAATTTTTGCACTGCAGAAGTTGGAATGCACTGAAAAATTCCCTTACAGGTGAAAAGGATGTAACAAATAGCTGTGTGAACTGTAAGATATTAAAATAGTGACAGCCATTTGATATGTAAATGTTCATCATGACCTTCAGTGCTGATTCACAGGTTTAACATTTGGGTGTCTAGGTCTTAGAATGTAAACCACGTTTATGATAATCTTTACAGGAAGAAGACTGATATCTGAAAAAACTATACTGCTTTTATCAACATGCACTAAATAGTCTGACTTCAGTTCTGCTCAGTTAACAAGATTCTATCCTCTAAATGAGCATCCTGGAACAAAGCAAAACAGATATTTGTTTTTTTCCACCAAATTCCGTTTTCCTTATTTTTTACCCACTTGCTCAAAGCAGCACCATTCTTTCAGAATGGCACTGGGAACATCCCTTAATAGAAGGAAAGTATTTCAAGTTCAAAGAATTCTTTTAACTTCCCCCTTTCATCTTTTGTCTAAAGATATCAAGTTCTAAATTAAAGACTTGAGGAAAATACTTATTTATATCACTTATTTGAAATTTATATCATGTGAAGCTTTCACAAGTAATACATACCTAATTTTGAAAATTTCTAACTATCAGATAAACATTAGAAGTCTTTTTTCTTTTCTAACGTAACTCAGCATGTAAATCCTTATTTTAAATTTCATAAATTTCATCACAGCTTCAAAGAAGGATGAAACAAGAGAAAACAAAATTATCATAGGAATGTTTAGCAATCTTAAGATGTCAGAAACAACATAATCCAAACCTGGGTGACTCCAACTCTAACATCTCTGCTGACTGAACTGGTCCCTTTCAGCATATCACCACTGGCTCGTAGAAATCCGCAACTTCCACGCAGAAATCCAGTTCCCAATAACTCCATCACATCTTCCAAAGAGATTCTGCGGAAGTTATGCCTGGTAGATGCTAAGAACAGATGCAAATCTTTAGAGGAACAACTTCGTAAAACTTGTTACATCTTAGAAGAAAAGTTTTGACTCTTGTCATTTTAGAAAAAACAAATTGCACAAGTTTGGTAGCACAACCAAATCTGAATACCGTTGGAACATAATTTCACAACAGAAACTAAGATATTTTAGGACTTGGGTGCTCCAGCGAACCACAATATTTCTCCAGTTTTTCTGCTTCAGCTGTCTTTAAATAGTTTGGTCATCATCTAATATGTATACATATATTTATGCTCCCCCAGTATTTACCATCTAATTTAAGCTCCCTTTGCAAAAATGTGTGTCTGGCCTCCTCCCACCACCCAAAGCTTCATGGAAGTCCTGCCTCTAACTCATTCCCACTTACAGCCAAAGACAACGTGCTATTCCACACTGCAGGCAGGGCAGAATTACCATTCTGCTGTGCTTAGGGTGGCAACAGTAGGCTCTCTTAAGAGCAAAAGCATCTCATCTTGGTATTTAATTAGATCTCCAAAATAATGACAATAGAACATGTTTACAATCTTCTAGGATTTTTTTTAATCCCAGTTCCTATTCTGTTGTTTTATTTCTTGATAGAAAGTTCATTTAAAATACGTGCTGGGACATGTGATTGAGAACGTTGCATGATGAGCGCATAGCGTGCAAACTAAGTGACCCAGATTTTCACTGCATTTTTCATTCCCTTTGAAGTATTGTATCGAGGAAAGAAGTGAGAGCATTTAAGATAATCATGTCCAAAAAAATTTTAAAAACCCAACTCAACATCAGCAGGTTATAAGATACAAAGCAGAAACCTCAGGGCTAGGCAATTCCCCATGCATTGCTTCCTGCACTTCCCCCCGAGCCCCTTCTCCCCCCTCAGCTTCTGTCTCACTTAGCTCTAACCTGTTTTTAACCAAGTGCTTTCCCACTAAAAATAACCAACCAAACAGCTGATGAACTTCTTGTATTTCTAAAGCGCTAAGGTAAGATTATATAACTATATTGCTTACAAAGATTAAAGAAAACTACTGATTTTATAAAGAGGTCAGAGTATTTTTTTAACTTCTATTGGGAAAATAAAAGTGACAATTGTTTTCTGTAACACAATAATTGCCTCCAAAGCGATTCTTCAAAAAATACTTTATAAATCAAGACTTCAGAGTCTCCAATGCAAATACACAGCCTCAAGAATTTTGAAACGCAGTTAGTCGGGCTTAAAGGCATATAATTTTGTCATTTGCTGCTTATTGCACTGAAGATCTTCTCTGATGCCATTAAAAGCAAAAGAAAACTCAGCATGCTGTTGTATTTCATTTAGACTACGGTTAAGTATTTAGCTTTGGACTCCTACGATTAGACTGAAAATGTCCAGCTGGAATGACACGAGAGATTTGAGATGTTAATTTTGTGCCAGGATGCTTCAGTCGGATCAAGTCTGTCAGCAAAAACTGTTACGTACTCTGTTGAGTCAACAAAACTGCATGCTCGTTTCTGCTTCTGGTCACATTTGTACTGCTAGACAATCCAAAGGTGGTTGTGATGATTGTGGAAACACAGCTTGAAAAGATATCCTTAACTCTTTAAGTATGACAAAGAGACACTCCCTTAATCTCAGGCTTTTCTACACAATTGAAATTAACCTTGCCTTTAAATTCTCAAGGTTACTAATTTCTCTCCATATGATAACTAACTTCGTAACAAAGCCAACTAGTTTTTGATAAAACTTTTCCTTGTTTATTATTTTATAAATACATACGTGAATGGGTTAACACAACAAAACATGGCACTTCACAAAATAAATGGTACAAAAAAGATGAAACCGGAGATACACACAGTCAGATGGAGTTTACATTGTGATTTTTAGTTCAAGTTTCAACAGAACTTGAGAGTTTCTGATCATCTGAGATTTTTACAGCTGAGGAGTCAGCAAACAAAGTGCATACTTTACCTGTTGTCTGTTTTGATGTTAGAGCTCTAGCCAATACTGTGCCTAAAAGTTTTGAAACTGCTAATCGTACATCATAATTGGAACCTTCAAAGGATTTAAAACACAAGGTCACAACGCTATCCAGGTCTGTACTCCACATAAATACAGCTTCATTCTGAAGTTCAAGAAGACACTAGACAAAAAAAGGAAATAAATATATTTTTTGATGTGGAAAAGCACTCAGTACAAATTTTAGCTTGTTACATAATACTAAAATGACTTGAATTTTTGCTGCCAATGCAACACCAAAGAAATAAAGATAAGCAACTTATGTATTTACTGCTGTGTTGACCATCCATTAAAAGAGAATTTTATTTAGGGAGCTTACTTAATAAAAACGGCTATTAGAGCACTTTACCTTTGCAGCAGCACAGCGGACTGCCATGGATCGATCTGTCAAACATGATCGGGCAGCTTTGTAAATATCTCTATGACAGGGGATAGCAGCAGCTCCTAAACCATTTAATATGTTTTGCAAACTAAGCATGATTTCATAACGACCTTGAGACTGAAAAATGAAAAAGAGACATGTTGAAGTTTTGTAACCCTAAGCTCCTTGGAAATATAAAATGCCGACTACTGAAATAGGTAAGCAACGGTTTGGCGCTTTTAGACTTCTAGAGATCTTTTTATGTGGAAGTGAGCTAAAGCAGATAACTTGCACTATAACTGTAAGCAAGTAAAAACAGTAATTCTATGTTCTACTGGAAAGTACTCACTAGCAGTTTAAAACTCAAAACGTCAAGTATAAGCTGAAGCAAAAATATTCTCAAGAATAAGGCAATTAGACTTTCTAGTTTATCAAGTTCTTTCATGAAACCAGCTTGAGAATAGCTATGATTAATCCTTTTAAAGCCATAATCCATTAACTCTCTAGTAATTACTTGAAATTTAGACATTGATTTGTATCCTATTACTTTCCATAATTTTTTCCTATTTTGGTATCATGCACTTTCTCCTATTCATTGGTCCAGCTACCAACAGTAAACATCCTATTATTTTTCCAGTCATTTTTTAAACATGCTGTTCCAATACCTCTGCATTCTTCATTGCTTTAAGTACATTCCCAACGGTGTCAGTAAAACTGTTTCCCAAAATTCTTCCCAATTTTTTGTATAAATAGCCCAAGCATACCACCGCAGCACTAAAACAAAAGCAAATCCAAAGACGCGTGAAAATGAATGCAATAATAGATGAAAGGGATTAAGACGACTAATGTAATCAATGGGCAAACAACAAAATAACTAAATAGAATGTCCCAAAAATGTAAGTAGATTATCAAAAGGAAAAAAAAAAAAACACAACATCTGTGTGGGGCACATATGTTCTAGGAGAAATGCAGATACAAGGGCTGGGAAAATAATCTGGATAATACAAGAATTCAGGTGATACAGTCTTCCATTAAATTTTACAATAGGAATACAATTTTCATATCCACCTTTACAACTTAACATTAATTTCTAACTAATCATTCCCTGCATTATGGAGTCTATGGCGCTGTGCTACAGCAGATACTATTAGAACCAGCCAGGGACAGGTTTATTTACAACTCAGTAATCAATAGTAGAGTGTAAATTGTCTAGTAATTAAAATTCTGCCATTTATGTATAATATGGAATAATCAATCACCTTGAAAGAAACAGAAGTATAAGCCTATGTCCTTTTCATGGCACACAGATTCTGAATTTAATTTCCAGGTGAAGTACATGACAACTGGAGTCTGTGTGCTCATTGGCAATTCCTTTAGCAAAAGTAAAAATTGCTAAACATTGAGAAAAATAAACAAATAAACAGTTGCTTAATTAAAGAGTGTTTTCCTTTGAATAACTAATTAAGGAAAACATTTTGGTTTTATATTGACACACCTATAACTAAACCAATTAATTTTATGAATTCAAGGAATAAAGAAATTATATCTTCAATCAGCTTTCAGCTCTTTGGCCCAACCTACTTAAACATGCAGTGATGCCGCTCAACAGCCCCTTCAAGAAAACAACATTTTACTTATTCCCCAACTGAATTCAAATTTCACATAAAGAATTTTAAAATATCATACTAAATACACACTTAATTAGAAAAATCCATTCAATATTAACAGTAATTCCCTAAATGAAAAAGCACAGTAAGAAAAACAAACCGATATTCTTTATCTCTTATCATACCAAAATCCTATTTTCCTTAAAGCAACGTTTTTCATTATTGCTTTTATGCAACTCAGTACATGCCAGCAGTTTGGATTCTAATTTTGTTCATGGTATAGCTGGGTATAAAATTAAAATGGCACCGTCTTATTACTAAATTGATCATCTGATGGTCACAGATACTCTTTTTAATTAGCTTCAAGACTAAATAATGTATATTTCACATAATAATCCAAAGAATAAATATTTAACAAATATGCACCAAAAAAACCCCAAAGCAGAACTATCTTATTACGTGATGGTATAACCTGCAAACACTCCTACACAGTTGGCTGTGCTGCCACGGACTTAAGTGTTGTAGGAAATAATCAATCCATCACTGTTGAACAGTGATTCTAGCAACAAAGTGGCAGTATTTGTTGATGAGTAACATCTAGTAACCTAATGATGAGAATCCAGCTACTTCTGCACAGCAATATTTGAGTTTCTAAAAAAGTTCCAAGCACCAGACTTAGGAAGCTCTTCTGGCTGCCTTCCAGGAATGTATCATGACTCTAGATGTCTATTTTCTTCCACAAATGTTTCTTCACCAAGTCCAAACTGTATTAAATATTGAGTCAGTTTGTCAAATCACAAGCAAGAGCCAGCAGTTTCCAAGGAAGCCTGTAAATTTATACAGGTTTTGCAGGGAAAAACTCACTCTGTCTGTGTTTTTTCCTCCCTGGCAGCACACCTCCATTTGGATATACAGCTCTATATGGGGTACATTTAACTTGTTTTCTCTGAAATTTGGCCTTCGCAATTGTAGTTGGAGAAGTACCAACAAAAATGCAGAACTAAGATACTTAAACATGTGCTAAAACAGCACTGAGATCAGCTATGAAAGTCTGCTGACCAGCCAAATGTTTTCAAAATGCTTATGGTTTAAAAGCAGCCCTACTGGATATTTTTAAAGCTTTGTAATGTAAGTAAAGTAATAAGTGGTATTCACACTACATAACCTGTTTATCTGATCTGATACAGCATTCTCATCACACTCAATTTTAGTAGGAGACGAGCACCTAAGGTCCTTTTTAAAATGCTTGCCTACAACATTTCCACGTTTTGCCTACATGAAAGAATAAAAAGTTTAATTTATGAGATAAGAGAACAGTTCACTAGAAACTTTCCTTAAATGAGTTTCCAGCTGAATCAACACATTGTGAACTATGATGGCGAAGTGTTGTTACCAGACAACATGTACATTTATGATGAAGAAGGACAGAAGACAGAGACAACACTTTAACCAAGATTAAAAAGGAAAAAAAGAAAAAAAGCAGTCTTTGCCACCGAACACCAAGTATTTTATGTATGTGCAGCACAAGATGAAAGATTTTACTCAATAAAGAGTTCTGTAGTTCCAATCACTCTTCTGTAGCCTGCTGTCTCAGTGTCAGTACTTCAACAGATCCCTTTTTCAAGCCTCTTTTGAAGTACACCACATGTTCCCACTCCCCTTTTCTCCACTTAATCTCTTATTTCCTCTCCTCACTCCTGCTTCCATACCCAGCAGGACTCCTCTCCCTCACTCCTCCAGCTACTTCTCTGCCTTCTGAGTCTGGATATCTGGGTATCTGTCAGTTCTGTCTCTGCCATTTCTGCCTCGCTGCCCACAGACTCCACCATCTCCCCTGGCTGTCCCGACATCGTCCCGCTGAAGCAGGGGAGACCCGCACAACTCCATCCCACACTACCGCTCACTTATAATGTTAACGCACCTCACTGCTGAGGAGCCAGTAGTGTAGCAGTAATTTCCTTTGCAGGACTAAAACCCTTTATAGCAAACTTATTCTTAACTCAAAAGACTGCACAACAAGTCAACTGGAACATGAGGGGAAAAAAAAATATTATGATACTGGAAAACACAACTGATTCCTTGCAAAAATCTGTTTTCAGGAAACTTCACATGAGTTGTTCAGAAACAACATGAGCATGTGAAGCAAAGGTGGAAGACAGATTCTGCTCTGCTTTGCATACTGTATCATTAATGCACAAAGATATTTTACTACCTCTACCTTTAATTTTCTTCACCATGGTGAAAGATGTGTGTTGTTTCAGGAATGAAGGTTATTCATAATATTTCTGCACCTTAAGATTTGTTTACACAACCTGCAATAGCAGTAGACGTTTCTCTGTCCTTTGTCTAGGCTCTAGGTGGTTAGTTACAAACAGTTCAGATGTTTCTAACTGTATCTGGTTTCCTAGCTGGATTAAGAACTGTACTCAATAGCTGTGTTTTGCCCCTGGAGTTGTACTTCTGCTTTACTGCTCTACTCAGCAGTATATTTACCTTCTCTTTGTTTTTCAAACACCTGCCCCCTCACAACTCTGTTATCCATTGCTGGTATTTTCCATGTCCTGATTTTCAATTGTCTGGCTGGAGATCACCAACTGCCTTCTACCCTTTTGCTTCCTGCTGCACACATACAATATCTCATACTACCACATTCTTTGTTTTATCATCCGTCATAAGTTACATATGAAAAGTTTTCTTCAACTTTTTTGTAACAAGCAGTATTTGTTTGACTTGCTATAAAGCAAGGTTTCTTCAATATGGCAATATGTACTGCAAGCTGCTTTTGTCCCCTCACTGAACAAAAACATAAAACAAAAACCAGCCTCAGTTTACCCTATTACAATAAAGTATACTATGGTCATATACTTCTGACTGACAGCAACAAGTTTAGTCTTCCTACTAAGTAAATTAATTTGGTTTAGCTTTCAAATCACTCAAGGAATTTATTTCCAGTGGGTCCAGCAAATACTAGCTAGCTAGGTCCAATTTTGTTCTCAGATACGCAGCCTACACAGACTCCCATCAGTCACCAATTGCCTCTCTGTTAAATGCTTCAAAGGTAATGTGTTTTTAAAGCATTTTAATGCGATTGACTTTATGTTATATTTATGTGAATCATAACAAGAAACTTCTAAATAAGGAGGAAAAATATATTTTAAGTTTATTAAACTTTCAAGGGCAATTTAGATTGTAAAGCACTGACCAGACTTCCCCCCCGCAACATGCAACTGAACTTCTTACTCAAACCTTTCCAGTAAAGACACAGAAAGGAATATATAAAATGCTACCCAAGTACTTAACCACTCATAATTCTGCTCTCAAGGCAGCATATATTAAAGGATTAAAATAAAATTGTTATAATACCTAGAGGGAAGGAAGCAATTTGAATTTTGTTTCAGGTTTCAGATAATTCAGTTTCTCTTTGTAATACTCCAGTTTAAAAATGTCGGAGATGTAATACCAAAGAAAAAATTACTTCTACAGATGGATACACCCACAATAATGATACTAATCAGAGAGGCTCCCAAATTCCGTGTGTCATATGGTACAAGCTTCCACTGGACAATGGGCAGACATGAGGGAGCACACCCTCTGCTACATTAATTTCTCACCATCTAAATCTGTCTCTCTTGTTATCACTGAATTTGAAGTTTGGGGTTAAAAAAGATACTTACAGTTTCGTAGGCAGATAACTTGGTGAATCATCTTTACTCCGAATGAGTTCATTGCATTTGTCAATTGTCTGGTAAACAGAAAAAGTGTCTCCAGTGCTATAAAGTACAGCTAAATTCTTGGCAACAAGCCGTCTGGTAGGAGGTCCCGGTGAATTGTTTAATAAAGAAGTCAACTGTTCAACCAGTATCTTCTGGTTTTCCCTTATATCAGCCTGGAAATACAATCAGTAACCAGTTATATTATTTCAGTTAAATTTAAAAGTGAAAGATAATTAATGCTAATTCTCTTTACTTTTCATTATTACCATTCTGATACTCTGACATTCTTAATTAAAAATGAACATTTTATTGCACCTTTCTACTTAAAGACATCTCAAATACATGATTATTTTATTCCTTTTTGTTTTTTAAACATATTTTTCAGAGCATAATTATTTCTAGTAGCATTTCAGAAGTATTTTCCCCATGGCACTCGAATCATTATATCTTGCTAAAACAAAATTGCCATTTCTTGCTTCTTTTATGCCTATTTTAAAATAGAAAAATTTGTAGAAATATGGTAATTTAAGTAGTAAAGAAGAACTTCAGCAGAATTTCAAGAAGTTGAGCATTAGAATGGAAAGAAGTTCCTTTAAAATAATTATGTATTTTAGTATTATCTCAATTTTTAAATCCTCTTTAAAAAAAAAAAAAAAAGAGCCTGGCTCTGTATTCCATTTACATATTTTAACACAAATAACATAAATCTTCAATAGCATTATCTAGGTTGGTTTACTGTTCACTACCCACCTATGTTATTTAGTATACACTAAACAGTGAACAAAACAATCGGACAGTTGGCTGGAAACATGATTAGGAAAATATAAAGCAACGAGAAAGTTGTTACATTCTTGCTTGCTAGAGAACAAACAAATAATTTGCCATGCTACGTGGATGCATGACTGCCATTCTTCATCATCGGGTCGCAAAATCTTGCGGTAATAATCTGAGTTAAAAAATAATAAATTTAAAAAAAAAATCACTTACTGCTTATTTCTTAAATAACTTTCATTGGATAAGTGGTTCTGCCCCTTGAAAGACTGTGACAAAAAACCTGTAACTTTCAGAAAGTTGCTGCTAATACTGAACGAGCTTTCATTGTGTGTATGTAAAAGACATGAAGCAAATGAAATTGAAAACTGCTCTTTGTTTTTAAACAAAATAACAAAAAAGACAGACAAAAATAGCTCTATAACATGCTTTTCTTTTCGAATCTCATTATACTTACTCTGCTAGTCACTGGTAAAAGTTTTTCCAAAAACTGTAACCATTCAAAAATGAACTCTGCTTTTTGAAATTCACCAAGCTGCTTATATGCTTCTTCATTAAGAAGTAAACTGTGAGCTAACTCCATTCCTTGAAATCTTCCTCAAACACCGCAGAATAATGAAAAATAAAATTTTACATATATATATATGTGTGTGTGTGTGTGTGTGTGCGTGTGTGTATATGGTGACTGAATCAGAAGTTTAGACACCTAAACAGAAAAAGGAAAAACAAAATTACCAGCAAGTCAGTGGTCATATTATACTTACACTTGACTTATTAATACTAAACTTTCAAAAAAACACTTAATATAAAAAAAAATACAGTGGTTTTATTTAGGTGGCTTTAGTAATACTCAGTGGTTTTGGAAATTTAATGATGGTATTGATGTCATTACGAATCAAAGTTAAATACGCTTCAGAAAAATAAGAGTGATTCTCACTGAGCTATTTTTTCTTCATCTTGTTTTGTATAAGCAAGGTTTACCAGTACTTGATCATGTGTATACCTGAAAGTAACGATCATTTGTCCCCAGACATAATGACTTTTGCGACATAGAGCTAAGTGCAACAACAGCAGTAATCTACACCTACCAAACTCAAGTTAATTATATTCACAAATAGAAATGCTAACATCTTGTTCAAACACTTCATGTATTTTCAATGTCATGTAAAGCATAAATAAAAACCAGAACTTAATTACTGAACAAACATCTAATGCTTTAAAAGAAAAAACAAAACCAAAACAACAAAAAAACCCAAACAAACAAAAAAAACCCACAACCCCAACCAAAAAAAAAAAAAAAACTAAACAACACATACTTGAAAAAAGGATGTTTCAAAAACTATATTTTACTTATGTATCTCAGACTATTTTGGGAATTTCCACATTGTCAATATTCATAACTAGAAGCATTGCCCCACTATTTAAATGTCATACAGCCTCAAACTACAAAATGTAACATTCTGTATGCTTTGCAAACAAAAACAGTCAAGGAGATTCTGGTAAAATGTCAACTGTAATTTAAACTCCCAAACAAATTATCCTTTCTCGAGGTCACTGGGGTTGCTGAACACACATTTTTTCCTGTGCAGTAACAATATTATAGTGTAAAATGATCCATCAAACAGCAAACGTGCAATACAAAGCAATGTTAAATAATTCAGTACTCCAACTGCCATCAACTGCACAGCAGAAGGTTATCTTTACTACTTTCTATACGATTTTATGTATAATTTACTCACAGAGGAAATCAGCCACATCTAATTCATTATAATGAATGGTCACTTCAAATGTACCTGAAATCCCAGACAGGTTGACAAGGGACCACACTGTAAAATGGCAACTGGGGATAAATATACATACCTAACTATACCTACGTGTATTTAACCTGCATAGGTACAACAAATGTTCACAATTCACCAGTTACCTCACTCCTAGAACACCCACAAAACTCAACTCTATCCTCCCATTTTCTGAAACATACAAAAAAGTAGGATTACATGTGTCATTCGATATTTGAGTAGAATTTCATCACTACTCAGCATGGAAATTACACGAACAGGTCAGAAACCCTCCTTTGTACCTCACCTAAGGCCTGTCCCAATGGCTAGCATATCTAAATCACCTACTACCACAGCAACTGATTCCACATATGTACAGAGCTGAGGATTACAATTCATCGCTGTTTTCCCCAGCTGAGAAGATCACAGTTCATTGCCACTTAACTTACCCAGCAGATAATTTCTCTTCATTGTAAAAACTCTCTCTGCTGCTCCAGGTTCTTGGACAAAGGATGTCAAGAGCTTGATTTTCTAGGAAAACAGTTAACACAAAAATCAACTTTTTAAAAGTCCATGAAATAGAAGTGTCTATTCTACATAAAAAGCCAAGAATTCCAAAGTCTGCCATACTGACAATTTTTATAAGCTAATAGGTCACCAAAAGGAACTAAGTTCCACAAATATTATTGGCTGTTTATATATTGCATTTGAATTGGGCCGACTCATTATATTCACCATGCAATTTGATTCATTTAACTACCGAAACCACCTTTCTTATTTGTGTCTTATTTCAGATTAATTCTAAAAGAAACAAAAAAATTAAGCTCAGACAGCATAATACCATAATTATTTTCTAGGATGAAGATTTCAGTGCCTGTACCTGACTTGATATATCTAAAAAGCATAGGTGGAAAAATATTTATTACATTAATCTGGAATGCTATCACGAATGACCATCTCCTTATCCTTAAGTCATAAGAATACAACAGCATTCATGTCTAAATCAACAACCAGCAGAGCTGGCAAAGGTGACTCAACTGTTCTGAAACATTCATGTACAATCCTACTGATACAAAAAGACATGAGGATTATCAGTCCATTCTCCCAGCTCTCAGATATAATTTTAATATTAGAATCAATGGGCAAAAACTTTCCTCTTAAACTTGATTCAACTTGAACTTTGTCTGGTACGATATGAAATACAGGTTGCATGCTACTTTAAAAGCAATCAGTTTTCAATCAGCCTCTAAAACTATGAAGTTGGGAGCAGATTAAAAGCACATGTAGATTTCAAAGTAATCTAAACTGCTGTCAGACTGGGGAACCAGCGTTCAGACTGGGGAACCAGCGTTCAGACCGGCAAAGAGAAGGCCCAGGGGAACCTAAGAGCAGCCCTGACAAGGAAAGAGAACCAGGAAGACAAAGACAGCTCCTTTACTGAAGTGTACGGAAGGGAACAATACCAGAAGTATGATAATTGGAAATGGGGAAGGTTCCAGCTGAACAGAGAAAAGCAGCATAAAGATTGGTGGCCACTGGGACAGATGCTGAGAGGCTGCAGAACACCCTCAGGGGTTTCTAAGACCATGCTGGACAAAACTCTACGCAACCTGGTCTGAACTCACAGTTAAATCCTTCTTTGAGCAAAAGGTTGGACCAAAACAGCTGCTAGGGCCCCTTGCAACCTGGGCACGTCTACGTGTTGTCACTATCCTGCCCAGAACTCACACAGCTGACATACCTTCTTCTGTTAATGTCAGTTAAAGGTAAAAGTTTATGTTGTTCCACTGAAGTTATTATCATAACATGTTTCTTTATATGTGATACTTCTATTAAACAAGCATATATTTGCAAAAAATCAGCTGGAAATGTTTGTTTGGTTTTTTTAGGATTTTTGTAGTCTAATTAAAAAATAAAAACATTGTGGTGTAGTTGTTGATCTTTATAACGAACACCTGCTAATTAAGATGGCTAGGAACAGAAGCATTTCTCTGAGGGAAGACTATCAGTTCTGAATTACAGAGGCTGATTGTTCATTATGCAAGATTTAGTTTTGTAGAAACTAAGATATAAACACTCAGGGGAAAAAAAAAAAAAATAAAATCACAGACCTGATCTTTGCAGTGCTGGCCAACAAACAAACCCTGGCTCCATAAAGCTACATATGAAACAGTACACTCTACATCCTATCGAAAAAACTTATCCCAAACACCTACTGAGACTCCCTTTAATGAGCTGTAAACCTGCACACCAGAGAAACTTATGAAGCTTCAATAATAATAAAAAAGGGCACAGGCATACAACCTTGTGAGAAGAAAAATACGAATGTAAGGAATCAAGTTTTTACTGCAACATGTTGGTTTTGCAGCCATACTGGAGAGCAGTACAAAAGGCACGGTGCTTGCCAGGCTCTGCAAAGCAGCACGAGGACAGAATGTGAGGATGAGCTGGGTTTGATTAATATTAAATATGTCCTTGCTACGTGTGCCAAGATGTTACTGGGCAATTTCTAAGTGCAGAAGGAAACACCAAACCTAACCTAAACACATACAGACCAGACAAGGGTACAGCCCTGTCTGCTCCAATGAGAGGCACGGCAAAGCCACGGGGTGGGCCAGGCAAGCAAGGTCAGAGACCAAACGTGATGCCAGTTGTTGCGGGTATTACCGGGTCTTGAACATCCTCACACACCAGTAAATGCAACTACAAGCTAAGCATGCAAAGATGCATCCAAATCTACATGACACCCATATTTAAAAATGTTGAATTATTTCAAAGTCCCTTTCCCCTGATGTTAGGATTTGAAAAATAAATATGAAATTTCATTGAATGAAACACATACTATGCCATCAATAAAAATGAAAAGGCATACATGGCTGATAAAAATCTGAATTTCCTAGCTAGCACGCCATACCATCCTTCTTGTTTTGTCTTTAGATAACTGAAGAAATTACAAGATTTACTTTCCCATCAGTGCTACAGGAGCAGGAAAAAAAAAAAAAAATCCCCCCTTTTTTTTTTATGAGGCATTTATTTTACATTTATCCTATGCTACAAAACTGTCACAAAGATTTATTGGACAAGACAGAAGTTGTTCCCACTTATTACTGATGAAAAATTCTTCATCTGCCGACTGCCAATTTGGCAAGCAGAATTGTCCAAGACCGATTAGAAAAGAGCTCAGAAAAGCTCTTAGAACAAGCACTGGATGGAATGCTGCCCTGTAAAGTGAAAGGAATACAGGTTGAACCAAGCATTAAAAGACGACAGCAATTGAGTTTCAAAAGTCCTGATAAACCACAAACAGAAAAAAGGGACTTTTAGTCACCTTTTCTTTTTTTTTTTTTTTTTTTTTCCCAAGGGAAAAAAAGAAAAGGTGACTGAGCCAGGGTAAGACTGATCTGGACAGATCTGAATAGCTGCCTTTAGCAACTGGCTTTAAAATATGAGAACCAACAGATCACCCATGACAAAGGTATAGCAGAGCCAAAAAAAAAAAGGATGAAATTCAAAACAGATCTCTTACCTGTATCAAGTTTGTTCTGAGACAGCCAATCTCCTCAGGCTTTAAAAGCTGAGGGAAACGGTCCATAGACTTGTATTTCTTTCATATGAAAGCCTATGACAAAAATTAATACATAACAAATGGAAAACTATGAGCAGTAGCAGTAACTTCAAGAATTTTACTTTTCCCCTTCCTTCTACCTCATAGCATATTTTGTGTCTTAAAGAAAACATAAAAGTAATCTGCAATAAAGCAGGCTCCTAACTGATCTCCCACTAAAAAAATCAAGTCTTTAAATTATGACTCATCATTTCAAGAAAGATCAACACAAGTAATGGAAGCTACTGCACAGATCAAGTATGTACTTACGTATGTACTTTCTTTTAAGAACGGCTCCAGCAGTTTATCTCTCTTTGCAAGGAACAAGTGCTGCTCAAACAGAAATCAGACCAACCCAAGATGTCTGAGCATGATAATGAGATGAGGATCTAGTATACAATCTAGCTGAGGATCTAGCTCCTTTACATCTACTATGCAGGGAAGAAAAGAAAGTGTCCTATAACTTCTACTAAAAATAATTATTAATGTTTTTCTAATCTCACAAGTATTAAAATGATTCTGTATTAAATCTGTTACAAAACATAAAGATAATAAACCTGTGGGGTGGATTTTGTATCAAACACTAGTCTATCAGAGAAGTAAAAAGGACTTTATTCTTCTAAGAAATGACCACTGTCACTCATTGCCAGTAATGAGCAATAGTAAAAATGAGTAACAGTAAAAATGAGTAACAGTAATGAGTGAGATTTAAAAACGACCAGTAATAACTACCAGTGTTTTCATAACAGCTGCCATTGAACTGACTACACAATCATTGCCATAACCATCATACTGCTGAAAAACAGAGCTGAAGCACATTGACTAGCTTCAAGTTGACCTTCACTGCATCACAGTGGTATTTTAACTGACTTCAAAATCCTAATTTTTTTCCTCAGAAAACAAGATTTATTACTATCTATCTAACAAGTGAACCAATACATTTAAGAGAAAGCCTTCCAGCCTGGCATGTTTAGTTCTTGTCATTAACAGTCGAGATCAATGTTACTCCTGCAGCACTGTTTTAAAAGTTTAATGGGATGATCGCTACCCGTGCGGTTGAGCAGACCGCAGGCCAAGCCAGTCAATGCACAGGCCTGTGTTAAGCCCTTGCATGTACTTGTTTAGAGTATCTTCCAAACATAAACAAAACTCCTGCCCAGCTCCCCTGGGTTTATTTCTGACACGAGAAACAGAGTACGATGCTCTTTTTGCAAGCTGGGCCAAAATAACACCTTAAAGCACCAGCCAAATTCAGCTATTAATGAATGAAACATAAACCAAAGTCCAACAGTTACCATGTATCATTTATGGTAGTAGGCAAACATAAGGAGGCAGGGAGGTCTGGAGAAGGTAAAAAGTGCAAGATCAAACTCCCAGCAACTTCAAAGGCAAGATCCAGTTGCTCAGGGAAGGAAGTATTGAGTTATTTTCAGCTGTAACTTAGCTAGACTTTCTAGCACACAGAAATAATATGATTTCCATAAACTACAATGACAGACTCTTAATAATTTAATAAGAAATAAATTCTGATTATTTTGGTGCCAAGAACTAAAATCCCAGCTTGAAAAAAACAAAAGAAAACAACTGACAATTTCATGTGTCCTTTCACTGCTTTCTTGCATGTAGTTTCAAATAAAACATACAAGGAAATTTGGGCTATTGCAGCACCAAGACACCAAGGGAAGGAGAAGAAAAAAAAAAAAAAAGAGAAATGAAGAAAAAGTTAACTCCCTGAAGTCTGCTTGTGTCTTTAGCATTGGTATGTTGAATTGATTAAACTCTCGATAAGGAAGACTACGAAAAGGTTATGAAACCAGAGCCCAGTCTTTCAATGCATACACAGACATGCTTCAGTTTATCAGTGATCGGTCGCATCAGTTTGGACTGAATTACTCCTTGACATCAACTAGACTTGATTTCTTTTCATCCAAAATTAATATGCCATAAGGATCCAGGTATTTTGCAGTGTTATGTTATACTGGTCAGCAGTCAGGAAATTTCAAGCCAAGCACAGAGATGGTGGGACTGACTGTGATGTTTGACAGAGGTTTGCAAGAACAGGCCATGAGAGAAACTCATCACAAGACCACAACTCCGTGCACACAGAAAAAGAGCATCAGGCCACGGAGAAGGTGGTCCAGGATTTTAAGACTTTTAAATCAAGCAGAACTGTAACTCTTAATATCAGATTTTAAGTGTCCTAGCACATGAAAACCACACCAGATAGTAAATCTGACAGTTGAGTACCTGTCTGTTTTAGTGCATACTCTGTTATGAAGGGATTCAATTCCACTCACAAATAGAGCTACCTTTCTTCTTAAATAAAAACACGTACACACTAGTATCACATGTTTATCCCAAAGAGCAAAAAGCAATGAAGAATGTTTGACTATGAGCAATAAAAAATAACAGATTATTACACAACCATCCATTTCCTCTAATTACTGCAGAAGATTTCAGATTGGGACAACTTCCACTTACATTATATTTTTGCATGCAATTATCCAGCTTAGAAACATGATTCTGAAATCATAGATGTTGAAACAAGAACCCTTTCTTTCAGGCTCTTTGCTTAAAAGTGTTCCAGACTAAGCAATGTGCCCCAGGAAAACTATGCATCTATTCTATCATTGAAAATTTGGCAGCATTTGCACAGGTACTTGTTAAAGATGCGATCCAAGTGCATCTTCATATATTGCACCTTCCATGTAGGTCTTGCCATATTCACACCACATTTCACACTGTGCTACAGAACAAATATCAGGCAGCCCAAACAGAATTCCTGTTAGTTTCTCAGCTACTTTCATCTGTGTTGAAAAACAAAAGGGCTGTATTTTGATGTTTTGTGAACAATGATGCTCACACAAAGTACTTGTTCAGTCCCACAGGGATAGTTCCAAATGACTGGCTTTCCTGGAAAAATGTTCATCAAATGCTATTGATTTTCAAGTTTCAGAAGAATTGCCCTGTATCTGAAAAAGCAACAAAGCTTAAAGGCAACAAAGATCTAAGTGAAATCTATCAGAATCCTTGTTCTGGGCTTGCTGGTTTTAAAAAATATTCGCACAAAGAATGTGACCACCCACAACCCTCATACATAATGGTGACATTGATAAGAACTACAACACAATATACATTTGCTGAAGTGTGAAAGAAATGAGAAGACAATGTCTTCTAGGAATGCTGAATTATTTCTGTGAAGTTTTGAGGACAAAGCTTGACATAACTAAAGAAAAAACACCCTGAAAAAAATGTGCCTGGAAATGCAATAGCTGTTGAAGCAACGCAAAGCATTCAGGACATTTTTTAAAACTCAGATTTTGGAAAATGCTCATTCATCACGTTAAAAAGTAGATATACTCTGCTTTCATGTTTTTTATCATCACTTTAAATCTCCACATGAGAAGAACTGTTCCAAGAAACCAAGAAACAGCTACTTTCAGTTATTGAGAAATACCAACCAGCCGTTTCCTGAGTCTCAGAGCAGGCACCACCAGCACACTCCATCCCCCCTTGCACCCACAACTCTTGAGTACGAGTTAGGTTCATTGCTGAAGGTTTCAGTCAAAAGATAAACTTGGCTCTATAAAGGGACCTCTGAACATGATTTTATTTATAGGCAATCTGGAAAACTGCATGTAAATAATTAAACAATACTTCTAATGGTTAGAAAAATAGTATCATGTCTGGAAGCCTGATTCTGATAAAGTGAGTTTAAAGGATATTTTTTTTTTCCAAAAAAATGGATTAACTAAACTTCAAAAAAACAATAACTAGCTTCAGTCTGAACAAAAATGCGCATAGTGCTTTGGTTTTATTTCTTTGCAGGTTTGTAAGCTGGTGTGATAGCAAAGCAAGTACATAAAAACCACATGAGTATAAAAATCCACCTAAATCCTAACAATAATTTCAATTTATCTCTGAACATCGCTTTATTCCTGACAATGTTGTCAATGATATTGTTTATCTAACATAGACAAAAATATATCAAACTGAGTATAGTGACAGGGCTTTTTTGATCACAATGACAGGAGTTTCACGAAATTAAGTTCTTCGTTAAAATGTTAAATTGACTCACAGTAGGTGATATATATGCATATGGATAATCCAAAGTGCAGGTTGATTTTAGTACCATTAAGGTAAATGTGGAATACAGTCTAGCTTAGAATCAAATTAAACCAAGAGACATTTTTGCTGAATGTTCCTTGAAATCCCAGAAAAGTATACTTATTTTTCCTGAAAATGACTATAGCTATCATAGTACTATGATAGACTTCAACTGCACTGATACCAACACAGAAATTCTGCAGCAGCAGAAGCCCTCGCAGGTGTACACTCTGCAGGAGACTTGTTTGGCGGATCAGAGACCACTATCCAGAAATAAATCACTGACACACCTCACTGCAATGGTTGATTCGCTAGATGTTTTAAATGGCTGTTCTCCAGTGAAAACTCCAAGGCAGCTCAAAAATGTAACTGCATAGGGATTTCTTGATTTTTTGCTTTGTGTTGTAGATGCAAACATAATTAATGTCATTTTTGAGGTTCTGCTTCTTTAAAAACCAGTAAAAACTGCAAAGGTAAAAACTGAATAGAACAAAGATCCCACAATCCAAAAATGCTTTTGTGAAAAGGTGTTCTAACTTCCTGCCTAATTAGGATGTTCTGAATTTTAAACCAGAAGTTCATCAACATTATGAAGTAGTCAGTAACTGACGTATTTTACTGACAATAAAAGCAATCCTCTGTTCAGGAATCAAGCAGGAGTTTTCAATATATTGAGAGACTTAGTGTAACATTAAACTGGCTTCCTCTTTCCCCTCACCCCCCTTTCATTGTGTCAAACCATCAGGAACAGGAAAAGAAACCCAAACTTCCTTCAGCACACGACCAGAAGCAATCTATCTTCTGGGCCTCAATTGTTATTTCACACATGAATTAAGAATGTCACATGTCATGTAGCCAAAACACAAAAACATACTGACTATTTCTGAAGACAAGGAGAATATTTCTGGCATATGAGACTAAACTAAAGTTTAGTACAATTCATGGACACAACTATAAACATTAAAACCTACTAAATCAAAAGAGAAACTTAAAGAAACATTACAAACAATGAATCCAAACTTTCAAAAATATAGAATTTCATTCACACAAGCACAAAGCTGAACTCACCTTATCTTCCTTCCTCCTATCATCCTTCCACCTGTATCTCAATAAATTTTACGTTAATTAAACTTGGACATCTATTATTCTTTCCCTCACTCCGAACTGTCAACACTAACGCAACTTCACAGGTTTCACATCCCTGTACAAAGTCTTTTACCAGTTATACACTGTGGAGTTGCTCCTTGTCCTATCTGGACAGCCAAGAATTCAAACTGCAGTAGCCTGCAATAACACTTCTGCATGTACTGTGCTACCAAATACTGCCGCCCTTCCCTAAAAATATTCTTAATTAAAAAGATTTCTGAGAAAATATAAAAACAACCCCTAAAAACATGTACTCTCCGTGTAAGCGAATACCAAATCCTTCCCTGCAGTCCCAGGAGCCGTGTGGACGGGCACCAGGGGAACACCCACCCTCGCCCGCACCCACTCCCGCTCACCCCAGCCGGCGGGGGTGGTTGTTCTCCCGCCCCTCCTCGTGACATCCCGGCAGCGATACTCAGACGGCCCCACGCGTGTGCCCGGCTTCCCTCCCCCTGCCCCGGCGAGACCGTGCTCCGCTCCTCTCCCGTCCCGGGGCTGAGACCTGCCCCGCAGCACCGGGGGCCGGGACGAGGCGGGACGGGCGGTGCTGAGGGAGCCCGGGAGCCGCCCGGCTACCGGCTTTAGCGCCGGCTCCTCTGCTTCAGCCACCCGGGCGGCTTCGTGGGTGATCCAGCATTTTTCAGGCGCAGGCCTCGGGCAGCCCCGGCCGCTCAGCGAGCCCCCCGGCTCCCCTCGGCCCTCCCGTCCGCCTGCACTGCGTGCCGAGCCCGGGCATCCCGTCCCGCCCGCCGAGGAGGCTGGCACCCCACTGGTTCATGGTCATCCCCGTCCTCCTCCCTCCCCAGCGGCTCCGCGCCCTCGCCCAGCCGGCCGCCGAGGCTCCCTGCGCCCCTCTCCTTGCCCCTTCGGGAGCCCGCTCCCTGTCTGCTCCGGCGGCTGGGGCCCGGGCCAGGACCGGCACCTCCCACCCGACCCGACCCGACCCGTCCCGTCCCGTCCCGTCCCGTCCCGCCCGCGGTACCTGGCTGGCACAGCTCAGCTCGGTTTGGCTTGGCTTGGCTTGGCTCGGTTCGTCGCGAGGCTCCCGCGCCGCTCTGCAGGCGGCGGCGACGCTCGGCTCCGTCCGTCCGCCCTCCTCCGGCGCGGGGGGGCGCGGAGACCTGCGCCCGGGCCGCCGCCGCTGCCGCCCGCCGGCGGGGTTGGGCGGGGAGGCCGGAGGGCCCCGCCCTTGCTTAGGGCTGTGCAATCGGGCCCGGAGCCATCGAGCGCCCGCGGCGGCGGGAGCGGGGCGGGAGCGGCCCGGGGGGAGCGCGGGGCCCCGGGGCGCTGGCGGGCGGGAGCCGCAATGGCGCGGCGGGGGCGGAGGGGACAGAGTTGCGGTGCCGGGAATCGGCAGCCACAGGGGCGCCGTGGCGGGGAGAGAGCTGCGCGCTGCTCCTGCTGCAGCGTGAGGGCGGCACAGCCAGGAGCCAGCGCTCTCCCACCGAAAACAACAACAACAAAATCTTCTCAGTGATTTTTTTTTCCTTTAAGATATCTGGGGTTTGTTTCTTTGTTTTTGTTTTTGTTTGTTTGTTTTTTGTTTTTTTATATGATAGCTCAGTTGGCACTGTTGAGATTTGTACCTGGATCCGATGAGAGTCTGTCATGACTTCTGATTTTCAGTCCACCCCACAGGCACTCATCTGCACTTGCTGGAGGCGGGCCCTGGCACTACACCAGCGCAGTAACATACACACCCCGTTTATATTCCTAACCGTTTGTCAAGCCCAACATTTGCAAAGGTTGTTACACTTGCTTTTCACCAGTGCAAGCTTTGAACCCAAATCGAGATGGGATCCCAAGCCAGCAGGTCATCCTGTATTTTACCAATAGTCAGGCATGGGCTCCTCCAGGATTTTCCCCTGGTTTCTTCTACTGCATAGGTGCTCCGACTGAAAGTTTGCTATGCCATTGGGAATTACTTCCACCCTTGAAAGTTTTTGTAAGTGAATTCATGAGAAAATTTCTGTTGGGGTGGGGTTCTTTTTCTGAATTCTGCCATCAGAGTTTAAGTTCTGTCTTGATAAGGGGAAAACATGTGTCTCTCAACCATTTTTAGTTTAAAAATAAACAAACAGTAATCTTATTGTAGTTTGGTAGCTGATGCCCAGCCGTGCCTGGATTGTTTTTGCATCCTGCTGACCACCTAGCAGAGCAAACTGGAACACAGACACTGGCTCGGTTTCTGCTGGCAACAAGTTAGGTACGCAGGATTTAGATTGTTTTAATTCTGCTACTCAGCTGCCGCTACAAAGTTGATGAAGAAATAACCTTCTTTAGGAATTAAAGACTGGTTTTGACTAGACAACAAATCCTAAAGATGATCTTCTGTCTTATTCCCACTGTGTGTCATCAGTTTAGCCTCAGAGTGGAAAACTAAGGTTCCTCTCCACACACTGTGTTCTCTGGGGCCATCTTCTTTGAAGTGGTCCAAACCATCATGTGAAGGGAATAATGCCTGGGATGTGTAAGTGTAGGAGGCAAAATCATGTCTAGCTCTTACATAAGCTTGTAAATTTGTCTTCAAATAGGTTCAACGTGTAAAGTTTACATACAGTGTGATCCTCTGTGAACATCTGTATTCAGTCATGTAGATGATACCACTGAGGAATATTTCAAAGAGTGCACACAGAACTGCCTGATCACATTTTGCAATAGATGCCAAGAGCACCAGGCTGCATTACCATATATGGACACTGTTTTCATTTTTACTAAATTGCCTGTGATAAAAAAAAACAAGCATTGGTGCAATGACCTTTTACAGAAAAGTTCTGCCAATGGATGTGGTAACAGAGAATTCATAAATGCCTCATACCTGAAGCAGGAAACTATTTCCATACTGTATTTCACAGAAATCCACTCTACAGACTCCTACTGGTGTAAAGGTGTTAACCCCCAGTGTAGAAAATAACATACACCCCAGGAAAGTCATTTGCTCAACTAACCTCATTGTGACCAGAACATGAGTTGTTGCTGCTCAACATAAAGCGATCTGCCATTCAGCTTGTGAGAAAGGTCAAATGAACAATTTATATTCAAAGACTGTTGGTGCTATGATGTTTCCATAATGAACTCAGAAAAATAAAGGCTGCTCTGACAGTCCTGAGGTAACAGAAGGACCTGGTAATAGTTCTGAAGGATTTATCCTGTTTAGCTCAGAAACAAATGAACAAACAAAATCTAGAATATTTTTTAGAATATTATTGCTGTTAGTATAACTACTATTATGATTATTCACTCGGTTGTGGTAACAGGCAGAGACCCACTCAAAATTAGTATCTTGTAATGCTGAGTTTTATGTGAGCACAGGGCAAGACAAAACATCACTCAGTAAGAAATACATTCTTGCTCAGTTCTTCCCAAGAATGATCTTTCCCAGCCCCCAATATACATGATATCAGCTCTAAATAATGCTGTGTTAATGCATGACTCATTTGAATTAGTTGGAATAATGAGGAATACTGATGTAGGATGCTCCTCCCATCGACAAGTACATCAGCTTTAGGATTGCTCTGTGCCAGGAGTGCTTACATGAGGGTAAAGAATCTGTATTTATTTGATTTATAGCTAACTTTGGTTCTTTAATATGATTTTTTCCCTAAATTGGTCAACAGAGTGTTAACCATGCACTGATTCAAATTAGCATCTACTTCAGCAGTAATGTATACCATATTTATCTTTTCCTTTTTCAGTCTGATATAAAAAATATTGTCATGCAAGTTTATATTCTAAAAGAGACAAAAATAGGACAATGAAATGTATTCACCATGTATTAATTCAATTTTGCCTTTCCCCATTAGTCCTGACTGAGCTTCAATAGCAAATTACTTAATAAAATAAGCAACTGGCAAATAATTGCAATACACGAAGCTACTGATTAGTCTTCTTATAAGTTAGTCTATTTTGGCAGTGGGTTGACTGATTTAGAGCATGAATCAGTTTTGCCATGTAAATTCCAGTCATAGAAGAATATCTATACAGGCACATATGCCCGTGAGCTAAATATTTTCTTTCTTACAGCTTTATAACCCTCAATGACTCTACAGAAAGAGAAAACAATGTTCCTTTTAATTCAGTGGGACTGTCTACACATGAGTAAGAATCGCACAACTAGGGGCCTGATTTAAAGTAGATGAAACATCACCAAATAATTACATAGCAAGCAAACCCAAATTACATTATATTTTAAAATCAGTAAGAAGGAATGTCTTAATTATAAGATTACACTTTTATTTTATTTTTGCAATTATATTGCACAGTCAATATACCCATTTAAGTAGAGAGTCAGACTGCTAAGCCCAGATTCTGCGAACAGTTGCACCATCAGTAACAGGCAAACTACATTTGGCTTTAATCTGAATAAGGTTATTAATCTGCTTATAAACATGACAACATGCTCATTTCCAGAGCTGTGGCAGCCCTTGGCACCCGTGGCTGTCCACCAGTGCACCCCGCTTGAAACAGTAAGTATGGAAAGTGCTTCTAATCCCACAAGTGGAACATTCAGGTCCCTGGAGTACAAGCGAGGTTTGTAGAATCCAATAGTTTGGTCTGTCCTAGGTTTTGCAAGGCCTTAGTTAAGAATCTTGGTTTTTTTTCTAAATGAAAAATAGTATGTGGGTTTATTTCATGCTTAAATACTGCTAGACTTTTTTTAATTCCCAACACAGTTGCTTTTTGTGCTATCATAAAATACAGGACCTGAATTCCTGCCAAGCAATTACACAATCCTGCTGTTATTTTTAATTCCAAAATGTAAATAAAAGTATTATGCAGGCCTAGCTAATGTCAGATACTGCTACCCAATGGAAGCTGGAAATAAGAAAGGGAAACGAGTACTATCAGAATCATGACACATACATCTCAAACAGTTCAACATGAATAAATTATCAATCTTCAACAGTAAAAATGAATTTTTTTGTAAATTTTAAAACAAAATACCTGAAGAATCCTAGATAAAGTATTCCGAAAATAATTAGATGCACATTAATGAGATCCAGATATGAATTGCCAACTGAATATTAAGGCCTCACAAGAACCTTTTGCTCTCACTGTTAATCCAAAACCTACATAGCAATCTCTTTTCTAATGGAGCTCATCTAAATAGCCTTAAGCTCCTTGCACATTTTTAATATATACTGACATAATAATGCATATATTGTCACTTACACAGACAAATACAACTAAAGTGAACAGAAAGCAATCTTAGATTCACCATAACAAGATACATAAACGTATATGAATTAGAACAGTGCAACAGGAATACCATTTATTTGCTTTTGCATGCTGTCTGGGTCCTTCCTATTTTAGAAATAGCATGGGCTGTTGCTTGTAGTGATACCACACTGTTCACTGAGGTAGAGTGTCCTGTGGACATGAGCTCAAGTCCGATTTGTGAAGCAGAAGCTAAGGGAGTGGAGTAGGGAAAGGCAAAACTCCTGTAGCTCCAAGAAAGGTGAAGAGAGGTGAGAGCACGCTGCCTTCTGACGCACGAAGAGGAATGGAGGTGATTCCTTGCCTTTGGTAGAAGAGGAAAAAAGCTGTGGTTTTAAAACTCTCTTCCTTCCATTTTCACTCTTTCTTTGTCTCACAGATGGAAAAAGTGGAGCAGAAAATTGCTTTGCCCAAAGCCACACACTGGCAGTAATTGAACTAGCGGACATCACTGGTTTTAATAGAAAATGTGCAATAGATTCGTACTGTTATATTCAGGCTGTTCTGACTGCTGTGTATTTCTCTTGTCCACACATACCATTTACTTTTCAACTGTAGTTGCACAGCACTTCTGGTAGCAGAGTCTTGTAGGGATTCCCAAATTTTGAGTCGCTTTCAAGAAACTTTGAGAAAATAAGAACAAATAGGAGATACCAATTTTTTTACATTGTTAAGGGAGAGTCCCAAATTTTGGGTGGTGTTTTCCCAAGATATTAAGGAGGCAGCTCTGATTTCTGTTTTCATCCAGCAATTGTGATGCTGGTTTCTAATATAAACCAGCTGGAGGATGTCACAGAGTCCAGCCTCACTGTGCTGTGCAATACACTAGACATAGTGGTAGTCATTTTTTTGCTCAATGTACGGTCACACTGAAAAAAACCTCAACACCCATTTATTAGATGAGAGCTGAGAGGCAAAGAAGAAGTTAAGCCAGTCACGTAGGGGTTTGGTGGCAGACTTCAGGTGGTGCCTGCGGATTTCTGGAGAGCACTCTAGTCCTCTGGCATACTGCCACTCCACCTTCAGAAAGGAGACATGATGTGTTTGAAGGAGACCATATAGCAAAGACTATCAGAGACTAAAAGCAGAAAATAATGGAAGCTTAAAAGATTCATTCTCCAAATAAGCTGTTTTTACATCAGAGGTGGGATTGAGGTTCACCAGATCATACTTTTAAATCCAAGTAGATGCCTCAGACTGATGGAATGGACTTTGTTCTTAAGGAGGGGCTAAAAAGCAGTGGTTGCATTGAGTCACAATGAAGAACAAAACTTTTGTGCAGCTTTTGTGGTAAATGAGATCAAGTATCACATCTTCATTAAAGGACCTGGTGAAAAACACCATGAAGGCTGGCTAATATCCAGCAGCCCATCAAGTGGATGCCATTTCAACAGAGGGAGGCAATGGTCTGCAGGAGCTGTTATGTGCAAAATCTTGTTACGGGCAAAAAGAAACCCACCCTATGTGTAAAATCATACAAAATTTTTTATTAGTATAACTGCAACCTTAGCAGTCTAATCAAAGAACTATTAATAGTCCAGATCTAATTATCATAGAAAAAAAGAAAGGAAATAAAAATAAAGAAATTGTATAGAAAGTCTGAATAATAATAGTACAGGTAAAATTGTTATGCATGCACTATCTAGTACCTACCCCTTCTCCTGGTGTCAAGCTTACCTCTTCACACCCCTGTGGCTCCTAAGGCTGACGGCTTTCATCTGGTGAAGACAGAATCGTGGATCATCACTATTTGGAGTCCTGTGCCAGTAAGAGTATGATGTTGGTACTTACGGTTTCTTCTCTAATTTTTTTTCCTCTTTTCAGAACTAGCTCTCACGTGGGGCTATTTTTACGTATTTTCTAACAAAGTTTTACAACTTGCTTTTACTTCACTGGTCTGCAACTATATCTTTCGCATTTTATTTATCTCAGGTACTTGTTCTTCTCTTTTTTACCCGTCAACCTACTTTTGCCCAGCTACAGGTCTGCATGTCTTTGACTGCTGGCAAGTTGTTTCTAGCCCTGGGGTCTCCAGTGCCAGCCTGTGCCCCATCTCTTGCTCTCCATCGCGTCTCCCCTACATTGCAGCTGGTGTTTTCACTTCTCAAGGTTGCTGCTCTTCTATTATAACAGGCCTTCATTTCTCTACACTGAAAGATTGCATTAGAGTCATAAATATATCATTCTACACAGAATAACTGCTACTTATTAATATCTATATCAAAACTCTGGTTACACCAGACAAAGCAAACGTAAAGCAAATTAGACATAGTCCCCTGTTAACAGAAAAATTGTTGTTACAGCTAAATCAAGTACAACCAAAGCTCCAAGAAGATCAGGGAAAGTTCAGACAAAGCACATGTGATAAGCACCTGTCCTGAGGTCTTGTGAACCCAGGACAAAGCCTGCGGGCTGTTACTAGCAATAGCAATCCAGTTGCAGCATTATTACTAGTATTACTAGGCTACATGCTGCTTATTACCTTGGAATTCCAGATTACTATTTGTATGTTACATACTTTATGTGGCAGCAGAGGTAAATATTTCCACAAAGGACATGGGAAGGAAGCAGGAATACTGCTGGCTAGAAAACAAGCTGTTGTACCTCAACTCATAGTTTTATGAGCACAGTTCATAGTCCACGGACGCTCGGCCTAGACATGCTGGGTGTGTACGCTGCAAAAAAGGCCGCAAAACCCCAATATAGCAGCTACTGTGTGACAGTTGCGTTGGAGGCCACACTAGAATAGCATAATGATGACTCCAGATTTTATAGTTTATTTCGAGGAAGTGGGGAATATTAAGCACCTTCCAATAGATATTCTCTAAGTATAGAACAGGATAATTATTTCAGATTCTGTCTAGTCATAGAATAGAAACTATTTAAAGCAGTGTCAGGTCATCTGTTTAAAGCAAATATTCATGGCGGAAAGGAATGAGCATTTGGCTTTGAAAAAACAATTTTAATCAATTTTTTCATCAGTATGGTCCATCATGTTATTCAGAAATGCCTTCTTTCAGTAAATGGATTGTGGATCAATAGCAGATATAAATAAAGCAGTACGAAGGGCACAGCTTTCAACAAGCTGCCAATCACTGGAGCAGAAGACAGCAGAAATAGAGTATCCCAAGATGGATACACAAATACATGAGAAATGGATAGATAAAGATGACGCCTTTTTACAGAAACACCAGAATTTTGTCTTGTCCAAAGAACCACTGAAATATACATAAGCCTACATGTGTTTTATATGCGAGATCAGTACCAGGTGGAGCTTGGTCTGTTTTTCACTAAACATTTTCAAGCTCAATCCTCTTAGAACTTACAGAGCTCCTGAAATACAGACTGTAAATTGTCAGGCTGCCAAAGATCTTTCTGGAGCCAGGAAAAAAAGAAAATATTAAATTCTGCAGACTTTGTATTATACCTCAAAGGATCAGTTCCTGAGATATACTGAATACCTGCAATTCCCATAAGCTCAGTGAAAAGTGGTATTACTCAGCACTCTTTAGGATTTGGACTCCAATAGACAGAGTAATAAAGAAAGTTATTTCAAACACGAGATCATAATTAATTTGTATTAGTTATTCACATCAGGAAAATCTTATTCAAATGTCACTAGTAAGAACTTAGAATATGACTCATGTCTATCATAACTGTTAATTATTAATGAATAAAGATGTCATTTGTGATCTAGCTAATATTTGCAGGCCATTTGTGTGAATAGTTATTTTCACCTGTGAGAATGCCATTGCCAGGAATTCAGCATCCTTAGGTATTTCATAATTACTAACCATACAAATCTGAAAAATCTCTTTACTCTCTTATAAAAACTATGAGCTTTGTATTTGTTAAAAAATGTGATACTCAGATAGTTTGAGCCTGCAGATTACACATTCAGGGTTGGTTTGTGCATGTGTGTGTGTGTGGGGGGGGGTTGGTTTGGTTTGTTTTCCCAATAAAGATAAGGACAGAATATTTGTAACTACTGACGCAGTTTAATATTGCACAGGCTGGCATGCTCACTAATCATGAGGTTTTACATCTTTTCCAGAATAATTATTTAAATAGGATTTCTGGATAATTACTGCAAAATACATAATTGTCTAATTTCGCTTTGAACCCTTCTAAATCCCCGACTTCAAAATCCATGATGCTGCAGTAAAACAGAAAATTGACTCAGGATGAATGCAATTGAATTGGTTTTGAATTTACCACATTTTAATGTTGCTGTTGTGTTCTTATTGCCTTATGAGGCAGAATTTCTCTTCTTAACACCATCTGTTAATAAAGTTTACTACACCACTGTGTAAGAGGTCAGCTGGGAACGGGGCTTCAAATGTGCCAACACTGTATATAAAAGAAATATAAGCTGTTCTCTGCCTGGCAGATTCAGTAGACAAGAAGCTGGAAGGAACTAATAAGGGCAGAGGGAACAATGAGATGGCAGCATACATTGTACCATTTTAATTTTGTTTTCCTTTGAATATTTCAGTCCTTTTCCTGAGGCTCTGTTATGAAAGAATTGAGTAGACAACAAGACTGAGGTAACAAGGACATGGACCAAGCTATAGCAAGCAGCCTATCAAAACACATCAGAGGAGATTTCAGAGTGCAAACTTCAGGAAAGCAATTCAGTGGTACTGCCTCAACTTCAGCTTCTATTAATAGATGTGCCTTACTTTTTCTTCCCTGTATAGCCCATGTTCAGTCCTGGTCCTACCTTAAGTGTCCCACCCCTGCACACTCTGGAAGAAGGAAATGGGCTTTCTTATTTAGTATTTACTCCCTGAGAGCCTAAAAATTCAGTGAATTTTTTCTTCCAATATATTTGTTAGCTAGAAAGCATTGCTATTTTATAGATAGAAAACAGAAAGACAAAAATGGTCTGACTCAGGAAATCTGGGAACAAATAAATACATCAGCATTCATTTTTTTTAACCTATAAACATTGCTTGCTTGAGCATACAATAGCTTATACGTGTAATATTTTTGTCATTATTTACAGTAAGAAACATATGCATTACCCCATTTTCATTAATAAAGCCTTCCAAATTATACATCTTCATTGGATCAATATTGACAATTGTTTTGAGCATGCTTCAGATGAATACGGACATAAAACACACACATTATCACAAAGCAGCCTCAGTCTCAGGTGTCCTTCTGTTTAATGGGATGAGCAATGTCAGTACAGATGAGTACAAGTCTTTCTTACACCATATTTCCCAAACCATTTAAGTACATTAATGCTCTGACATGAAAAAAAAAATTAAAAAAAGAAAAAAAAAAAGACAAGAGTTGCAAGCCAGTACTGTATCCAGGATATAATTTATTTTTTCAAAATTCAATCAGATGAGTGTAAGGTCCATTTGTATCCAGTTTTAACACCTGCCTGTTCCCGTATGTGCCGTGCTTGACAAGAACACCTGCTTCCATGCATTTGGCATGGGATGCCAGTTCTTTTTCACACAGAGTCACAAACTGAGAATAAAGTTCCAGCCCCTTTTCTTTTTCAATGTTTGCATGGTACTGCATCTTTCTTCCCTTTGGTTTGCCACCTAGGGTAGCTTGTGGTATGATTAGCACATCGCCTGGCAGATCAATAACGGAAACGTACTCGCCGCTTTCATTTTCACTTAGTTTAACATTCAACAGCGTGTTGACTGCAAAGACAAATAAAAGTTATTGTTACCAGCATATGTTAACCAGAGCAAATATAACATCATAAACCAAGACTTAACAAATATTGCAATGTGTGACAAAATATTTGAGTAAAATAAGCTGATTATTAATGCAACAAAACACTGACAATCTGTAAATACTCTTAATCAACTAAGATGTCTGAGTATTGTGAAGAATGTGAAGGACATTTACATTAATGTAATATGCCTAAAGAGTTATTTCTGGGCAAAGTGGTTGGCTGTCTGAAATCCTGAAGTTTACTCTAGTTGGACACCCCTTATGGAACTCAGGATCTAATTTGTGACCCTCACTTAATTGCCTGATACTCCAATAGGCAACATTTGCACAACACTACACATTGCAGGAGATCAAACCACCTTCAATGCACTTGGGAGAAGTTTCTGCCCTCACTGTCTTTTCATTCTGGTTGCTCAGCAGTTTGGTCTCAAGTGAAGTGAGGGGTGGGCAGGAAGGTCAGAAGTGCAAACCATAACACGTAAACTTGCAAATAGAACTGATACTTTTGCTAGCATAATATTTTCCAGTGTTTCTATAAGAAATCAAATAATTCCCTCAAAATTTAATCCAACTCTGTTTAAAGCTGTGAGGATAGTAGTCATGTCTCCAAGCCCATAAAAGTTTAATGTTGTTTGAAGCAAAAAGAGCTAAGTTGTGATTCAGGAGCCAAAAAAATACCAATTTAAACAGTTTCAAAATATGTTTAAGAAAAAATATTCTATAAGACAGACACTTAAGAAGGATGGTGCGGGATGAATCTCCTAATAGAAAACAGTATTTCTTCTTCCAGCCTGTTTCATCTGCCACACAGATGAAAAGGTCATTATTCACAGAGTCACAGAATCATAGAATAGTTTGGGTTGGAAGTGACCTTCAAAGGTCATCTAGTCCAACCCCCTGCAATGAGCAGGAACATCTTCAACTAGATCAGGTTGCTCAGAGCCCTGTCCAGCCTGGCCTTGAATGTCTCCTGGGATGGGACATCTATCACCTCTTTGGGCAACCTGTGCTAGTAACACTCTCGTGAAACTCTCACAAGCGCAAAATCAATTCTCATATCATAGCTTTAAGTACACCCAAAGATTTCAACCTTGTTTAGCATCACAGAAAGACTATTCCCTCCAAGACCAAAAGAGACGCCCCCAGAAGCTGCTCTCAGCATTGTTCATAGCACCTGTGCTTGTGCACTGCCAGGTCTTTCTGCTGTTCCCAGCAGGCAGCCTGAAATACACTATTGTTACACAACCCTCTGCAAAACCACTAATATCAGCCAGCCACAGAAAAGGGGCACTTTTATCTGGAATATGTGGCATCATGGAATTTCCCAGGTGATCCAGTGCTACTGATGGAGGAAAGAAGGGAGAAGAAATTAAATAAAGGTAAAAAAGAAAACAAGAACAACAAAAGCTCAAGCAAAACGAACAGTGAGTGAAGACAGAAATCACTGCCATTTGACCTTATCCACAACATCTTATCTGCTTTGATGTAAATGTTAAAGTGCATGTGGAGAAAAGGGAAAGAACTGCAGCTACTGCTGTTAATCACTTCTGAACCAGAAAACCGCACTTGAAATGCTTACAATGTATACAGTATCTCTTAAAGGAGATGGGAAGGACACTGTTCAGCTATCCACCCAACTCCCTCTGCTGGCTATAATTTTCAATAGCCTACACATACTGTGAGATCAGTGTTGAAATAATTCTCAAATCAAACTACAAGTTATTTAAAGGCAATTTTCTTTAAATTCAGGTCTGTCCTCGACTGAACCTGTTGCCCGATACATGTAATATGTCAAACAGCAGGTGCAGTGCTTTCTCTGTTTGCCAGAATCTTTTCATCATGGGAACTGATTTTCTAACAGGTTGATCATGAGCAGACAGACAGAGCAAGAGGTATGGAGTACTGTCAAAAGAAACAAGACTGACCAAGCTGTTCTTTCAGCCAGGTGATTGATTTGGAATTATGCTATGTGATGGCTTGTTGATGACTTCACAGGCTTGGTGCCTTCTCTGCCTCTACTGCTCTTCTTCTTTCTCAAACAATACAATAATTTATAAGGATTATATCATACCAATTTTTGGAACAAGATCCTCATCAGCGTCTTTGAAGAAGCATATGTAGATAACCAGCCCTCTCTGGATCTATGAAAGATTACAGAAAACTATGTCAATGTTTCTCATAGTCCACCACGTACACTTATCATTAAAACTTGTATCAAAAATTACAGAACTAAAAAAAGCTTCTGAGACTACTTTTAGTTATTTAGTATAGCTTCAGACATCAAGTTTAGACACCACACTGTAGAAGCTTATGAGATAGATACTGTTTATCTCCACAGGGCTCCTATGTCCAATTAAGCCAATTTATTAGCTCCATGTGAAAACAAAGCTGGTTGGATTGTACAGTGTACAGCATTAACATAGACAAGGTGACAAGATGAATTAGTGTGCTTAAATCCAGCATAACAAATAATTTAAGCTTTTTCCCTATGAAAAATACAGATAAAGTAATTTTCAGTGTGAATTATGAGTTTATTTCCAATTATGAAACATAACAAATACCACAGGACTCATCAGTAAACTGAATTATATTTTGATGTTGAAAGTAATCTGGTACAGGATAGTTCTGAATAAACAGAGTCTGTTAAATAAAAATTTAAATATGATGACCAACAATGAAGAAGTTGTTCAGAATTATTATGAAGTTGCTCAAAATATTATTTATCAGTTTGGGTGAAATCTTTTTGGTGAAATGGGTGAAAGGATATGCCACTTCTTCAGAATTCAGAGAGACTACTTGTAGGAACTATCTGAGGGAGTAATTAGGAGCAAAAAGCACAAGTAAATTCTTGTGTAGCTTTTCTGCTCTCTTGGTTAGTTCACAAGGAATGCGTGTCCAACAGCCTGTGCCTTAGTAAGACAAACTGATTGACAGGCTCTGCAACCAACAGCAATTACGTCTCATGCATAAGTATACCTGAATGGTTTCACTTCTTCAGGAAATAAAAAGAAAGGTATACAATATCCAAATGCATACAATATCTAAAAAAACCCTCACAATTGCTTTGTCAAGAGTATCTTTATATATTTGTTAGAAGAAAAGTAAATGTCACCTTATGAAATACCACCTAAGAGATGCTAACTAGATTGGGGCAGGAAGGAGTCATTAATATTGATGTTATCAAACAAAAAGGATAAGAAATGTTTCTTAAAAATAACTTTTAAAAGTTTTTTCTCTCTTGTCTTTATTTTTCCTTTTTCCTTTTCTTTAAAAGATAAGGTTTTTGGTGAAGAAAACTTAGCTGTACACATGAGATTTTATCCCTTTGTTATTGCAGAGATGAAACAAAACACTCCAGGCAATGACTGGGAAGAGCTATGCCTTCTCAACTATTTTCCTAGTGACTAAGTCCTGGAAAAAGAATGCTCTTTGTAGCCAAGACATCACATGCTGAGAAGTTTCAAAAGCTTCCAATGGGTCCTTTCAAAACTCATTTTGACCAATGCAGAATATTATACAGGTTCCCAAATGACTGCCTTATTTCATAAACACTGTAAGAAATTAGATGGCCCGAACCTCAAATAACACTTCAAATCACCTGTTCAAATAAGAGAGAGAAACGCAGGCTGCCAAAAGTTAGAGATCTTTGCATGTTTAGCTAAATATTTGTTCCAGAAACAGACCAACATCAGGATATTAATAGAGAATAACAATGCACACATACCTACTAATAAAAATGTTTGTGATAAAATAGGCCAAGCACATTTACATTGTGTGTATCTGACCAATGCATTAGAAAGAAGTGACTCTGTGATAAAGCACACATCACAGAAAATCATTCAAGTTCTAAGACTTGTGACAGCGTGTTTTGCATAGTCTCACATATGGAAGTAACTTTTTATCACAAGATGAGACATACATATTGAAGGATATTAGTGGGAAAGGAGGTTAAATGAAAAAAAGTTAATTCAGAGACAAGTTAAAGGTGCTAGAGGATGCTTCTATTTATATTGCAGGCTTATGATGTCTAGAACTTTTAGAGTCGAGAACGATTCAACTGTTCTGTAAATTGAAACTTACGGTTTCTACTGTTACTGAAACCTGTAGCGGACCACTATTTTCAACATGCGTTCAACCATGTTTCAACCTCTTGTTATGTCTTAAATTCGTTAGCTTTTTAATTTTCCTAATTGAATACGAGACATAAAATTGAATGCAATTTCAGGAGCTAACCTAATGATAATGTATGTCGGTCCTCTGATCTCACACCTATGTTTCAGATGTCCCAAGACTGGTGTATGTTGCCAGTGTGAGGAACAGGAATGTGTAAACCTTCTGAAGCAAAGCAAAACATTGCATTGCTGAAGGTCCTCGGTAACCTATGCAAGTCTAGTTGACTGCCTTTCAGAGCTATATTTAAGGCAGGAAAGCAAACTAACACAAATAAGGTTACAAATTCAACATGCTGACGTGTGAAGAGCCACCGCAAGGAACTTACGTAGTGACAGGCAGGAGTCGGGCAGGGAAACTGCTCTGTGCGCATTTGCTGTTATCAGTAAAATGCCTACATAAATATACCAGTAAAGCAAGTTACTTTGCAACACTGACATTTATTATACAACTGTCCTAAGTAATCAGCAGACCAGGCAACCTCCATGAAGAGTTGAAGCAGCCAGCCCCCAAGGCCACACGGCCAGCCTGAGCAATGCTGCCCTCTACTTTTTTTTTCCTTTTTTTTTTTTTTCAGGAAAATGTAATACTGGTTATGAAAATGGAGGCACTTTATAATCCTCAGGAAGCCAGCTTGTGAAACTGACTTATATAAGTTATTCTTTGACATTTCCATTTCAAGTTCAGATTTGCTACTCTGTGAGAAGATTTCTTTATACTTCATACATTCAGAGATTGCATCACCTACCACAGCTCACAGAACAAGCCTGTGCCTAGTACTTTGCAGCTCTTTTTTCTATCTTAACCAGAAGACAAATCAAGGGAAATAAGATAAGGGGGAGACAGTTTTCACTGCATAAATTGAATGCACTTACACTTTTTAGCTGAATATTCATTGTATGTTTCTTTTCTCCCATAGTTGTGAAACACACCAAATCTCACGTTATTTCTTCCCTGCATTTAAAAGGATAACGCTTTTTTTTCCTTCTAAGTATTTTACTGTATACATAAACTTTTATGGATGCTACCTAACCAATATTTCTCCGTAAACAAGACATCCCATCCCCAGGAATCCTCAATGGGCCAGAAAAACTCAATTGTGAAAAGAAAATGAAGAGCAGTGATTCACGTATAAAGTACACTCCTAACGTTTTTCCAGATAAAGAACATCCACACGAAAGTTCCTAAAATACCTACAGGGGTCTCTTAAAGCCCAGAAGCTATTCAAAGCCACCTACATAATGTGTTATTTATAGTACATCACAAATTTCTCAAGGTGAGGACCTACTTTTAAGTTGTTACAGATCATCAGGAACACGCTGGTTTATGTAAATAATAGTTTATGAGGTCTGTATTTTTAATTTTTGTATTGACATGCATATATATAGGAGTAACATTACCAGAAAATGTCAACAGCAAAGATTCCTCCCAATGACCTCTAAAGTAGCCATAGTAAATAAACTACGAATGCCCCGTAGTTTTTTGCTGCACAGTGACTAGTTCTTGTTACAACAGATTTCTCCTAAAAAGACCCACATATCCGGGAAAGATTCCTGAGTACCCATGACAAATATTATTAAGGTTCGCATCTGAAAAAAATCTGCTGCCAAGACTGCCCAAATCTCTTGCAGAATCCTTTAGTGCAACCCATTACTTTCCCAGTGATTTTGGTTAAGCCATTTAAAACTTCAAATAAGATATATAAACAGCATAACTTCATTGTAATAGAGTTAGTCATGATATTTCTAAACCATAACATATGCCTCTTTTTGGACAGTTTAAAAGACAGCCAGTAAAATGACATGTCTGCTTTTATTTACTAGATCTACAATTACTTCTGAGATTAGCAAGCTAGAAATAGGATGTTTTTCCTGAAGTTAATTTATTCTGTGCTGAGCAACTTTCACTTTAATTAACCTTACACTGAGAGGCTAATAATGCAATACACACAGATGCACTTCAGCCAAACACAGTATCTGTGAGATGACATGGATTTCCTTTGAGCAAAACATTCTGGTTTCCCAGACCATGCTGCAGAAACTAGTTCTTACAGTTCCATCTGCCTCTTCCAACCAAGGAGATAAATGTTTTAAGGACAATGTCCAACAGGGAAAAGACCTATCAAGAGACTTTTTTGAACTCTGTCTAGATTTGTTGAATGAACTCATAAGTGCTTTAAACATACTGGAATTTTTACTTTTAAAAAGTTACGCAAGTGACTATATTTAGTCCATTCTGTTGTAGTAGTCATTAAGAAGGACAAAAGACAACTGAAAAAACCCACCAGCTAAATACTTGTCACCTGCACAGATGACTCATTCTGGTGTAGGTAACCCATAAACAGTGAAAGCCAGAGCAGGAGGGGTCATCCCAAAGGGCAGCCCTGGGCACTATGGATAGCATGTTGCCCAAAGAGTCTGCAGACCTACGGATCTCTCCAGCCACAGGACTGTGGGAGGAAAAAGGGGAAATCACAAAGTTTCCCTCAAGCTATGTGGTAGTCTACATCCTAAATTTCACTGTTGATTAGGGGTCTAACAACAAAAAAAAAATCAGAAATACAGCTGCCATAGTCCCACTGCTCTACCTCCAAGTGCAGACTATTACACAACTAATGAAGTACACAGCTGAACCCATCAGCCACATTTGCAGCACCTCTGCGAAAGTGTATTTAAGAAAGGGTATAAAAATCCCAAAGAGGGAGTAGCAACTTTAAAGGAAAAGGAGTGCTTTGTGATGGATCTGTTTCACTCCTGAAGGGACTAGTCAGTGGTGAACCCATGCTGGAGCACAGGGGAAGAATGAGCAGCAGCAAGAAACCACCACACACTGACCCCAGGTGCCCGTGTTGCTCATTCCCTTGCTCAGAGGCCTGAAGTGATAACAAGGGGGAGGGAGAGGGCTCCGGAGTCGAGAACAGACATCGGGTAGGAGGGCTGTGTGAAGTGAAGCTTAGCCTGGGAAAGGCAGACAGGTGTTTTCCCCAAATGTCTAAATATTTGTCTTTTTTTCCAATACCCAAATATTTATCTTAATTGTCAACAAACTAACTTCCCCAAGTCAAGTCTGTTTTGCTCCTGATAGTTACTGGCGATTTCTCCGGCTTTGATTCAATGATTTTCTTGCTCCTGTTTCTGCCCCGCCCGGGCGAATGGCTGCATGGGCTGCGGGCAGCGCCCTCCCCACCCCCGGAGCCGCTTCCAACGCAGGCAGCTCCTTGGGGAGCGAATCCGAACACGGACAGACGGCAGCTTTGCAAGGAAATTACAGACACGGCGTCGAACTGCGATCTCCTGAACCTCTCCGGGCGTCACTGCCGGGATCAGTGACCACGCGTGGGGGAAGGACGGCACTTTCCCTCCTGTTATCCCCAGAGCACCCTCTTCAGAAGCGGACGCACCACAACCCATCGCGGGACCCCCTCACCCCGCTCCCTGTCCCAGCCGGGGCTTGCGCGCAGAAGCGTTTTCCCGCCGCCCGGCCCGGAGCGGCCCAGCGCCGCTGCCCCTCGCCCCGCGAGGGAAGAACGGGCGATCCCGCGGTGGGGCGGCCCGCGGCAGACGGTACCTCCACCCACTCGGCCTCGGAGCCGCGTTCGGGCGGCTTCACCTGCAGCCGGGCGGACACACACTGCTGCAGCAGGGCCCGAGCCAGCGCCGGCCGCGCCGCCGCCATGGCGGGCCCACTCGGTTTGCGGGCGGGCGGGCCCCGGCCCGGTTACGCCTTTCCGCCGCCGCAGGCTGCTGGCGGCCGTGCCCCATGGGGCGAGGGGACTCGTCCCCGAGAGCCCGCGGTTCGCAGGCTGCAATGGCAGCTGGGGCGGGGGTAGGAGAGGGGACGCCGGCCCGGCCGCCCGGCGGGGGAGTCACGGGCGCGACGACCGGGGCCGTGGGGTCTGCGGGATGGCAACGGCTTTGCTTTGCAGCTATCTAGAAACGACCTGTTTGATATACAAGCAATAGAGAAAATCACCCGGTACTGTATACCTTTTGCAGAAGGTAAAATAGGGCTTGAGATGTGTCAGAGACTTCTAAAGAGTAAGGCAGTGAGGATACAAGCTTTAGAAGGGAATAAACCAAGTATTTTTATGGTCCAACTTACTTACAGCTACCAAGGAGTCATGTTTTTGGGTTTTTTTTTTTTTTTTTAAAATGAAAAATCTGCATGTCTCATGGGGAAATGTTGCATGCTTAGGTTAAGAATAGTATTTGTGTAGTTTCGGCATGGAAATGAAAGGCAATTATCTGAAGTGTATGAGTCAGGATCAAGGAGCAGGCTGGCAGGGGTGATACGGTTGTAGGTGTCTATTACAGGCCACCAGATCAGGCTGAGGAAGTTGATGAGGCCTTCTATGCGCAGCTGAGAGTGGCCTCACAGTCACAGGCCCTGGTTGTTGTGGGTGATTTTAACTTCCCTGATGTTTGCTGGAAGGACCATTCAGCCAGCCAGCCACAGTCCAGGAGGTTCCTCCAGTGCATTGATGATAACTTCCTCATGCAGATGGTGGAGGAGCCGACTAGGAGAGGTGCACTGCTGGATCTCATCCTCACTAACAAAGAGGGTCTGGTCGAAGCAGTAAAGGTTGAGGGCTGTCTGGGTTGCAGTGACCACGAGATGGTGGAGTTCAGCATCTCGTGTGGCAGGAACAGAATAGCAAGTAGAATTGCAACCCTGGACTTTAGCAGGCTGAACTTCGGCCTTTACAAGCAATTGCTGGGGGAAATCCCATGGGCAAGACTGCTTGAAGGAAAAGGGGCCCAAGAGAGCTGGATCGCATTCAGAGATTGCTTCTTCCATGCTCAGGATCAGAGCATCCCCACACGTAGGAAGTCGAGGAAGGGAGCCAGAAGGCCTGTGTGGTTGAATAGGGATCTGTTGGGTATGCTCAAGCAGAAGAGGCAAGTTTACAGGTCATGGAAGCAGGGGCTGGCCACTTGGGAGGAATATAAGGCTGCTGCTAGAGGATGTAGGAAGGCAGCTAGAATAGCCAAGGCCTCCTTAGAATTACAGCTGGCGAGAGGGGTCAAGGACAGCAAGAAGAACTTTTTCAAATACATAGCAGATAAAACTAATACCAGAGGCAATGTAGGCCCACTGATGAATGAGGTGGGTGCCCTGGTGGCAGAAGACACAGAGAAGGCAGAATTGCTGAATGCCGCCTTTGTCTCTGTCTACTCCGCTGGAGGCTGTCCTGGGGAACCCTGTACCCCTGAGACCTCGGATGAAGCCAGGTTAATGGAGGAGTTTGCTTTAGTCGATGAGGACTGGGTTAGGGAGCAATTAAATAGTCTGGACATCCATAAATCCATGGGTCCAGATGGGATGCATCCATGGGTGCTGAGGAAGCTGGCTGAAGTCATTGCTGGACTGCTCTCCATCATTTTTGCAAAGTCTTGGGAAATGGGAGAGGTGCCCGAGGATTGGAGGAAAGCAAATGTCACTGCAGTCTTCAAAAAGGGCAAGAAGGAGGACCAGGGTAATTATAGACCGGTCAGCCTCACCTCTGTCCCTGGGAAAGTAATGGAACAGCTTATCCTTGGTGTCATCTCAAGGCATATCAGGGATAAGAGGGTCATTAGGGGCAGTCAGCATGGCTTTACCAAGGGTAAGTCATGCTTGACCAACCTCATAGCCTTTTATGAGAATGTAACAAGGTGGATGGATGATGGCAGAGCGGTGGATGTGGTCTACCTTGACTTCAGTAAAGCCTTTGACACAGTCTCCCACAGCATCCTCACAGCTAAGTTGAGGAGGTGTGGTCTAGACAATAGAGTAGTGAGGTGGGTTGCAAACTGGCTTAAAGAGAGAAGCCAGAGAGTGGTGGTCAATGGTGCGGAGTCCAGTTGGAGGCCAGTATCTAGTGGAGTGCCTCAGGGGTCAGTACTGGGGCCAATATTATTCGATATATTCATTAATGATTTAGACAAGGGAATTGAGTGTACTATCAGCAAGTTTGCTGGTGACACTAAGCTGGGAGGAGTGGCTGACACGCCAGAAGGCTGTGCTGCCATCCAGCGGGACCTGGACAGGCTGGAGGGTTGGGTGGGGAATAACCTGATGAAATTTAACAAGGGAAAGTGTAGAGTCCTGCATCTGGGCAGGAACAACCCCAGGTTCCAGTATAGGTTGGGAAATTACATATTAGAGAGCAGTGTAGGGGAAAGGGACCTGGGGGTCCTGGTGGACAACAGGATGACCATGAGCCAGCACTGTGCCCTTGTGCCCAGGAAGGCCAATGGCATCCTTGGGTGTATTACAAGGCGGGTGGTCAGTAGATTGAGAGAGGTCCTCCTTCCCCTCTACTCCGCCCTGGTGAGACCCCATCTGGAATATTGTGTCCAGTTCTGAGCCCCTCAGTTCAAGAAGGACAGGGAACTGTTGGAGAGGGTCCAGCGTAGGGCAACAAAGATGATTGAGGGAGTGGAGCATCTCCCTTATGAAGAAAGGCTGAGGGAGCTGGGTGTCTTTAGTTTGGAGAAGAGGAGACTGAGGGGTGACCTTATCAATGTTTATAAATATATAAAGGGTGAGTGCCATGAGGATGGAGCCAGGCTCTTCTTGGTGGCAAACAATGATAGGACAAGGGGTAATGGGATCAAGCTGGAACACAAGAGGTTCCACTTAAATTTGAGAAAGAACAACTTCTCAGTGAGGGTAACAGAGCACTGGAACAGGCTGCCCAGGGAGGTTGTGGAGTCTCCTTCCCTGGAGACATTCAGGGCCCACCTGGACACCTTCCTGTGCGACCTCTCCTGGGCATTCCTGCTCCAGCAGGGGGATTGGACAGGGTTATCTTTTGAGGTCCCTTCCAGTCCCGGACATACTGTGGTGCTGTGATACTGTGAAAAGTAAGTGATGTTTCTGTTTCAGGTGACTGAGGTGATCCTATCAAATGGGAGCATTTCTCTTCAATTTTGCTGTGGAGCAGAGGGAACAGACAGGAATGCAGTTAAAAGGGATCTGGATAGCTAGGGAGCAAAATCATGATCTGAAAAAAAAAAAGTGCATAGTTCTGAAATGAACTTCCATGCCTAATGGGAAAAGTTGAAGTACTATAAATGTTTCTTTCAGGTTTGTGGCTACATACCCTAATGTTCATCATACAGCTCCTACATTTGAAGAGTTGTGCCTTCCTCCCATCCGTGAATTCTGACAGATACCAATTTTCAATAATATTGGCAGCAAAGTCAAGATAGAGCAATGCAGAATTCGGTCTCTCTTGGAATTCATTTTGAGGCTGAAGATCTTGTTTTTACAACCTTTTTTTTTTTTTTTTGTTTCTTAATAAGATGTAATACATAAAACGTGAGTAAGAAGCCAAATTTGATTGCCTGGCCTCAGTCACAGAGTAAGATTACTGAAGTTATCTGTTGCACAGTAAGGGGCAATATGCACTCATTAATAGCCCATGTTACACATAGGGATACATTTGGCTTCTGTCCTTTTAAAGTAACATTCTCTTGCTTGCTCTTCACAAAGCAAACCCTTATGAAGAAGAAATCACACTAGGTGGTTAGTGCATAAACTAGCTCATTTTTGCTAGCTGTAGGGTATTGTTAAGTATGAGCTGTTTTTGTTTAAACACAGCTAAATTTATTTAAAATACCTTCAGTTTTTTACTCTAAAGCTGTATCCCCATACTTATTAGGATGTGTTTAATGAGGTAGAAATACATTTAAAGTGAGCAGGTTTCCATATAGATATTTGTGATATAAATGGAAAATGGATTATACTGCAGTGTGGGCAAATCATGTAAGCAGGTTATAAAGGGATATTAATATACAAGGATACTGATTGTTCTTTGTTGTGCTACCATTCGTTATGCCAGGATTTGATGGAGAGCATTTACTTACGTGCAAGTTTCAACACAAATGGCTTTGAAACAGTGTGTAGAGAAATTAGTATGACATCATTGTTTATTTTTGGATGCTTGGTGTAATTATGTCATATTTTCCTTGGGAAGCCAAATTCATTTTGTTGTAATGCATCTTGCATTTCTTTAATCTTATTGGGCCATAGTTAGGTTAAGGGCCTTTGCATGCCAAATAACAGTAGTAAGTTTCGTGGTTAAATTTTAGATGAGAGTTTGGATTTGATTGTGGGTTTTGTATAGGAAAGAACCTCCTGACCTCTAAAGAATATTTACATACATAAAATAGATTGATGATTTTATCAGTTATTATATGAAGATATTTTGCTGCATATTCTGGATTTGACACCTGTCCCAGAATATACCTTGTGTCCTCTCTGCTGCTTGTCCCTGAAGCAGAAAGTATTTTGAGGCTGGTATCCAGAAGACATTTCTGGTTATTTTCACCTCAGTTCTCTTTCAGAGGGGCAGATGGCAGTATGAACTATTTCTCACAAATTTCAGTGGACATGTGTTTTTCCATACCCCTTCTGTGAATGGTCATGTATATTTCATATATGTTTAATGGAATGAATCCTTTTGTGAAGAGGAGGGGTGGGTGCTGGGAGCTCTGCCTCTGTGGTTACTTGGCTTTGTCGTGTTTGATTATCAGAGGATAAAATGCTAGAGATCTTTTAGTATCAAAATGATCTCAAATAGTCTTGAATTCTTCCCTATAGATGATTATTTTTGTTAGTAATAAGTTTGGTGTTGCATACCATTTTGCAGGGGCGGTAGCTGACTGGAACCCTGAAGGGACAAAATGCATCTTAGATTTTATTCCTTTGTCTGTGGTGTCTGAAACCATAATCAAAAGTCTTTCAAGCAGCTATCACATCAACAGAGTGCCCCTAGGTAACATAATCTGTTTTGAAGAGAAACTATACAAAGCTGCAGTGGCACTTACATAGCAAAGATACAAAATAGGTTGCTGGTAAGGATTATATCTTGGTAGAACTACCTTTTGTGGGACAGGCATAGCTGAAAGGCTGCTGAGTGTCAAGGGAAGAATTAGATTCAAACATTTTACTTTCTCCATTGTCCAGTGTGGAACTCTCTCTTCCCACACATACAGAGATTAAAAAAGCCAAGCAGCAGGGCACATAAAAGGAAAGAAAGAGCACTTAGTTAAATCACTTAGAAACATTTAGTAAATAATCTCAGGTGGATGCCACTACTACTGTGAAGGGTGAGCCAGAACTGATGGGCTCCGCTGTGCTAGCTAGTAGAGGTTGCTCTTAGAAGACTTTTTCATCATCAGAGATGGCTTGGAAAGTGGAATTTGTAGCAATGAATTGCAAATTTCCATCATGAGATTAAGAAAATGCTACAAAATACTTGGTAAACTGGGATTGGTGTTTAAATAAAGTACGTTTTTAAATTTGGTCATGCTGAAACAACATTTCAGTCCTCGAAGAAAGGAAAAAGATAGGCAATATCTTTAGCTTAAGATGTTAAAACTGCCACAAGACAGTTCAGAACTTTTGTTTTTGAAGTGATGTTTACAATCTTGCCTCCTGAATTGAATCAAGTCCTTTGCTTTCTGTTGGATTATGACCCTTTTTTTACCCCTTTTGCTCCCAGTTTACTTTCTTTGCTTCTGTTTCTGAGCTACTTAGGCTACTAATGCTATCTGTAATGAGCTATCTGGCTCTTTGGTGATTCTTTTTTCTATTTTGTAGCCTTTTTCTCGATCTAGTTCAAGATCCAATTAAGCTTTCTTCTTTCTACATCTCCAGAATTGCTAACTGAAATGCTGATTAGCTGTGAGAGAAGAGATGTCCCTGAACAGTGATGTGGGCGTAGAAATGATTAGGTGGTGTTCTTAGAATATTTTTATTGTTTAAGTAGCAGACACATTATGATGGCTGTATTTTCTTCTGACTTCTTTCTTATGTAAAGTGCTGTCCAGACATTAAGGTGAGGAGTATGACTGCCTCCCAGCCATCCTCCACCTTCCTCCAGAGGTATTTAAATAGGGAGGTGGAGAGAGGGCACGAAGAACTTTACCAGTCAAGCAGCAGAAATGAGATGGAATAGCAGTCATGTCACTCAAAGACCACAAGTACTGCACAATGCCTGTGTAAAGCTATGAGAAATAGTTCTTCCAGAGAAGATGTGGGTGAAGACCATCATCAGTTTTGTCTTCCAAACAGACCCCAGATCTATTTAGCCTTCAAAAGAAGCATTGCAGACTTCTGGGGGAAGATGATTTAAAAGAAGAGATGGCACTGTGATTTTTATCTTTCTGGTTTGCACCATAGCTCTCAGAAAAGTTGTGATTTCTTCAGCCCCAGTTTTGTAGCTTGACAGTGGGTGCACCTCTTTAACTCTTCCAGCAGAGCCAATTTACTCTCCCCACTAATGTCAGAATTGTTGCCAGTGAAGGTTGTTATTCCTTTTGTGGAAGAGCAATCCTGTGATTTGAGTAGTTGATTTTATGCATGTTTAAAGTACACAGCAAATATTAAATACACTATATAAAGTAGATTAGGGTTTTGTTTAGTCCTTCATACAATTACAAAACAGATACTGAAATGTGCTAAATTAGAGTAATCAAAAGTTAATTAAACTTCTGAACAAAATAACAGACTCTGTGAAGGCTGTGTCAGGTACGATTACAGCTTTTTTAAGTGAGAAGCAGAAATTTGGGTCTATTGGAAAAAAAGGTAGCCAGATAAAGGTATGCAATCTGCTTGCTTACTATGATTGTCTAAAGGAAGTAAGAACACTATTAATCACAGTTTCTTTCTCTAGAGCTGTGGGGCATGTTCATTTGCCTGTGACATTTAAGTTCTGTAGGTTTTTTTCCTGCTTGGGTGTCTCCTGCACCAAACCTTTGTCTGCATGACTGACAGATGTTGAAGTATAAAGGACTTCTGTGCCCTGCTCCAATGAAACCAACAGGGCAGTGGGAGTACATAACTTACATATGGTACATACCTAGAGTATGTACCATAGAGTCTCATTGTAACACCTCATACTGGCTAGGAACAATACAGGGTTTTTTTTTTGTTTTTCATATACCTGAGCTAATCTAATAAGCTACAGTCCTGAAACTTTCTTGTGTGGAGCCAACCTTGCGTTTGACCACAACACTCTCAATTCTGGAATTCAGAGGGAGGGTGTACAGAGCCACATAACTGACTCCAGAAGGAGTGTCTTGAAGGTCAGCAGTTTTTTGCTCTGGTTTAGGAATGGTGATGCCTGATCCAGGCTGATCCCCATAGGTATATTCAAATGCCTTTCTACTTGGCTTCCCCAGGCTCGTGAGTTTGGGGTCCAGGTTCTAGACAGCAGGACCATGTGGATACAACTTGGATATAGGACAGTAATTGAAGCAGTGGTGAGGGAAAAAGCACCCACCTAGTTAGTAAAAGCCAAAATGCATAGTCAGAGGGCCTGGAGCAAATAGGGTGTAGTTAGAGTGCTGAATGTGAATCTGCAGCTGTCCAGGCTGTTTGCCCTCCCTTAGCAAGCTCTGTGTTCGTGCTCAGGCCAGCTTTGATCAGTGAAGCTCAGCTTCAGCTTCTTATGCCACATGTGAAGCTGCTGACACATCTGTGCTGCACACATCAGTGCGAAACCTGAGGCTGGTCTAGGAGCGTGCCAGGTGGCGGTTGTGCTTTGTCACTGAGCTGCAGGTGGCTGTTGCAAACCTGGCTCCTCCTCATGTGGGAAGTAGTGAGAGCTGGTCCTGTTGCAGGCACTGTGGAGCACAGGTCCTATGTTCTTCATGTCCTACTTTCAGGGTTGGTTTGGTGCAGACCTGGGGTCACCACACGAATGCCTGTGCTGTGCTCTGCAAGCCCTGTATTACTGGTCTCTGTTATGCTGGATTGTGCCCTGTACCTCTGTCAAGTAAAGGAATTAAAATCTGTTCTCTTCACCGGGTATTGCTGTATGACTGCTCTTTTCACCTCATAAATGCTTTTGCAGTAGCAATTTCTACTACAGAAGTGTGGTTTTGTTGGTTAATGCCATTTCTTTCATTTTCAGTGAATAATTTTGATGGTAGAGTGACATTGCTATAGACAGAAGTGCATCAATACCTTCTAAGAGCTGGAACTTGAGCTCTCTGTGTTTTCAATAGATGCCATATGTAAAATTCTTAGAGTATTGGCATAAAGCGTCATTATTTAAAAAAGTAAATATACTGAGATGTGACTCTTTCTGCTCCTTTCACAAACAGTATGAAAGATCATTTATTATTCTCTGTGTACCTGGGGGACTTCTTGCTTCCAGTTACTGTTAAGTGCAGGCATAATCAGGCTGCATGTTTTTTTGTTTTTTTTTTTTGCATTTGTGTAGATGACTTTTTAAATAAAAATCTTACCACAGCTTCAGGCCAAAAGCTTTCTCCTTGAGCCACAGCTCCTATCCTTTTTTTTTGTTTGTTTTTCCCTGCAGGCATACTGATCCTTAGCTACTCAGGAAAGCTTGCACACAAATGATAGGTCATTAGGAAATTCTCTGAATAGTAAACCTCTGAAGTCATCCCAAGTGCTGTTTGCCATGCATCGTGATAAAACTAGGTGAGTTTGAGGAGGCACTAATTACATGCTTGGTCTGTCAGTTACCGCCTGCTGGAGCTCTTGTTCTCAGCACACAGCAGCCTCTTTTGCAGCATCCTTCAACATGATTGCTGGAGCTCAATGAGCCAAGCAGGGTTGACAGATTTGGGCATTTTATTCCCTTCGATGTAAGATCATTGTGTTAAAACTCAAATGGGTATCTTGCTTTGGCATAACACAGCATCCTATACGAATACAGTAATGTTGATCTACGGGCTTTTCTTAAGATTGTATTTTGGGAGCTTTTCCCCTTAGAACAATAGCGACTGTAGGACTCCCATTTACCATCAGCCTTTAGTTTTTGATGGTTTGCTTCTGTTAATACATTAGGATATATATAATCCTTTCATGATTTTAACCAACTTGAATAGCAGTTGATCTTGTTTCCCCTCAGGTCTTGTGGGGAAAAAAAGCAGATGTTTAATACAGTGAGCTAAATAATAGAAGATTGTAAATTCTAATGTATATTCATGGAGTCAAATAAGATAATGGACCATGTGTCAAGAAATGATGTGATTTCCTGCTATGACTTCCAGTGTGGGTTAACATGTTTCAAACAGCTTCCAGTGTCAAGAATGGCTCATTAATATTTAATTTTCACACTTTTTTTAAACCTCAGATTTTTTTAATGCATGTTTCTGAAGTCATTTGGGGTGATACTAATTCTTTATCATTTGATACCTCAGAAGTACTGCAATGATGACAAAGAGATTTTTCACATAATCTTTGATTTTGTTTTTATTTTTTTAAAGCTGCCAAACAGAGTTTCTTTCTTTTACTATAGATGCTAAATAGCTGCTACAGAGTGGAAGTAAACCACTTCAATATTTGATGTTCTAACAGAATACAAAAATATTTGGTATAACTTTTCCTGAAAGAGTTTTTTATTTCACAGATAATTCTTGGAACTGCTGGAGGCTTAGATTTTTATGAATAACTTGGTAAAATAATTACTTTGTAACTTGGGATATGTTAATATCACTTACAGCTATTTAATCTTTCCCTAGATAATTTGATGCCCATAGGAAAAAAAAAGATTTGCATCTTCGTAGTGACAGTCTGAATGAGGGTCATGCCCAGATTGAAAAAAACTTCATTTTGGTGCTCACAAAAAAATTCTACCACAAATATGAGGTGTTTTAGCTCACGTTACAGAAAACATGGATTTAACTAATGCACTCTTGAGCTTAGAGAATGACTCAGCTCACCTTCAGGTGAACCTCTATGCTACATCTGTACTAGGAAGTTAATAAATTGCAGGAAATATTCTTAGACACTGCAACTCATCTTTACTTTTAGCAGTTCCTGACATACTTTTGGCCAGGGCTAGCACATTAAAAAAAAAAATTTGGTTCTAGTTCAGCAGTTAAGATGGGCCAGGACCCATTCTCAAGACACAGGTTGCATGACATCACCCTGCTTTGCAAACCCTCTTTCTCTAATGACTTCTTTCTCCAATGAAGTTCTAAGTGTGAGCTACTAAGCCAAGTTCTGAATTCAACTATCAATAATCCTTCTGTTTTCTGTGATACTATAATATTTCCTCATGTTTTATTGAAATGGTATTTTAGGAGATACAATGCAGTCCTTTAGTGGCAGTAATTGTAAGAATGTAAATTGCACTTATTTCTGTGATAGAGTTGTTTTTTAGACCTTAGTTTCAAGATCCATTGGCCAAGAGCTTTCATGAAGAATTCTCTGGAAAACTATTAATACCTTCCTCAACCAATTATAATGAGAAACCTAGTTACTTTGCTGTAGGGAGCCATGAACTCAGCGCCTCTTCATGCCCAGGGAGCTGGGATGGAAAAGCAAAGATAAATTCTCTGAATTGAGAGGAAGTTGCTCAGCTTCAAAGGTGCTCTGCCATAGGCTGTTGTTTCCTTGATCTAGACTTCCTCTACAGGAGAAAATAGGCACGTTGTAAACATGCTTATTTTTGCTCTCTGTGCTAGGAGCATCAGTTGGCTCTGTTCTGACTAAAGGAGCCTTCTGTTTGATACTAGAGGATGTTAGCCTAATTAAAAATCTGAGGTACTGTCTCTTTTTTTTGGGGGGGGAGGGAGGATGTGTGTGTGTAAATCAGTCATAGTAATGCTTCAGCATAGGACATGAGAACTCTGGGAACTCCAGAGTATATTCCTGGACCTACCTCTGGCTCAATGTAAAACTCTGCAGAAGAGTTACTTTCCTTCACAGCTGAGGATTAACAGGAGAATTGTGTTCCAGTAATCAGCTGCTCTGGCTCCACAGTGCTGGAGTGCCTCCCAGGTTTACATGATTGTACTTCAAACAGGGTGTGCAGACACAAGAAGTGTTCTTGGGTCACGTTTATTTTCAGCTGAGATTTGTCCTTGCATACTGAAACGCTCTGGAGCAGGTTGCTGCTGGCATAATTGGGTAAGTGGTCCATATACACCCCAAATGCATTGGTGCCCTTCTGAAATACCTTGTGCTGCTGATGTTCTGGGAATTATGAGATAAATATTGAATGGCCATGGAGCAGAACTGAGCTGTTTTGGTACATGAACCAGATTTTAAAAGTAATTACCAAACACTAAAACCACGAGAAGTTGATGTAATGTCTCAGTCAGCCTCATTGGTCAAATAAGATTAATTTCCTATATAGAACTCATTTAGGTTCAAGGTTCTGATGTTAACAAAAATGCTTCCTGTAAAGCATAAGCTCATTACTGAGAAAAATGAAGAGTAGAATTAAAATTATTTCAGAAACTGAAACTATGACTGCCATTATGACTCAGGCCAGTGGTGTCAAGTGGTTTATGGAAACTTTTAGGACAGTGGCGATCCTTTTTATTCTGTATTTGTACAATGTCTAATACAATACGCTTTTCCTGCCTGTGGGACTTTTATCATTGCAATTTATCTTCATTACTGGGGGAAAAAAAAAAAAAAAAGAAGAAAAAAGAAAGAAAGAAAATGACAGTCTTCCTTCAATGTTTGTAAAATATATGGCAAAGATTAGGAATACTTAAAAAAAAAAAATCTTTGTTTTTCGATTTTCAAGTATGGAAATAGTGTTAATTGGAATAATTTCCATTCATGCAAGGAATATCTATATATGAGGTACCTAAGAAAAAATTATATGGCTTTATTACCGAAGGGCATATTCAACAAAATATCTCTCTTCATTTTCTGTACCACTTGCTTGGGGCTGGAAAAATCGCTGTAATATCAGCTGCATCTTCACTGTGATGTGACTGCTATTATAGTAAGCAATATTAACCTGAAGAACTTGATGACTGACTTGAGAAGAAACTAGTGATAATTTAAATAAGATTTTAATATTTTCTTGACTGTGAAGGACTGCACTGATTATAAAATGTCCATGCGAAAGCAATATACGAACTAAACTGGGCTCAATTCTGCCAGATCTTCCTCATTTAGCAGAACAGAACTAAAGGAGACAACTTAATTTCTTTCTCAGTTTAAGGTTTGGCAAAGTATTCACGTAGGATGAAGCTACTTCTGTGGTCTTATTTTTATTGAAAATATTAATACACATGATAAAAATGAATACATTAATACTGTTTCTTAAGTGTTTTCATTTTGCTTGTTAACATGTTATAGTTTCAATTATTGCCATATGTAATTAAAAAATTTTGCTTCTTAAGGCGATATTCCGTATGAAAACACAGGTAAACCTCACTTGCTTTGTAGGGATATTTGAAATCAGAATCTCTTAAAATCTCTTGGGCCAAATTTACTTTGCAATAAGTGGGCATAACTGCCTTGATATCAGTGATGTCAGCTGTGGTAACTAAACCTAGCAGAAAAAAGACGTAAGAAGAGAAATTCTAATGAATGACAGAGAGGCAATACCGTGACCCCCTCCTCTTACACGCCTGCAGTTGTTTTCTCCTCTAGTGCTTTTGTAATTCCCTACTTACGTGTTTTTGAGGTGTGCCTTACTGACACAGCTGGAGCCTGTTACCCCCAGGTACTACTCTGAGCCCATGTGCACGAGCTCTGCCAAGCCCACGCTGGTCCACACGGGGCCAGATCGCATCTCTCGGCATTAAGTAAAGCACCCTGGAAGCTGCTTTAACCTACATGAGGAGCGTAGCAAAGAAATCACACTGGTAGGCGTTTTGGCTTGGTTTATATTGCAGCCTGATCTATTTTGTCAGCCCCACAGGAGAATGACATTCTAGCAAGAGCCAGGAGAGCAGCTCTGGCTTGGTCCCAGAGGTGGCAGCCACCAGGGTGGCTGGCTGAGCCGAGACACAAGCCCAGCCCGCCCCAGGCTGGGAACCAGGGCCCAGCAGTGCAGCTCCCTGCACCAGCAGCTGCTGGGAAAGAAGAACACGGGAACTCACATAGGATTACCACTGTTTTTCAAACTAGGCTTAGCTTTAAAAAAAGCTTGGCAACGACTGCCAGTTTAAGATAGCATGGAATAAAAGGAACGTGATGACCCCAGGTATCCTCCCTGCTCTCCAGCAGTCTGAGGCTTAGATAGAAGCAGAGTCTAACTTTTAAATGGAAATCATAAGGAAAGTTCTCCTGGCTTTTCCAGAGGTGCCACAGCTTCCATAACTCTTTTTTAGGGCATTATATCTTATTTTAGTATATAACAATACATGGCAGATTATCTCGTAATTTAATGTATTCATCTGTATTTATTAATCAAACAACATCAGCCTCATTGTTTATCACATGAGCTTTGGTAAGTGGCCTAAAATGAACTATCTTTGACTTCTTTGCTTCATGAACCAAGTAATTATCACTATGTGGACAAAAAAAAAAAAAAAAAAAAAAAGCAACATTTTAACCTTCTTTATATTAAACGTGCCAGGGCAGCCCAGCCAGGGACAGAAACACCATTGGTGACCCTGTGCCACGCACACTCACCCTGGTACGCTATGGTGCACCTCTGCTGCCAAAGATGATGGGCCCAGCCATGAAGCTAAACAACCCCTTAGTTCTGAAAAGCATTTTTCCAATATAATGTCTAGTTTAAATTGAGACCAAAATGAATGGCTCATATGATGAAGCAGTGTGTCCTTAATTTACTATATTACTAATACCGTGAATAAGAATGGAAACGCAGAGCCCCATCAGTCTTGAAAGCTTACAGTCTTGATAATTTACTTTTTTTGAAGCTGTTTACTTCCTATTGCACACAAATCAACCTAATTATCTACCAAGTCATTTTTCAAATGTTAATTAATTTTAAAAATTTGGAGTCATTTGGCAACAAATCATTCCTTGCTGTACCTGGATACCCTTAATTGATTTTGGGTGGAGAATGAATACAGTTAAACACAAGACAATCTCATTTCAAACAAAAATCAATTGTATTTTTATCATGTTAGCATTCAGGCTGAATAGCAATTTAAAGTCTTTGAAACATTTTCCTACACTTTCCTACACTTACTTAAAGAAAACGTTATCAATTTACATTAAAATTAAATACTGTGTTTTTAATTTTTTTTTTAGCTATTGAAAAGTCTGGAGTGGAATTTTCTGAAAGATGCAGAGATTACCTGTAGTTTCCATAAAGACACAAGTCTGGCAGTAAAATCTTTGTTAATTTTTGGTTGCATTTTCCTAGACTCTTATTTTAGCACTGTATGTGGACAGCAATGACATGTCAGGCAAACAACTTAGACCAATACTTTGAAATGTTAAAATTTAAATAGCCAAAAGCAATTATGAGAAGTATATAATCCATAAAACTGTCTTTACAATTAGTAGAGATCATGGAACTCTACTCAAACTGTAATCAATGTATTCCACTACTAACATTGTTTTGAAAATGTCTCCTTTATTGCTGAGAACATTTGAGCACTTTGTAATGGCCAAATTCTACTTTTCATATTCAGTGTCAATACAACATACTGCCATATTAGCTCTCCTACTATTACCATACACACTCTGAAAGAAATTATTAAAAATATTAAGAATTGTTCCTTCTTAAATGACAGTATGGAAAACTCCTTCAGCTTACTTTTCTAAAAACGGATTTTGTGCTAGATCAGCTTTACAAAAACACAAACCCACAAAAATATGTTTAAGGTTTGTTCCAGTTGGTGTTAGAGCTATTCTCAGAACCAGAGAGTATATGGTGGAACTTTTTTGACATTTTCTTTGTGTAGACTCTGAAGTGATGAATATCTAAACTGTGTGCTTACCAGTGATCCTACATTACCAATTTCTGTGAGCTGCACAGTATTTTGCATTTTAACACTGCCTCCAACTGCTCAAGGTAGGAAAACCAATTATGCAAATTTCTTGCAAGGCAAAAAGTAACATGGTTTCCTGAGTCAGTGAAAAAAGGGCCCTGGAGGTAGATCTATATCATAGTTTCAATATGAAGTGGCTCATTCGTTTTCACTATTTTGCATTTTGGTGCGGCAGTAGGGTGAATTATTGGGAAACTATTTCACCTCTTCAGGTGTTTGTGCTATCTGTGCAAAATACCCTCAGGTGGGTACAACAAGAATGAGAAGTTGAGTAAAAATCACTTCAAGAATAGCAAAAAAAGACGTTATTTTTATAATAGTAATTTTTGTGTAGTAGCTGAGCACTGGAATAAGCCTTTGAAAACTGTGGTTTTTAGCAAAATGCTTGATTAGTGCTTTTAATAATACAAGTAAAAAAAAAAAAACATCTGAAGTGGTGGATTAAATTCCACTCAATATGAAAGAGAGGAAATGTTTATTATAATCAGGCTTTAAACTGATGCAAAATCGTCTGATCCATTATCTGTCATAAGAGCTACCAACAAAGGACACTATGTATACTGCATTTTATCTTTGAAAACTAACGGCCTGAAACTGCCAAGATCTGAATTACTTCTGTAATACCACTCAGATGAATAAGGACTATTCATGAAATTGTCACGAGTAAATCATGTCAAACTGATGTAATTTTCTTCCACAACATAGACACAAGCCTTGTAGGTGGGGGAAGCAGTAGCTGATGTGTGTCCTAAAGCTTTAAACAAATCTCACTTAAGGAACAGAAACATGTTTTTGATGAAGGCTGTATGGAGTAGGTGTAAACTTGTTAGAAAACTAAAACTGTAAGCAGAGCAATTATTAGTGCTTCAATGTTAGCAGTATTAAAACAACAAACCAAAACCAAAACAACGAAATATAAAACCCCCAAACAAACCCCCAAAAAACCTCAGTCAACCAGGTGGCATCTGTCATGGCTACAGGTCTCTTTATTCTTTTAATTAAGGACCCAAATGATGAAGTGGAACGTATTTATTATATTTGCAGAGGACACAAACCAAGCTCCTGGGCAACCATTTTGTGTGCCAGGATGCCAAAGGCACTGACGAGCTGAAGGAGCACCGCAAACGAGATTCAGCAGGGCAAGCACAACACTATAAGGAATAACCCCGAACCGATCTGTATTTTCCCCTTGGCCCGGTTTTGGCACACGCCGGGCAGGGAGCTGTTTGTCCGCGCTGCTGCTGCGCAGCGCCCCCGCTCGGCGCTGCACCCGGGAAGGCCTCGCTCTGTCTCACGGAGACTGGGAGCAGCAGCAGCTCTCAGCGAAAAATCCTCCACCTCCAGCAAACTCTCCTTGTACCCGGCACCTGCTGGGCCGTTCCAGGCCCGCCGCCGGGCCTCCAGGGTTGGGCAGGGACCACGACACCGGCCGAGGGGGAGTGGCCCGGCGCAGCGCAGGGGGCGGGCCGCGGCGCGGCGAGACGGCGCCATCTCAGCGCGCCTGGGGCGGGGGCAGCGGCGGGCATGGGGACTCCTGCTTGGCGCTGTTTGCTGCGCGCCGCCCGGCTCTCTGCCGGCGGGACGGCTCTAGTGGCGCCGCGGCGCGTCCCGGGCTGCGGGCCTCCCGCCTGCAACGCGCTGTTTGCCGACTCCGCGGTGAGTGAAGTGTGAGCGCTTCGCCGTGCGCCGGGTCGGCGCCGGAGCGGGAGGGGTGCGGGAGGGGTGCGGGATGGCCGAGCCCGCCGACCGCGGAGGGTCGGCCTGTCTGTGTGCTGGGAGAGACTGCGAGGGGTGGGAGGTGCTGGGGTGCCCTGTCTCCTCGTTCGGCCGGGTCAGCGCCAGCTCTGCGCTGCGGGGATGCGGTCGCTGCAGGGCGGTAGCGGCGCGGGGCGGCCTGGGACAGCGGGTATGGGGCTACCGGGTAGCGGGCGGGACGCTGCCTGTCGAGATGCAGGCTCGTCTCTGGCCCTTCGTCCTGCGGAGAAGAGCCGTCGTGTGCCTTTTGCTCTGACATAACCGCACCGCGGGACTTGCTTCGGCGAACCGGCGCTGGTACGGGTGCCTCTGCCAGGGCTGAGGGGAGGGACGGGCCCTGGAAACCTGCCGGTGCTGCCGCGGCACCGGGCTGCACTTCCTACTGTGTGTTGCGCTGAAATAGCTGGAACCTGAAAAGATCACTGCGTCTGGCCTGTTTTTTAAAGCTTCTCACCTCCGTGGTATTTTGGTTTATTTTAACATAAGCCCTCATTTTCTTTTAAGGATTAAGATCGATCGTACTTAACTGTCTAAACAAAATGCGCACGGGGGTTACTTTGACGTAGGCCCCGTTCCTGCCAGCCTGCCTGCCGTGCAGCTTCCTTTGGGACCGCCTGCCTGCTAAATGTTGTTTTTTGGAACAGCAGTGAAAATTTCTCAGCGTGCAGGTGGGCTTTTCCCTGTCATCTTTCCTTGTGAAAGCTTCAGGTTGGTGCATATGTACTTGTTTTCTTTCTGTTCTAGTCCTCAAGCTCCAGGGATGAGGCTCTAAGGGACAAACGTGCCCAGATCCTGTCCCGCGGGCTGCCGAAACAGAAGCCCATAGAAGGAGTTAAGCAGGTGGTGGTCTTGGCTTCTGGAAAAGGGGGAGTTGGAAAATCAACAACAGCAGGTAAAATTTTTTTTAAATTGTTTACTTTATAGATTTTGTAATGCTTTGCAAGGAATGTTTGAGCAGTTGTGTCATTACTTTGTAATTGAGTCCCACTAACAACCCTTCACTTCTGTCAAGTTCTCTTGCCACTAATAAGAATCTACGTAGGTACAGAGGTCTTGGCTTTAAATGAGGTGCTCGTCTAGCAGACAGCTTTGAAGTAATATCTTTGTAATAGTTCGGTGCTGTCTTGGGATGGTCTGCTTTCTTAAGAAGCAGTGTAGTCTGAGGTGGAGCAATCTGTTCCTCCTCTAGCAGCATAGGGGTCCCTGCACAGTAGTCTTCTGTGCGATGTCCACGCAGTCGTGTGATCATTAGAGGACAGTAGTATTTAGAAGGTTTCAAAATCAGATCACTGTCCAGTTTTCTCAACTACTTGTATACTTTCGTAAGCAGAAGATGAAACAGCAATTGTAAACCACACAAATTGATCAGAGCCTTGTGAAACACCTTCAACTTTTCTCTTGGCCCCACCGTTAGGTTTTGAATTAATTTTTCTCTAACTGTGCAGTTCCTAGGTGGTAGAACAAGATAGTTGATGGGTTACCAGAACTGCATAAATTTGCTTGGTCTTAAACAAAGATGACACTGAAGGTGAATGTCTTTGCAAAGATCTCTGTAAAGTATTAGAAATTGGTTTAAAAATCTCTTTCTTAGCATCTAGATTATGAAAAGAGTCATCTTTTAGTTGAATGTTGTCTGTTGTTCACCTCCATTTGCCATGAATAACATATTGATGTAGTTCTTAATTTATTTTGTGGTTTGTATTTCGGCTATGCTTGAAAAGGACTGACTGTCCAATAAATACTAGAACAGACAAACATGATATCTGTAGTGAGAGTAACTATACTAAGAAACAGTTGAAAGTATTTTTTCTGTACATATGATACACATATATGCTATCCTATACATAGGATACACATTCCTGTGCAAAGTCAGGCGAAACAATCAACATTTGCGTTTCATAATGATATACCCTTTGGTTGATTGTTATAGTTCACGAGCTGGTTGTTTCAGGTTGCTGAAAATACCCAATATCTGTTTGTAAATTGAACGATTTACAAACTGAACAAAATTTGAGGAGGATAATCTGAATTTACTGTTCATGTTTGCCAACAAATGTGCTAATTTAAGTGCTGTTAACTGGTATTTGTATGTAATTTGTACATAAAGTATGACACATAAATAACAAAGAGCTAGGAGTTCAGACCCATGCATTGAAAAATAAGAAGTTAGGGTTCAACAAGCATTGAACAAGAGAACTGAAATGTAGATGAACCGTTCAGATGTTGCTGTACTGGGCAGCCTTTTGTTAATAAACATATTCATTTATAATATTGAGAAGAAAAAGGAATACAGGTTCTTGTTTATTAAAATGAGATAAATTTCATGGTTCTGATGAACGATTGAAGATCGGATAACTCACGAACAAAAGTATTGCATGGCATCATTGCTGAATTATGTATGTACAATTATGTTCTTCATAACGGAGGTTTGTGGGGAACGTGTTTGATGACAACTCTGTTGACTCATTTTGAGAGCAGGAGTTGAAAAGGAAGGAGGGTGGTAAGAACCGCTAATTCCTAAAGCACCACAGGAAACTTGTCTGCATCTCTCTGAAGGACTGTCAAGGCTCTTCATGTTCCTTCCTGTGTTTCAATTGCTCTAGATCTCCATTTCAGGAGAAGTGGATACACATTCTGGTCAAGTTTGTCAGGACTGTTCCTTTACCTATCTTTTAATTTCTGTTGAATAACTCTTTCTGTTTGTTGTATATACATTTCCTATTGTATTATCTGTTGCTTCTAGCATTTTGTGGTCTTGTGAAATCAATATAGTCAATGATTAGATGAAGAAATTGTGTTGTAGAAAAGCATTTTTGAATGCATGTTTAAATATTACGATTATTTTTTGTTATTGTTCACAGAATCACAGAATGTTAGGGATTGAAAGGGACCTCAAAAGATCATCTAGTCCAGTCCCCCTGCTGGAGCAGGAACGCCTATATGAGGTTACACAGGAATGTGTCCAGGCAGGTTTTGAATGTCTCCAGAGTAGGAGACTCCACAACCTCCCTGGGCAGCCTGTTGCAGTGTTCTGTCACCCTCACTGTGAAGAAGTTTCGTCTCAAATTTAAGTGGAACCTCCTGTGTCCCAGTTTGTACCCATTACCCCTTGTCCTATCATTGGTTGTCACCGAGAAGAGCCTGGCTCCATCCTTGTGACACTCACTCTTTATATATCTGTAAACATTAATGAGGTCACCCCTAAGTCTCCTCCAAACTAAAGAGACCCAGCTCCCTCAGCCTTTCCTCTTAAGGGAGATGCTCCACTCTCTTAATCATCTTCATTGCCCTGTGCTGGACTCTCTTCAGCAGTTCCCTGTCCTTCTTGAACTGAGGGGCCCAGAACTGGACACAATATTTCAGATGTGGTCTCACCAGGGCAGAGTAGAGGGGAAGGAGAACCTTTCGTGAACTAGTAACCACCACCCTTCTAATACACCCGAGGATGCCATTGACCTTCCTGGCCACAAGGGCACAGTGCTGTTTTTGTTTGCCCAGTGTAAGTGTTGGTTTGTTTGTTTCCTATCTTTCCTGTCAGGATTCTGTAGTTTACCAGTGTTCTGCTGTGTTTACTCCATCTGGCTGAAGGTTTGTTTTTGTGTGTGTGTGTGTGGCTGGAGATGAGAGTACTGTAGAAAATTGATCCTGGCATGAGAGGAGTTCAAAGTGTGATCTTGAAAGAAGTTTCTAATTTATTGAAACTCTTACTGTTTTCAGCTGTGGAAGTGGAATAAAACTAATGGCTGCTGTTCTTGCTCATATTTTGTTAATCTTGCAGTTTGAGGAAGATAAAATTACTGATAAAACCAATGACCTTGGCCTTCAGACATTTCTAGCAAAGGCTAACGGGCTGAGATTTTTCATTATTGTTCAGGAGAGCTGATAAAGCAAGCACATGGTCAAATGAATCTCAGTTCTATTAACTGTGTTTTAATTTTTTTTTTCTTGCATGCTTTTATTCTGCATGTAGGATGTACTATTATTGAAAGTCCCCCTTTCAAGGTAGGGGCCAAAATCCATCTATTCACCTGACCAACCCAGACATGGCTTTGGGCTTTGGCAAAGGTGATAATAGTATTTGTTTGTGGTTCTTTTCCAGGATCAACATGACTTTTTTTTTTATTCTGGGCCTTTTCTACATTTTAAAATATTCTGATAAATAGTCATAAACTGGTTATTCACTTGTATTGAGATATGAGTATTGAAAGTTATCTTTTGGAGCGAGTTCATCTTGGTTATCTACAGGTCTTTTATTGATGATGTGGATTGCCACGTCACAGACATAGATACACTCAGCTGGCTCTGTACATTTCTAATTTTGGGCCAAGATTTTTTTGTATTGTTAGCTAAATGTTCTGAGAATTCAACTGTGTCTCTTCCTAGGGCCAGTTTGGATTTGGAAGTTAAAAAGTCCAAACTAATGAGCCTTTCCAGACTTGTACTGGTTTTGAGAAGACTGACTCTGATCTCCTTGTGCATCATGCTTGATGTCAGTCAGCTGGTTTAGCATGGGTGGGGATACTGTGGTAATGTGTCTTGGAACCTGCTATGAAGTTTTAAAAAAATAATTAAAAGAAAAGTTGTATCGAACTTCTCGTATGTATATGCCTTGCTCTCCTGCACTCCTCATTACGGGAACTTACTAGTTAGGGCCAACATTAGTGTTTAGGGTCAGGTTAGGTCCTAAGTTGCATCTTGATACCCTCTTGGAACTGATGGTAGTAAAAAGAACAGAATGCAAGAATCAGCTGGATTCAACAGAGAACATGAGGTGTCCGGCTAGGTATTCAGCTAAAAACCTCAGTTATTTCCACTGTAACCATCTTCCTCTTTTCCTTTCAATAGCTGGATATCCTTTATTGAAGAAGCATTGGGGATCGTACTTTCATTTTTACACGGGATAATTGTATAGGAAGAAGATAGATGTATAAAGTGGTTTTGAGGCTGTGAGTGGTAACTTGCTGCTTCCTTTGTGCCTCTTCAGACATGAGCTGCAGTTGATTTTATATTTTTTTTTTTCTTTTTTATCACTAGTTTGCTTGGTTTATCTCCTTATCTGTGATTTGTAGATTGGTCTCCAAGTTTCAGAGGATGAATTTTCCTTTGATTGATTCAGGGAACAGTTAATCAAGCATCTGTTTAAAGAGCAAACTGAAGAATAAAATCCATATGCTTTCTCAGCTTAGGAGTAAACAGAGGCTGTGTGCTTCTTAGGGAAAGCTGTACAATTTTCCTTGTTAACCTCGTCACCATGTTGTTTAAAGGAACTTACCTTTATCAATACTAAATTCTTTATGCTGGGAATCTGGCTCCCCAGCTTGTTCTCACTACCTACGTGCTCTTCCATGAGAACAAGACTGATCCCAGCTTGTCTGTCTCAAGAGGTTCTGTGAACTGACCTAGAGCAATGTGTAAAGAAAGCAAAAGCTATTACCCTGTTACCCAAGAAGAGTGTGTGTTTATTTGTTTTTTAAAAATGTATTTTAAAACACATTACTCCTTGGATTACAACAATTACTGTTTGGTTATACTGAAGCTTCTAGGAGGCCTTCCAACGTAATTGAAGCTGGCAAGCCATTAGAAGATACCATTTCTTGCATGTGCTACCTGTAAACAAACTCACAGTCTGTAATTGCTTCATCCTCTTTTTCTGTTCCTTTAATTACAGTTGCTTTCAGGGTAGATAAGTCTTTGTTTACTGACATAAAAATCAATTGCGAAGCGTGCGTTGCACCTTCTGCCAGAAAATATCCACATTTAATATATCACAAGAAATCAAAAAGAGGCGTATGATCATCTTTCTGGTCACTGTACTTTAATAGTTTAGATCAATACTTTAATCTCTAAAGTTTTTAGAACATTCACTAGAGACTGTGGTGAAGGTTACCTGTGGTACGCTTATTTTAGTTTTATAGTACAGTATCCACTAGTCCAAGTCAAGTAGGTACTTCAGTGGTTTCTGAATGTTATACTTTGGCAAAATACTTAGACTGTGTTTTTATTTTGTGTGTCCTCTAGAAACTTAGAGTCTGCAGATGAGCTTGAGTTTGTTATCCTGTTAACAAACACGGATGGAAATGTGGGTGCTGCTGCACCTAAACTAGCAATATTGTAGAGGTGCAGGAAGCAAAGAACCAAGATGATGAATGCAATTATTAAGTGTGATGTATTTATATTATATTTTCTCTTGTTAGAAATGAAAACATTCTAAATATTTAGGAATTAAGTTTTCTTGCACTTAATATTTTTTTCTTCCTCTTTCTTGCAGTAAATGTAGCCCTCGCCCTAGCAGCAAATGATTCGGTAGGTGAATATCTAATTATCAGCCTTAATGTGAAGCAAGTGTGTGAGTCATAAATAAAATGGTTACTGCTGGGGGCAGTCGCATACATTAAATCTAAGCATTTACTCTGATGGTTAATTTCTTTATTTGTTTTCCATGGACTTCTGAGTTTATATTAATTTGTTTATATTTTATCAGTACCATGAATGACTTAGTAGCTCTCATCCTTCATATGGGTTTGGCTGTCTCCTTTTCCCTTGTGCGTCTCTTGAGTTCAACTGCAATTCTGCAAGGATGTGTAGACATAGTAGAGGATGTTTGTATGGGTTGGAGGCAAGTAATAAATAATTAAATTCTATCACTTCAGAGTACTGACTTGGAAAAAAATATGAGTAAGTGCTGGATGGTGTCCAAAACGTGGGTGTTTTTTTTTTTTTTTTTTTTTTTTTAATAGATGTAAAGATTTACTTTTTCTGGAGAAATTAATGTGCAAAAATGATTTTATATATAAACAGCTGAGGAAAAAAAGGAACTACATATCTTACCTAAAGCTTGGAAATATGTTTCTAGAGCGATAAAATATCATTGCCCAGTTTGGTATTGCTCAAACTATTACATAGACTAGAGATACACAGTGAGGACGATTAAAGTTTAAAAACAACAGGTCTTCCTTATGTCCATCTGCTGCTGTAAACTGGAAATAGTTCTGTTGTGCACATTTGTTGCGACAGAGGCAAACTCTGCAGCAAGCTTCACTTCCTGTGTAGGGGTGTATAAAGCAGGTTTTGTACTCATAAAGCTTTACTCAAAAATGAAGTATCATTAAGTACTTTGATCTGGTAAATGTAGCATCTTTTTCTTGTAAAAGATGAGTGAAGGACAACAACAGGTAGGAGTGAGATCTACATGCAGTCTGCATGAGTCCTGTAGGAATTTTGTGAAAAATTAAAAAAATTTCCATAAGCTCAGTCATACTTGATAAGGAGTATTTAAAGCTGTTATATGAAATAGGTACTGTTTGTAATGGCATCTGATCTTGATATTTCACAGTTTTTAATTCTGCTTTTTAAATAGGATGCTGGAATAATTTGATTTCAGAGAAAAACCTGTCATCTTGAAAAGCAAAACTGCTCTAATGGTTCCTTCTAATTAACTTTAAAACATGGCATTTGCTGTAATACTTCTACAAAAAGAATGTGATCCTGCAATGTAATCTGTGTTACGGCATGGTCATTGAGTAGCTCCATGGAAACCGTGTCAACTAGTTGTACGTAACTTTCTGTACCAGTGTTTTTAGGATTGTGCCTCGTACCCTTCAAATGTGCAGTTTTGTGCATTGTTTAAATTTATACTTAGATAAAGCATGTCTTAGTAATTCTGACATACACAAATTGTGGGATTTTACTCTTTTGTTAGGAGTTAAACAGCTGACTTTAAACATAACGTGTTACATCACTTTGGTAGTCCATTAAAACACTTGTAAAGCACACAAATAAGAGAGACCCTAGCTCAGAATGATTGAAAAGGTTATTGGTGAACTTATTTGGAAAATCAGGGACTGAGAAATATTTTTTGATGAAATTGAGCCAAGAAAGTTAAGTAAACACAGAATGCACTAGTCAGGTGCACCTCAGGAATATGAGGTGGTGTAAAATTGGAGGTCAGTGTCTGGTGGATGTTAATCAATGAAGAGCAGCTGGAATTGATGAAATAGCTGTGACTTGCTTGAACTGATGGTCATAATTTAACAAGCTGCTGCTATGGTGAAGCTGTGCATTGATGTAGTTACAGGTTAGAAAATATGAAATGAAGGTGGATTTGATAAACTCTACTCTAGCTTCTTTGTTTGTATGTTAATTTTTTTAAGGTAACGATGGCATACATTGTGTTTATGTTTAAACTTTGGGCTTGAATTTGCTTGTATGTGCATTTGTATACTCCCATTGATTTCAGTTTGCCAGTTTTGTGAGTCAGGGTTATGAAATTAGTATCTCTGGGACCTTGATCCAGGCTGGGACTGTCCAGTGCTCTGAATTGTGTAGGGATCATTGCAGTGTTCTGTTTTGTTATGGTGGAGGTTCTTTTCCATAGTCCATTGGTGTCTTCTGCTGAAGCGAATTTCTTTGACCTCAGATATGGACCACTTTTTACTTTTAATAAATACTGATTGTGTATCACCTTCCCATGGTTTCCCTTCCCGTCATTGCTGTTGTTAAGTTCACCTCCTTCTGAGGAAGCAGTAATGATTCTGTCAGTAACTCAGAGCTTCAGCAGCCTCCTGCAACTCCTTATGTCTCTTATAAGCAAAATACAGATTTATAGAAACTGATACTTCGTCTTGATGTACTGTCTAAAGGAGAAAATAAAGACTTGTGAAGTAAAACGGGTCACTATGACAATGAAGGTCGGTGGTTCCTTCATTAGATGCAGTCTGTTTCTGTTACAAGTTCAATGTTTATAACTAGATTTTCAAAGCAGGTAGTATACTGGAGCTAAATGACTTTTAAAATAATGTTGTCTTCTGATCCTTCAAGTGTTCTTTTTCTGAGATTATACAAGTCACAGACTATTGAGAACAACTGTTTTCTGGTGAGGGAGATGTGTGGAAGATGCTTTCAGAGGAGATAGGATTAGATTACTTTCAGTAACAGCTGTGACATATTATTGTTGTTTGATAGTGTCGTAAACTGGAAGAAGATTAACAGTCAAAACATAAAGGAATTTTTGGTCCTCTTGATAAAAGAAAGCTTCCTCCCATTGTCTCTTAAAAGTCTACTTTCTAGAGTTAAGAAACCTAAACCAAAAGCCCACTGTTTCTATAGATTTTTTTTTTTTTAATAGAAGATTTTTCAGTTATTGTAGTGATAGTCTGAAAGTATTAAAGCATCAACAGAGTCTTGGACGCTGCCTTGGGTACGCAGTGTTGTTGGCAGAGCTGGGATTAGAATTCAGGAGTTCAAGTCTTGCATCCTAGTGCTCATTCTGTTTGGCATATTTTTACCTCATGGTTACAGACTAAATAATTCAAGATAGGATTTCGTTTAGGTGCCTAGATACCACATCCAAGACAAAGTAGGTTTTTTGTGAGTTTGTGGTATGTTTTGTTTTTTTTTTAACGCAAAGCCAGGGAAACAAATGTGGCAGCCTCTTATCCCTTTCTGGAATATTAGGCTTTTAGCACCCCAGGTTACCTGCTGTAGATAGATTAGTTAAGAATTGCATAAGCTCTTGTGCCTGTACCAAGACCTGTAAATCTATACAATGTTCTTTTTGTGTTAAGAAATAACTTAGTTTTACCCTTGTGTCCTATTCTAATTGCTTGCCTAGTTTGACAGCTGATTCTTTTCATTCTTTCGATGTACCAGCAGTTAGTTGTGCTCCCCTAGGAGCACTTGGGAAGAATTTTTGGGTTTTGTGCCAGGACGATTCATATTCAGACTAGAATGACTATTTATGAAAGCTGCCTGGCCAGAGACGATTTTTTATAGTAGAAACAAGTTGAATTAATAGATGGCAGCAATAACAGGGTAGAGATTGCTTGTTTATGAACAGAGTATTTTCGTGAGCAAACACCAGCTGTGCATGACTAAGGATGGCACAAATCCAATTGGGAGGCTGTGTGCTTATGCTGTCACTGTCAGGCAAGCTCCCCGGGCAGATTTAAGTCTTACGAGCAGTGGCTGAGGGAACTGGGCCGGTTTAGCCTGGAGAGAAGGAGGCTGAAGGGAGACCTTATTGCTCTCTACAGCTACTGAAAGGAGGTTGCAGAGAGGTGGGTATCTGTCTCTTTTCACAAGTAACAAGCGATAGGACAAGAGGAAATGGCCTCAAGTTGAGCCAGGGGAAGTTTAGATTGGATATTAGGAAAAACTTCTCTGAAAGGGTTGTCAATCATTGGAGCAGGCTGCCCAGGGAAGTGGTTGAGTCACCATCCCTGGAGGTGTTTAAAACACACATAGACGAGGTTCTTAGGGACATGGTTTAGTGATGGAGTTGACAGTGCTAGGTTAACAGTTGGACTTGATGATCTTAAAGGTCTTCTCCAACCAAAACAATTCTGTGATTTCCTTTGACTCCCCTTTCCTTTCCAAAAGACTTACATGTTTCACTATAGGGTGAAATAGCTTTTGTGTTGTGGAGGACAGAGAGGAGCAAGAAGTAAACCCATATGGAACAAATAAGCATCAGCAAGTGGCTTCTGCCTGCAGCAGTGGGGACACGTGATTAAGGGCATCATTTTTAACTATTCTAGCCTAACTCTCTGTCAGGGGATTGCTGAGTCAAGCAGACCAAGACCAAAATTTGAATTACATAAAAGGTGATTCTGTCGTAGGGAGTGGCCTTTGTTTTCCCAAGCAAACCCACTGGTTGCTGCGCAGCGCCCTTAGTTCTGTGGGAGCAGCGGCGGTTCTGAGGGGCGGAGGGCGGCCGGCCGGCAGGGGGCGCGCTGCTCCCCGCGGGACGGCGTTTCCCTCCGGCGGGAACCGGCGCGGCCTGAGCAGCGCTGGGGAAAGCCCGGCATTAACCACGTGAAATACACTTACCCAACGCTGTCACGGCCAGGATGTCCCAACGCGGACTTATTTTAGGTTTGCTTTGTTTTGTTTGTTTGTTTGTTTTTTAAAGCAGAAAATTTCTGTGGATATCTGCCTATTAAATGCATGTGATAATAAGAGGTTTCTTGCAAATACATAGAAAGTTATAGCATAGATATTATATAGGTATGAGCAGAGTCTTCATGTGAATTCACTATGGTGATAATAAAATTAATTATTTCAGAATGTGTATTTAATCAAACAATGCACTTTAATTTTAACACTACTCAAAATCCACTCAACCTATTTTCTTTACATTCCAGTCTCCCCTCCCCCCCCCCCCAGCCCACTATTTGGCTCCTGTAATTAAACTATTTGTTTACAGGATAGTATTTGAGTGCTGAATTAATAGATGACTTTGTAATGCATATATGTTTTTTTCTAGTAAGGAAAAAAAATTCATGCAGTAGTAACAAACATCTAGAAGAATTTAGACAATAATGGTTTCCCAAACTGACTAATTATAGTGTGAAGGCTAAGTTTTTTGAACTGTTTTGTCGTCCTCCTATGCAGCTTTCCTAATTATTAGGGTTTGATTCTAGGCGTCTTTACCTTTGCTGTTGAGTGAGTCAGAAGGCTTCAGTTGCTATAGATAAGGTGTTAATGCTGTTCATGCATGTTTCTTAATGCTAAAATGTGTCAATAACGCTGGAGATGCCAGTTAGAATTGATTTGGGTTATCTTGCAATGACAGCACAGCTGAGGCAGATCAGCTGAGAAGACGAGGGAATAAGGCTTTAAAAGTCTTACTGTTTTTCAAGTAAAAAATGAGTGAAATTTAAAATATTTTTAAACATAGGCCACTTAGAATGTTTTCTTTTCATCAAATAACTATATACTTAATTTGAAGAAAATAAAAATTGTTACTTTTTTTTTTCTTTAAGTATTACATGTGGAGTTAATTACCTGCACCCTGAGTCTTGAAATCATTGAAAGCCTAGGGCAGATGTCAGAGATACTGATGTGAAAGATGGAGCACGTTTATAACAATTTGGCATACTGTGAAAGCCGGGAGGCATCTTGTAGAGATGTATTAGTGTTTGGGATTCCGTTTCGGATTTTGGTAATTTATATTTTTCTACTATTTATTTATTTATTTTTTTTAACAGGATACATAATGTGCAAGAAGGCCAAACAAGTTTGTATTACTGGTATCTGATGATTTAGAAATCTGACCAGGACCTACTGCAGACTGTTGTGGAAAAAAAGTGCCAGAGAAGTTCTGTGGCTGATAGAAAATTAGAAGATCTTCATATGAAGGAAAAGGGTTGTTAAACCAGTAGAAGAGTGAGTGTTTAAAACAAGTTGCATTTCTAGGCTAGAGAGTGAGAAAACTGCAGTGATACTTTTTCAGCTCTAATCCAGTTTACAGCTAGGCACTTAAATAGTGTGCAGCTGAAAGAGTTAGAGATTAGGGATTAAAAGATGGCTATTCAGTGTGTCAGTATGTCAGATGAGAAATCCAGAGCCTATACTGATTTTAAGTTCCCTTTTGTCCTGTGTGTTGCTGCTTGTGGTTTGGGATTAGCTCTAAGTCTATAATGACATTAAAAGGATAAATTGAGAGTCCTGGTGGTGGATTAAGAGGACCAGCTTTAAAAATAACTGGTATCTTCAGTTAGCAAAGGTGGAATTTCTGTCTCTGAAGTGGGCTGCAGCTGCTGAATATCAGGAGTGCTTCTAATATAGGGAATCCTTCACCATCTAGAACGACGACAGCTCATTAACCTGTGCCTCTGTTTCTCTCAGGCTGAACACCAGGGAATTCTGGTCATCTGCAGAGTTTACTTCAAAGTAAAATACCATCTGGTAATGTCTAGTGGGGATACATACGCCCTACCAAGTATGGCAAAAGTCTCAGAAAAGATAAGCAAAAATGAAATTTATGCTGTTAAGGAGCCTCTGGATGTTTAACAGTAACATAGGCTGGGTTGATTGACAGCTATTTATAGTAGCTTTTTGTGGGCTGATTTTTTTTTTTTTTTTCCCTTCTTGCTGTTGTCATGAAGTTTTTTATCAGATTTGTTTCTCGAGGAAGCATTTAGCAACTTTGAAGAAATCAATTAATATCACCAGGTTCTCCACTGAACACAGAAGTGTGTATGGAGGGGTCCTCTGTGGTATAAGAATGGAACTGGTTGCATTTGGTTGAAAAACCTGTTAGTGGAAAATGTAGTTGATTTCACAGTTAATATTACCTGAAAGACAAAAAGAGAACCTATATGAAGTGTGTTGGAGAGATGAAACAATTTTTGAGTGTCTGCTAAAATAGTTAACAATAGGAAAGATATGGATCATTTTGTCATTAGCATGTCACCTGTACAAGGACCACGTATAGTAAAACTCACCTGTGTAAGAGAACAAACATAATAGCAATTGAATAATTTTGAAACTGCACGAGGGAAAGCAAAGGATGTTAAGTTTACGTGATGTGTACAAGACCTTTCTGTGCCAATATATAGAGGGACTGTGTCTAATATGACCTTCAACAATTTTATTTTTTTTTCCCAAAAGGATTTATTGCAACTAATTTCAGAGCTTGAAAATCATTACATTGTACATCTGCCACTCACAAGGCAGCGGCCAAGTTCGAAGGCTAAACTGAACTTTAATTATGTTGAGAATCTTGCCAGAGAAGTTAAAGAAAAGGATCTTTGTTGTGAGGTTATCTAGGCCTGTAATTTGTACACTGCACAAAATGAAGCTGTAGGATTCTCATATTTCAGGCATATATGCAAAAATATGGTTTTTATCTCTTGATGTAGCATTTGATTTTCTTGTAAATACAGAACCTTGTACTTGGTGACTGTGAAAACTTGTTGTCATTTCTTAGTGTAGGTGATAGAAGTTTCTAAATTGGAATGAAAACTTTGCTGTATTTGTGCTGGGGTAAGAGATGCAGTGATTATGTAGATATACCTTATGCTGAATATTTGTCAGAAATCTTTGGACAGGTCTAATTGGGCAAATTAATATCTTGTTGAGAAGATTAATGGTAGTGAAGTAAAAAGTATGATGTAGTCAATGAAGTAGAAATTATGCTGTAGTCCATGGTGTAAAAGCAGAAGATGAAAAGGAACTCTAGTTGTTAGTTATAGTTGGGGACAGAGTTTTTGGAAGGGTGTGTTATGACAGGACAAGGCGTAATGGTTTTAAACTAAAGCAGGAGGGATTCAGGCTAGACGTGAGGAAGACATTTTTTACACTGAGGGTGATAAAATGCTGGACAGGTTGCCCAGAGAGGTGATAGATGCCCCATCTCTGGAAACATTCAAGGCTGGGCTGGATGGGGTTCTGAGCAACATGATCTAGGTGAAGATGTTATGCATGTGTTTTAGGATTTGTTTTAATACAGCAGTACTTTGAAAGATGTACCGATTTACATGTGGGTTATATGGATGAAAATGCAATTTATTAAAATTGAATTTAATTTTGTATTTAATCCAGATGCACGGGTTACAATAATAAACTTCACTTAGCATGAGAAGTGTCTGGTGTTGATAATTCTGATGAACAGTTTGATGTGGTACGATCCAGGTGTATACAAATTATGTTGTCTCTTGGGGTTTTAAAACATTGTAAATTCTTCAAGAGCTGATCTGAACTGTGCTGTGCCTGTCTTCAAAGATCCCATGGTATCTGCCATAATGCTTTTCCAAGATTATTAACCTTGAGTAAAGGGTTACTAGTGTTCTAGGGATGCTTATGTACTTCAAATGCAGAGGTAGTTGAGAGAAACAAAACTCAAACCCTTTGGTTTATTGGGCCAATGCTTTCTGTATAAGCTGATACTTTTAGGCAGTGTGAACTCTTTTTACCTAACATATTGAGTTGCTTGATGAAGGAAAAAATACTCTACCTTAGGCTATCTTCAGTGAGGTTCTGTCAGTGATTTAGAGAGTTTTTTTCTGAAAGACCTTTCTCCTATAATCTGATAAAAAGCACCATGGCTGTAGGAGCACTTGTGCTGTCATTAAGAAGATTTGTAGAAGCTGGAGAATCTGTTAATTATTTTTCTGTTTGAAGACAGCTGTTTTGTTGGAGCATATCCATAAACAAAAGCAGTGCCTCTCAGAAACAAGCATCTTTCTTACTTTTGAGGAAGGGTGTAAATTTTTTTGAGAAACTGTCAGGATTATTGTATTAGCTTGAAACAAAGATTAGCTTTGTAATTTGGAGTAGTAGCTGGATTTGCAGCATCCTCCTGGATAACTGAGGGATATTTTTCTCCAGTATGCATGTATTTTTTCTTAATTTCAGGAAATTTGGTACACTTATGGATATGCTCCTGCTGACTCCTAGGAAAAAGTGGCCTGTGGTGATGAACATCTTACTATGCCTAGGAGGTTGTGAATTCAATCTGATTAATTTAGATCATCCTAAATCTGCAGTCCCCTTAGGCTGAAAATAGAACTGTAGTGAGTTGTGAGATGATTGTAGTAAGTCAGTCAGTGGATAGTCACGATCCTTGTTTGGGTGAAAAAAACCCTCAAAAAGTTGAGGGAAGGGGTGTCAGCCAGGTTTAAAACACTGTGTAGGATTTTCTGCAAATATTTACTTTCATTTGAGAAGTAATTAGGTGGCACAGCCCTTAGATGATGTTTTGATGGGTTCGATTAGCTGCTGACACAGATAAAGGGACTGAGTCATGAATCTTTCTAATCTGCTAAAATATGCATTTTGTACAAGAACAAAGAAGCTCTCATACTGTTGTTGATGTCTTTGAAAACTAGTGTAAAAATGGGTCTTTTCAATCTTTCTGAAATTGCAGCTTTCGTACACTGTGCAAGAAGTAGAATAATTTGTCAGAGTAACTCCTGAACTTTTTTGTAATGGCTTTCACAAGATGATATAAAGAAATACTAAAATACCTGAGATAATCCGTGTAATTACATATGCTTTGCTCTGTTTAATAAAAAAGGATATTGAATAAGGAACCCCAATTTGATTGATTTTTATAGTAAAAACATATTTTTCGAAGTGTCTTCAGGGTTGACTATCAATAGCTTAAAAAAAGAAGAGAGGAAAAGAAAGAAACGCCCACAGAAAAACAAACCCCAAACCAAAAATATTACTTTTTAGTAAAAAGGGTCAGTCTTGCTTATCAGGTGTCTAGGCTTCTATGGTTTAGTTTCTTTATCGTAATTGAATTTCAGATTTATTTAAAGTAGTGACCTGAATACGTAGGTTTTTAATGTGAGTACATTTCTGTTTAACAAAACAAACAAACTGACCGTGATGCCACAGAATGTACGTCCTGTTTAGAAATCCTGTTGAAGGGTAGAGATGTTGTAGACTTGCATTAAAAGCCTGATTATACTCTTTTTCCAACCAGAAACTTGATCGTTACCACTGAGCCTTTGGCTTTCTCTCATTCTTTCTCATCAGAACTGTGATAACAAAATGGCTTAATACATGATACCAAATCATGAAAGCTTCATCCAGAAAAAGAGGTGCGCAATTTGAAACACCAACAGTGAAAATCTGATCTGGCATTATTGGAAAAGCTCCAGTTGCTGCCTTAACCTTTCAAACAAGCTCTTAAACATACTTGCTTGCAATTTTGCAAAATGTTGAATACAGTTAGCTTATATTAGAGGAACTTGACGTTCAGCACTTCGAAGTGCTTGCTCATTAGTACTTAATTTGCGGAGCTTGGTAATTGGTAGTGTGTCTTACCATCTGTAGGAAAATAGTTTAATTTCTACAAAATATGTATGTATATCTATAAAAAAAGCATATAGAAATGAACCTTGTAAGTCTAAACTACATAGTTATAATTTTTATTTAAAGTTTATTGCCTAATGTACCATATGTAGTTGAATAAACCCATTTTTTAGCATTCTTTGGTGTAAGTGCATTTGGTTAAAATGTTATACCTGCTTAATTGGCTTCAGAGACTTGCATTTCAGTATTTTCAAGATATCTCCAAGAGTTTACTTTCACCACTTAAATGGAAGATAAAAATATTTCTTATGTTTTTGATGTTCCTTGTAGTCACTAGTACAATTCAAATTGCATTAATTTGACTATACTTAGAAACGTTGCTTGGTTGTTATGCAATGAAATTTCATACCTTTTAGAAAAAATTAAAATACTATTTCTGTGTAAATGTACACGGAGTAGAGAGATCACTGCTTATAATGTTTGTTAGTATAAAGTCTGTGGTCTACATTGTAAGTAAGAAAATGTGCAAGTGAGGATTCTGCATATCAAGAATCTACATTTTGTGAAGACGTCTGGCTCAACTAGTAGAGGCATTGTTATCTTTCATGCTTCAATTGCAATTTAGAGAGAAAGGAAACAGTGATGACTTCTGTCGAAAATCAAGATAATATTTTCATTTCGATGGGCAGTTTTGATATTCTACTCAACTAGTAATTTATACAGGAAGATAGACATTTTGACAAATACTTTTTTGTGTTTGTTTCCCTACACAGACAAAAGAAGTTGGTTTACTTGATGTAGACATATATGGGCCTTCAATTCCAAAGATGATGAACTTAAAAGGAAACCCAGAATTAACACCAAGTAAGTGCAAGTGATTTTTCTTGCTGTCTTTTTTGTCCAGGGGTAAGCATGGACCACTGATAGGTGCTTCTTTGGTGTGACACAGAAGGAATGCAAACAGGAGAAGATGACTTAATGTATTTTAAAAATTATTTTTAGAAATGAGGTTGCTTTCAAAGCTGCCTTGTACAACTAGGAGCAAATTCAGGGTAGTGGGGTTTTTTTAATATTGGCCCACAGTCTTTGGGAGTTTCATGGGTTATTACTAAAGACACTGGAAAGGGTAGCTAGGAAACAAAGATTATCATCAGTAGTTTTAAATTTGCTATATAGGATGCCACTATAGAAGACATTCAAATTAAAACCCAAAAAACGTTAGTCTAGGAAATGAAAGAAGGATCAGAACAGTAGCTTATATAAAATGTCATTGAAAAGATTGTATTTGATCTCTTTCTTCAGCCATACATCCCAGGCCACTTGATTCCTTTTTATTTGAAGTTGTGTGTTTAGGAATGCAGTGGTGGTGGCTTCACCACCAGAAGGTAAAGACAGTTAAACAAACCTCCTGTTTTTCCTTTTGCTAGGAAGGGTTCTGGTCTGGGGAAAAGTAAATTTAGGTATGCGAGTCTGGAGAGAAGCAAGGAAGACCTAAAGTAGAAAGGCTGCATTGTCGGTTTACCTTTCAGAGATTTAGCTTCCACCCAGGCCAGCTGAGGTGAAACTGAAGAGTGACTTTATCCTGATACCCTGTTCATGTGATGTTTGAGTGTAAGGGAGTGTGCTTTTTGGGGAATGGTAGGGACACTGGGGCAACAGGATTTGTTTAATGCTTTGTTTTGCCTGTTCTGTGATAAAGTACATATAATTATAAAAATGAAAAACAGTCCCACACTTTTATTTGGTTTATGTGGCAAGGCTTTTGTAGCAGCAGTGCTACAGGGGTGGCTTCTGTGAGAAGCTACTAGAAGCTTCCCCTGTATGTGACAGATACAAGGCCAGCCATCTCCAAGATGGATATACCACTGGCCAAGGCTGAGCCCATCAGCGATGGTGGTAGCGCCTCTGCAATAATGTATTTAAGAACGGGGGGAAAGAAGACTGCACAACTACAGATGCAGGAGAGGAGTGAGAATATGTGAAAGAACTCTGCAGACACCAAGGTCACTGAAGGAGGGCAGGAGGTGCTCCAGGTGCCAGAGCAGAGATTCCCCTGCAGCCTGAGGTGCAGACCATGGTGGGGGCGGCTGTCCCCCTGCAGCACATGGAGGTCCACCCTGAAGCACAGAGCTGTCTCCAGCCTGTGGAGGACCCCATGCCACAGCAGGTAGATTTCCAAAAGAGCTGTGACCCTGTGGGAAGGCTGTGTTGGAGCAGGGTCCTGGCAGGACCTGTGGACCCATGGAGAGAGGAGCCCAGGCTGGAGCAGGTTTGCTGGCAGGACTCGAGACCCTGTGGGGGGGACCCAGGCTGGAGCACTCTGTTCCTGAGGGACTGCACCCCATGGAAGGGACCCAGGCTGGAGCAGTTTGGGAGGAACTGCAGCCCGTGGGAAGGACTCATGTTGGAGAAGGTTGTGAAGGAGAACCATCTCCCATGGCAGGGACCCCAGGCTGAAGCAGGGAAAGAGTGTGAGGAGTCCTTCTCCTGAGGAGGATCTGCAGAAACAATGTGTGATGAACTGACTGCAGCCCCCGTCCTTGCCCCCATGTGCTACTCAGGGGAGGAGGTAGAGAAGTCAGCTCAAGGGAATCAAATTAAGCATGGGGAGAAGAAAGGCATGGGGAGAAGGTGTTTTATGATTTGGTTTTATTTCTCATTACCCTACTCTGATTTGATTGGTAATATATTAAACTAATTTCCCCAAGTTGAGTCTGTTTTGCCCATTACAGTAGTTGCTGAGTGATCTGTTGTGGCGCTTATCTTGACCGACAAGCCTTTTGTTATATGTTCTCTCATCCGTCCAGCTGAGGAGGGGAGTGATGGAGTGGCTTCGATGGGTACCTGGCGTCCAGGCAGGGTCAGCTCACAGCAGTGCCTACATATTGAAAAGTACTAGGATCCTACTGAAGAAAGTATGAACTAGCAACACTTGTTGACAGGGAGGGACTAAGGACATGTACCAAATGAAACAAGACATAAAAGGGCTTCAGTGAAATAATAAACTTTCAATGCCTATTAATGTTTGTGGGTAGCAATTACTAGGTAAAAGGAAAGTTAAATATTCCTTCCACTTCCTTTCATGCCATGATCTTTGTGTGTCATAGAATAGTTGGAAAGGATCTTCAAATGTCACCTAATCCAACCCCCTGCAATAAGCAGGGACATTTTCAACTAGATCAGGTTGCTCAGAGCCCTGTCCAGCCTGGCCTTGGATGTCTCCAGGAACGGGGCATCTACCACCTCTCTGGGCAACCTGGGCCAGTGTTTCACCACCCTCATTGTAAAAAATTTCTTCCTTTTATGTTGCCTGAATCTATCCTTTTACAGTTTAGAACCATTACTCCTTGTCCTACCGCAACAGGCCCTGCTAAAAAGTCTGTCCCCATCTTTCTTATAGGCCCCTTTTAAGTACTGAAAGGCTGCAAAAAGGTCTGGATGGACTGTTCTCTTTTTCCAGGCTGAACAACTCCAGCTCCCTCAGCCTGTCCTCACAGGAGAGGTGTTCCAGCTCTCTACAGCTCCTGTGCTGTTGTAGAATGTGCATTTGTAACTGGTGTTAATTTGTGCAGGTGTATGGGTGTTGTGGTGGTGGTTGTTCTATACATTCTTGCTTTGTATAAAGCATACAGAATGAAGCAGTGCCAGTGTCTTTAAAGGGAGGTTGTTGAGCTTGCAACATTAGCCTCTGAAAAATTATTTAGTGGCCAACTGAAGATTTCTTACTTCTGTCTCCTTATGCCACATGCCATATACTCTGGATAAAGAAAAGGTAGCATATTTTCGAATGTGCTTATACAGACAACTGTCAAATTGAGTTCTTTTTGCATTTAAATACCTGGCTTACAAATATGGACTTCATTTAGGTTAATTTCTAAGAGAGACTGAGGGCACTTGGTTTTATTTTTTGGAGTCAAAGGCTAATTCTGTTGTGTAATAAATAAATGAACCCTCTCATGTATCATCAGTAGAGTTTGACTTCCTGATACAAATGGAAGTCTTCTTGTGTTCTCCTGTGCTTTGTGCCCTGTCGAGGGTGTGTGTCACACAGGCTGTGTTTTCCTGTAACAGATTCTTTCCTGATGAATTTTGCATTTGAAGTGTGTTATGCAATACAAGCACAAAAGGAACTAGATTGTGGTGTTCTTGATCTCTCTCCTCTTTGCCTTTTTATATGATGTTGGCTTTTTCCTTTCTAAAGGAGATCAAGTAAAAATTTGATTGTCCTTTTTTTTTTTTCCCCACTCGCTATCTGAAAAACTGATCAGATAAGTTTGAAATTCTTATACGTTTTGCTGTGTATTTTTTCAGTCCATACCAAATTTAAATCCATGTAATGAACCACAAATAAGAAGCAAGTTGCTCAGTCTGTTTCGTATGGTCATACAAATTACCTTGCTAGGAATGCAAGAACTTAAGAGTACATTCAGTCAGATATTAGGGCAGCTCAATTTTGTTTGTATATAAATTTTAGTGACTGTATATGTTTTTTGTATACAACTGAAAATTCACTATAAGCTTCTGTTTTAAGATGTTTTGGGAGTTGTTAAAAATACATAGTTCAATGTAATAGAAAGAAATTGGAGGATTTCCCTGAATTGAAATCGCTGCTGTTCACTTGTAAGCACTAACGTTTTGATCGGTAAAATGTATTCTTTCTACATTTGTGTGAAATGTACAAGCAAATATTACCAGGATTTAAGAACGTACCTAATTTTTCAACTGACAGAAAACAAATTTGTGTATTTCAAAAGCTTGGCACATTACGCACATCTACTGAGAAACTAATGTTCAGACAAGTACAGAATTTGTATTTCAGGAATTCTGTTCACTTCTCTGTGTGCTTGTAACTCGTGAGTTGGTGAAGCTGTAGAGTTAACAGCAATGAAAATGCTGGCAAAGTAGCTGACGTTAAGATGATTTCATTGTGAAAATAGGAATTTGGAGGGCATAGGAAGCTTTGATTGTGAACTTCAAGAATTCCTTTAGTCTGTGACAGATAGGAAGAGCTTGCAAGGAAGTGATTCATCATAGGTGCATATATATACATACATGTATAGATATAAAAATATATATGACCCTTGCATTTTGGTGTGCTGAGGTTTAGTGTTATTTTCCTATTTCTTACTACATTTTCAATAATAAAACATAAACTGTGAACAAATATTGTTTATGCAGTAACTGAGCAAAATCAGGCAGTTCTGTGTTAAATACAATGCATTAACAATCTGTAGCTAACAATAAGTCAGCTAAAACATTTTTTTTAATAGCAGAGCAATGAAAAATAGTGTTTAAAGTCTATTGTTGTCTTCAGTGTGAGGCCTGGATTTGAGAATAAATCTGTAAGGTAATCCTGGGAGGTTCTGAGGACTCTTGCACTGTGATATCTATTTCTTTTCTCACATGTAGCAGTTGAAAAGGGATTAGGAGGCCCTGATACCATACAGAATAAATCCGTGAAACAATTATTACTTTTGAGTAGAAATTATTATGGTTATGTTATAATTTTTCAAAAATTAATTAGGAGTTCTTAGTGAGGAGAGAGTCTGTATAAATGGAAGATACTCCATTAATGTAATTTTGCAAACTATACTACATTGGGAAGGCTGCTAAGGTTTAATGAAGTGTCATTCAAAATACTTTAACTGAATGGTCAGGGAAAAATTGGTTCATAAGTTCACAACTGAATTTTATTAGCTAATGGAGGATTATCTAACTATGGAATAAATATTAATTTCAACTACAGTGTATACACAGAACAATGCTTATAACACAAGTAACAAAAGCATTACCTATATTTCCTCAAATAATTTACTTAAAAGCAGTTTGCTGGCTTAGTGAACTACATAACTTATTTTTTTCTTTTTTTTTTTTTTCAATCTACTGTTTGAACTAGTTGGCAGAGAGCAAAAGCTATTATATTGCCAAAAAGATATTGATAAATATAACTTTTCTTCACTTAAATTATTGTGAAGGTTCTGGTGGGCTTTTTTTCTTCATGACAGTTGGGTGCTTTCTTATTATTTCAAAGCTTTGCCATTTTATGATATTCTCTGTGTCTTTTTTTATTTTTTAATAAAACAGTATATTCAAAAGATCGGTAGTGAGCATATGTTCTCTAAGTTTGGAATTTCTGAGAGAAGGATAGCAGTAGTTGTGTCTGACCCCATTGAATCTAATAATATTGCAGGAGCTGTAGTAATGAAATTACTGATAAAATTCTAAAGTCAGAAATGGACATCTGTGTTTTTTCACTGGGTCGCATTTACATGTCTGCTACTCTTTAGACTGTGAAACAGAATCTCCTAACAGAAAGTGATAGTATAAAATAGAATCTATTGTGACTGTTTAAATGTAGAGTTCTGCTGGAAATAACTGTATCAAGAGATTGTGGTGCATCCCTTTAAGGAATAGAGAAAATGTTACATAGGTAGGGTAGTTACTGAGTTAACCATGAAGAACTTTCTTGATCTTACATAAGGGTTTAATTTTAAAAATACAGCTTGTATTCTCAAAGTTGCCTTTATCATGCTTTACTGGTGGAACTGTATCACAATTTAAACAAAGATTAAATGCAATTCCTTTGAAAAAAATCATTGTTTGCTACTGCCATTATCTCTTGATTTGTGATTAAGTGATTTTTAGATTGCGTGTAGTCTAATGATTCGGTTTACTGATTTCTGTTTTGAAAGAAGTCTAAACTGAAACCCAGTATTTTACTTTTGGTGATGCTTTACTCCAGTTTATCTGGATGGCTGGAGTAGTTCCGTGTGTCTTACATGTGACAAAATAATCATTTAGAATGTTGTAATTAGTTGTGGTTTGTATTTTGGAGGCTCTTTCATATGTGATGATGTAGTTGAAAATGAACAGAATGCTGAAGTGTTAAGTATTTTATTCTGGACCTTGACTTTTGCCCTCAAACCTGTAACAATTAACCTCAGACTGGATTAATTCAGCTCTTGTAGAGTTTAGTTGTAGAAAAAATTGATGACCTTTACTTGGAAGGGAAAGGAGGTAGAGGATACCCAGCTCTGCAAGGAATTATTTATAGGTATGCAGTTGTTAGCTGCTGTTTAAAAAATAAAAAACCTCTAGACAGTTAACTTATTAAAATTTTATCCTTCATTATACATAAATTCATACTTACCAAATAAAAAAGTAAGACAAAAAAGTATGAGACGTGTAGTAAATAAAGCCTCTTACTGAGAGCAGTCTTTTGGAAAAACAGCAAGTCAAATTTTGCTAAATGCTATTGCAATATAAATTACTGAAACACTGTCACCTGAAAAAAAGTATATTTCAAATACTTGAAAGTGGAAGTGTGTTACTCTTCATGTTGTTAATCCTGCAGTGCAGTAATTATAAATGTTCTGATATGGATTATGGCTAGAAAATATTCATTATACTATAGAGTTTACTCATACAAATGGTTTTTCTGGTTCAACTTCTATACAAATTGGAATTAAATTGCCAAACAGTTTTATGAAGTAACATGATAGATACACATTTCATTTTACATACATGAACAAAAGAAGTTATTCATTTTTTTGTTTGTACACTGAACACATGTACCTTTTTGCTTTTTTCAGAGGAGTAAATGTTTCCATCTCTCTTATCTGCTAGAAATAAAATTAAAGAACTGTAACTAATTCTGAATTTTCTCAGTGTTATTAACCTTGTCATTTTTTGTCTTCTTGTTTTTTTGTTTTGTTTTTTTCCCCTGTGAGTTTCTTGCTGTATTTTTCCTCTTTCCTGCCTGTTCTCTACAGTACAATGGAGTGACTTTTAAGAATAAAAAAACCAAAACAGAAAACATCAAAAATAGAAAAAATGTGTTTGATCCTTTCCCTATACTGACCAGAGGCTAAAAGTGACATCAAGAGTTTGAAAGCCAGCATCTCTTTGCTTTGCTTTAGTTGATGGTCATAAACTTGTAAAGTACACAGAACTTTATTCTAATTTCACCACTTGTAAGTAAAGTCACAGAAGGATGCATGAGAGGATTCATGTGGAATGCAAAAGGGAATATTTAATATACACAGAAACACATTGTTTTAAAGTGGAAAATCAACCAGTTTAGTGTACTTTTCATCTTTGTCACCAGTGTCCAGGCACTTGAGGTATTTTTTTTTTTCATTACAGATAATCCTTTGAACAGTGGTTTTTTTTTCGGGTCTTTTCAGCTACTTTTTTTTGGTTTTTGGGTTTTGATTACAATATTGAACCTGAAGAGGCTGGATTGACTCAAATGTATTGAGTTCCACAGCTTTGCTTTGAAAGCAAAATCAGTTAACTCTAGTTGACTGGAACGTTGTTTGAAGTGATATTTGAGTGGAAGGTACAGCGTAGGGACCGTCTGCCCCTGGGGTTCCTGCCTCTCCCTGTCGTGCTGTCCCGTTGTCTGTCTCACTGTTACGGGTCTGACCTGGGCAGTCCCTGCTCACAGAAGCGAGTCGGTGCTTCAGATAACATGAGCCTTCCCAGAGCTTTTTTGTGTGTTGGGGCAGAAGCCTTGAACTGAACATGTATTGTTAGCCTATTTTATTCTTTGTGGGTATAAAGAACCTGCCCAAATTAGTCTAATAAAGCTTTTGATGCACTATAACTAAATTTTTTGGCTCCCTGGGGATCTGAGAGCTTTTCGAAATATGGTTTATTTTGATGATTGTTAGGAAGACATTTGTGATTGGAAGTAATGGCAAGAGACTTAAAACTAGTCCTGTGTTAGTATTCTAAGCCTAACGAGTCAGCAAAGCTTTAAAATGTAACAAAGATATGACTAAATTATTGTGCTGTTTACTTGTGCCAGGCTTGCTTTTGAAGTATAGTCTTCCAGCAAGCAATTAGTTCTTTTGCTTTTAGGTAGAACTGATGAAGTCATATCTGCAAAACAGTTCTGTTAGTGAAAAATGTCTTCCAGAGCTTTGTTTCCTCTGCAGTCTATCAGGAGGGAAAAAAAGTAGAAAACCTACTCAGACAATGGGACTGCCTAAATATGAAAAGCAAATCTTCTGGAAAAAACTGCGTTTCTTTATGCATTTGTTTCTTAAAGTCGAACTGTGAGCCTTGAATAATGCTCTGAGTCTCATTGCTATTTTGCTTTTAAGTATTTGTGATGCCTTTGTGGTTAGATAACACAGTTAGTGTGGGGTGTAATGGGAAATCACAGCTTTCCTTGTGTGGAGCTCTTCAAGCTTAAAATACAAATTGCAGTATTTCTGGGGCAATTCTGCAAATAAACTTTTATAACACAGTGTGAAATCAAGCTTGAAGTCTCAATTAGTCTGTCACTTGCCGTAGAATATTCTGGGCTTCTGGCATAAGCAGTTAAAACAATGATTTAAAATTTGTGAGTCTGACCACCTTCTGGTGACAGCATCCTTTCCCCTCTGTCATAGGTTAGTCTCAGTTTTTTTTTTTTCTGGGATACCTCCCTTGCTTCCCTCCTTGCTTCCCTTGTTTTCCCCACACCCCATTGCTGTAAACCTTATATAGCCTGAAGCCTTTGTGTCCTTAACTGGAACCTGGATCCTCCTATCACAGAACAGTGATCTTGAGAAGTGACTTTCAAAACAAACAGCAATTAAGTTCCTTATACTTCTGCATAGCAGCGGCTATATGAGAATAATATTGTTTACTGTGATGAACAGAAGGTGCTGTGTAAGTTGGAGTCCTAACTTAGATTGTGATTGAGTATTCTGTAGTCACTGCAGCATGAAATTGTACACAATTAAAAAACAGATGATGCAAAAATTTTTCAGATTTTACAAGTGACCATGCTGAAAATCTATTTCAGCTTGTCTGTATGTATGGTACATTAATTGAGTTTGTCTCAGATAATCTTGTTTAATGTACTGGAATCCACAGGCCTTTCTGTAGTGTCTGACTAGCGTGGTGTGTTTTGTTTGCCATGCAATCTGTGTTTCAGGCGGTGAGATGTCACTGGGATGTGAGGAGGTGGAAAATAGCAGTTTGTCATGAAAACCTCAGCTAATGATGAGCTGTGCAAAGAGCAGCAAAACCTTTAGCTTGTGTATAAACTATGGAGAAACATCAACTTGCTCCAATTTTAATAAATGTATGCAAAGGGGTTACAGTGTGGGTTTTTACTTAAATAACACACTATGAAAAATGAAGGAATTCTTAAATGTCTGAGCTATTCAGAAATACACTTTTAAATATGCTGCTTAAATACAAGATGCTAAAATGTTATTTGGAGACTTGGGTGTTATAGACAATATGTAGTGTAACTTTCTGCAGGTTTTTCTGTTGTACACTGTTTGTGCCTCAGTTTCCTTTTTAAAATTTTAATTCTTTCACATATATTTGGGAATTTGAAGGGAAAATACATGACTTCAGCAATGCACCTAAACTGTTTAGATCCCCTAGATGTTTATCAGTTGTGCATGACATGCTTTCCAACATTGCAGATGCTGTAAGTGGAGCATCACACCTGGGGGGAGCACAGCACAGGTCTTCAAATCCACAGGGTTCTTGAGTAACCCAGAGCAGGTTTCACAGTCCAGGTTTTGATTCCCTCATCTGTAACGTGTAAGAATAATTTCCCACCTCAGAAGCATGTTGTTAGCTAAAAATGTTCATTTTGGGTGCACGGATGTTCCGGAAATGTGGCTTGTATAAAAATTAAGAATTGGGAAACAGATGTACTCAGAGCATAGCCTGGAGCTTGCAGTGGTGACTATGCTGGCAAACACTTCCGCATTGGTAGTGTCTTCAGAAACATTTGGAAATCTGCATGCAAAGGTCAGTAGGTTGTTTTTAACTGGAAATTTTTACAATTATTGTACTTTTTGATAGATTTAGCTATTGATGTCCCATCTTAAAACAACCTCAAAGTGCCACTTTCCTGCTCGATGACCAAAATCCAGTTAGCACAGACAAGTGACTTCCATTGTGAAGATTTTTTGAAGACAAACATTAAGTAAAATAATTAGTTATTTTTCTAGGAAGTCTCTGATCTTCTGTTAAATTGACAAGTTCCAAAAATAGCCGAGTACAATATAAAATCTTTAAGGGGGAGGAAAATCTGAACTTCTAGTCTTCTCATCTCATGTTTGGATTTTGCCATTGAAATGGTAAAAAACCCTAACTTATCCCATATTTCAGACACTCGAGAACTCTGAGCTACTCCTCTGTGTTAGGGCTTCCACAGCCAGTGGGCTCAGAATAGGTTTGCTAGGGTGTTGCATGAACTACCATACTATATAATAATTGTAAACTACCTTTGCTTTTTCTTAAACAGCATGATGCCTCCTAAGGAGGTGTAGTATAATGTCACCATCTTCTGGAATAATGATCTTTGCTAACCAGATGAGATAAGACTGAATGTAAGCCTATGTTTGCTCTGCAGATGTCTTCTGAAAACTACGCCAAGAATTAAAATGTTTCCTTGTGGTTTAACCCCAGTGGGCAACTGAGCACCAAACAGCTGTTTACTCTCCCTGCTCAGGGAGATGAGGAGAGAATCAGAAGGGTGAAAGTGCAAAAACGTGTGGGTTGACATAAAGACAGTTTAAGAGGTAAAGCAAAAGCTGTGCACAAGCGAAGCAGAACAAGAACTTCATTCACTGCTTCCCATGGGCAGGCAGGTGTTCAGCCAGCTCCAGGATAGCAGGGATCCATCATGGGTAATGGTTACTTGGGAATACAAATGTCATCACTCTGAACATCCCCCAGTTGCTCCTTCCTCCAGGTTTTATTGCTGAGCATGACATCATATCTTGTAGAATATCGCTGTGGTCAGTTGGGCCCAGCTGTGTCTCCTCCCAAATCCTTGCGCAGCCCCAGCCCACTCACTGGTGGGGTGATGTGAGGACCAGCAAAGGCCTTGATGCTGTGCAAGCACTGCTCTACAATAACTAGAATATCTCTGTGTTATCATCACTGTTTTCATCACAGATACAAAACACAGCCCCATGCAAGCTACTATGAAGAAATGTATCTCTATCCCAGCCAAAACACTACATATAGCTCTGTTACATACATTCTATGCTGTACTAAGCTGTGGCCACCATCGGATGCCTTTGTTGGGCTTTCTAGAGGAAATTAATAGAGTGACTCGGTTACTTTGTCACGATAGTCTGCAAGGCTTGATGCTTCTGGGGAAAAAAAGAGTTAAAAAAAATTACCAAATGCGGAAGATCCATTCTAATGACTTCAGCATCATTCTTCCCTACA